>NW_028270147.1:86364013-86675936 GCF_037043375.1 Chiloscyllium plagiosum | reverse complement strand
GTTCTGATCGCCACATTATCAAAACGATGTGGACGCTTTGGAGAAGGTGCAGAGAAGGTTTATGAGGATGTTGCCTGGGATGGAGGGTGCTAGTTATGAAGAAAGGTTGAGTAGGTTAGGTTTATTTTCATTAGAAAAAAGGAGATTGAGGGGGGACCTGATTGAGGTTTACAAAATCATGAAGGATATAGACAGCGTGGATAGAGACAAGCTTTTTCCCAGGGTGAAGGATTCAATAATGAGAGATCACGCTTTCAAGGTGAGAGGTGGAAAGTTTAATGGGGATACACACGTCAAGTACATCACACAGAGGGTGGTAGGCATTTGGAACGCGTTGCCAGCAGAGGTGGTTGAGGCAAGCACGGTAGATTCATTTAAGATGCATCTGGATAAATGCAAAAGTAGGTGGGGAGTAGAGGGATAAAGATGCTTAGGAATTGACCAACAGGTTTAGACAGGATATTTGGATCGGATCAGGCTTGGAGGGCTGAAGGGCCTGTTCCAGGACTGTAAATTTTCATTGTTCTTTGTTCTTGCCAGAGAGCTGGTCTTACATTGTCAGTGTGCAGATCCCACATTGCCAGAGAGCTGGTCTCACACTGTCAGTGTGCAGATCCCACATTGCCAGAGACCTGCCCTTACACTGTCAGTGTGTAGATCCCACATTGCCAGAGAGCTGGTCTCACACTGTCAGTGTGCAGATCCCACATTGCCAGAGAGCTGGTCTCACACTGTCAGTGTGCAGATCCCACATTGCCAGAGAGCTGGTCTCACACTGTCAGTGTGCAGAACCCACAATGCCAGAGACCTGGTCTCACACTGTCAGTGTGCAGATCCCACATTGCCAGAGAGCTGGTCTCACACTGTCTGTGTGCAGATCCCACATTGCCAGAGAGCTGGTCTCACATTGTCAGTGTGCAGATCCCACATTGCCAGAGAGCTGGTCTCACACAGTCAGAGTGCAGATCCCACATTGCCAGAGAGGTGGTCTCACACTGTCAGTGTGCAGATCCCACATTGCCAGAGACCTGCCCTTACACTGTCAGTGTGTAGATCCCACATTGCCAGAGACCTGCTCTTACACTGTCAGTGTGCAGATCCCACATTGTCAGAGAGCTGGTCTCACACTGTCAGTGTGTAGATCCCACATTGCCAGAGACCTGGTCTCACACTGTCAGTGTGCATATCCTACATTGTCAGAGACCTGGTCTCACACTGTCAGTGTGCAGATCCCACATTGTCAGAGACCTGGTCTCATACTGTCAGTGTGCATATCCCACAGTGCCAGAGAGCTGGTCTCACACTGTCAGTGTGCAGATGCCACATTGCCAGAGAGCTGGTCTCACACAGTCATTGTGCAGATCCCACATTGCCAGAGAGCTGGTCTCACACTGTCAGTGTGGAGATCCCACATTGCCAGAGACCTGCACTTACACTGTCAGTGTGTAGATCCCACATTGCCAGAGAGCTGGTTTCACACTGTCAGTGTGCAGATCCCACATTGCCAGAGAGCTGGTCTCACACTGTCAGTGTGCATATCCCACATTGCCAGAGAGCTGGTCTCACACAGTCATTGTGCAGATCCCACATTGCCAGAGACCTGCCCTTACACTGTCAGTGCGTAGATCCCACATTGCCAGAGAGCTGGTCTCACACTGTCAGTGTGCAGATCCCACATTGCCAGAGAGCTGGTCTCACACTGTCAGTGTGCAGATCCCACGTTGCCAGAGAGCTGGTCTCACACTGTCAGTGTGCAGATCCCACATTGCCAGAGAGCTGGTCTCACACTGTCAGTGTGCAGATCCCACATTGCCAGAGACCTGCCCTTACACTGTCAGTGTGTAGATCCCACATTGCCAGAGACCTGCTCTTACACTGACAGTGTGCAGATCCCACATTGTCAGAGAGCTGGACTCACACTGTCAGTGTGTAGATCCCACATTGCCAGAGAGCTGGTCTCACACTGTCAGTGTGCAGATCCCACATTGCCAGAGACCTGGTCTCACACTGTCAGTGTGGAGATCCCACATTGCCAGAGAGCTGGTCTTACACTATCAGTGTGCAGATCCCACATTGCCAGAGAGCTGGTCTCACACTGTCAGTGTGCAGATCCCACATTGTCAGAGACCTGCCCTTACACTGTCAGTGGGCAGATCCCACATTGTCAGAGACCTGCCCTTACACTGTCAGTGTGCAGATCCCACATTGCCAGAGAGCTGGTCTCACATTGTCAGTGTGCAGATCCCACATTGCCAGAGAGCTGGTCTCACACTGTCAGTGTGCAGATCCCACATTGCCAAAGAGTTGGTCTCACACTGTCAGTGTGCAGATCCCACATTGCCAGAGACCTGGTCTCACACTGTCAGTGTGTAGATCCCACATTGCCAGAGAGCTGGTCTCACACTGTCAGTGTGCAGATCCCACATTGCCAGAGACCTGCACTAACACTTTCAGTGTGTAGATCTCACATTGCCAGAGAGCTGGTCTCACACTGTCAGGGTGCAGATCCCACATTGCCAGAGAGCTGGTCTCACACTGTCAGTGTGCATATCCCACATTGCCAGAGAGCTGGTCTCACACTGTCAGTGTGCAGATCCCACATTGTCAGAGAGCTGGTCTCACACAGTCATTGTGCAGATCCCACATTGCCAGAGACCTGCCCTTACACTGTCAGTGTGTAGGTCCCACATTGCCAGAGAGCTGGTCTCACACTGTCAGTGTGCAGATCCCACATTGTCAGAGAGCTGGTCTCACACTGTCAGTGTGCAGATCCCACATTGCCAGAGAGCTGGTCTCACACTGTCAGTGTGCAGATCCCACATTGCCAGAGAGCTGGTCTCACACTGTCAGTGTGCATATCCCACATTGCCAGAGACCTGGTCTCACACAGTCATTGTGCAGATCCCACATTGCCAGAGACCTGCCCTTACACTGTCAGTGCGTAGATCCCACATTGCCAGAGAGCTGGTCTCACACTGTCAGTGTGCAGATCCCACATTGCCAGAGAGCTGGTCTCACACTGTCAGTGTGCAGATCCCACGTTGCCAGAGAGCTGGTCTCACACTGTCAGTGTGCAGATCCCACATTGCCAAAGAGCTGGTCTCACACTGTCAGTGTGCAGATCCCACATTGCCAGAGACCTGCCCTTACACTGTCAGTGTGTAGATCCCACATTGCCAGAGACCTGCTCTTACACTGTCAGTGTGCAGATCCCACTTTGTCAGAGAGCTGGTCTCACACTGTCAGTGTGTAGATCCCACATTGCCAGAGAGCTGGTCTCACACTGTCAGTGTGCAGATCCCACATTGCCAGAGACCTGGTCTCACACTGTCAGTGTGCAGATCCCACATTGCCAGAGAGCTGGTCTTACACTATCAGTGTGCAGATCCCACATTGCCAGAGAGCTGGTCTCACACTGTCAGTGTGCAGATCCCACATTGTCAGAGACCTGCCCTTACACTGTCAGTGGGCAGATCCCACATTGTCAGAGACCTGCCCTTACACTGTCAGTGTGCAGATCCCACATTGCCAGAGAGCTGGTCTCACATTGTCAGTGTGCAGATCCCACATTGCCAGAGAGCTGGTCTCACACTGTCAGTGTGCAGATCCCACATTGCCAAAGAGTTGGTCTCACACTGTCAGTGTGCAGATCCCACATTGCCAGAGAGCTGATCTCACACTGTCAGTGTGCAGATCCCACATTGCCAGAGAGCTGGTCTCACACTGTCAGTGTGCAGATCCCACATTGCCAGAGACCTGCCCTAACACTGTCAGTGTGTAGATCTCACATTGCCAGAGAGCTGGTCTCACACTGTCAGTGTGCAGATCCCACATTGCCAGAGAGCTGGTCTCACACTGTCAGTGTGCAGATCCCACATTGCCAGAGACCTGGTCTCACACAGTCATTTTGCAGATCGCACATTGCCAGAGACCTGCCCTTACACTGTCAGTGTGTAGGTCCCACATTGCCAGAGATCTGGTCTCACACTGTCAGTGTGCAGATCCCACATTGCCAGAGAGCTGGTCTCACACTGTCAGTGTGCAGATCCCACATTGTCAGAGAGCTGGTCTCAAACTGTCAGTGTGCATATCCCACATTGCCAGAGACCTGGTCTTACAATATCAGTGTGCAGATCCCACATTGCCAGAGAGCTGGTCTCACAATGTCAGTGTGCAGATCCCACATTGCCAGAGAGCTGGTCTCACACTGTCAGTGTGCAGATCCCACATTGCCAGAGAGCTGGTCTCACACTGTCAGTGTGCAGATCCCACATTGCCAGAGAGCTGGACTCACACTGTCAGTGTGCAGATCCCACATTGCCAGAGACCTGGTCTCAAACTGTCAGTGTGCAGATCCCACATTGCCAGAGAGCTGGTCTCACACTGTCAGTGTGCAGATCCCACATTGCCAGAGACCTGCCCTTACACTGTCAGTGTGTAGATCCCACATTGCCAGAGAGCTGGTCTCACACTGTCAGTGTGCAGATCCCACATTGCCAGAGAGCTGGTCTCACACTGTCAGTGTGCAGATCCCACATTGTCAGAGACCTGCCCTTACACTGTCAGTGGGCAGATCCCACATTGCCAGAGAGCTGGTCTCACACTGTCAGTGTGCAGATCCCACATTGCCAGAGACCTGGTCTCACACAGTCATTCTGCAGATCCCACATTGTCAGAGAGCTGGTCTCACACTGTCAGTGTGCATATCCCACATTGCCTGAGAGCTGGTATCACACTGTCAGTGTGCAGATCCCACATTGCCAGAGACCTGCCCTTACACTGTCAGTGTGTAGATCCCACATTGCCAGAGAGCTGGTCTCACACTGTCAGTGTGGAGATCCCACATTGCCAGAGAGCTGGTCTCACACTGTCAGTGTGCAGATCCCACATTGCCAGAGAGCTGGTCTCACACTGTCAGTGTGCAGATCCCACATTGCCAGAGAGCTGCTCTCACACTGTCAGTGTGCATATCCCACATTGCCAGAGACCTGGTCTCACACAGTCATTGTGCAGATCCCACATTGCCAGAGACCTGCCCTTACACTGTCAGTGCGTAGATCCCACATTGCCAGAGAGCTGGTCTCACACTGTCAGTGTGCAGATCCCACATTGCCAGAGAGCTGGTCTCACACTGTCAGTGTGCAGATCCCACGTTGCCAGAGAGCTGGTCTCACACTGTCAGTGTGCAGATCCCACATTGCCAGAGAGCTGGTCTCACACTGTCAGTGTGCAGATCCCACATTGCCAGAGACCTGCCCTTACACTGTCAGTGTGTAGATCCCACATTGCCAGAGACCTGCTCTTACACTGTCAGTGTGCAGATCCCACATTGTCAGAGAGCTGGTCTCACACTGTCAGTGTGTAGATCCCACATTGCCAGAGAGCTGGTCTCACACTGTCAGTGTGCAGATCCCACATTGCCAGAGACCTGGTCTCACACTGTCAGTGTGCAGATCCCACATTACCAGAGAGCTGGTCTTACACTATCAGTGTGCAGATCCCACATTGCCAGAGAGCTGGTCTCACACTGTCAGTGTGCAGATCCCACATTGTCAGAGACCTGCCCTTACACTGTCAGTGGGCAGATCCCACATTGTCAGAGACCTGCCCTTACACTGTCAGTGTGCAGATCCCACATTGCCAGAGAGCTGGTCTCACATTGTCAGTGTGCAGATCCCACATTGCCAGAGAGCTGGTCTCACACTGTCAGTGTGCAGATACCACATTGCCAAAGAGTTGGTCTCACACTGTCAGTGTGCAGATCCCACATTGCCAGAGACCTGGTCTCACACTGTCAGTGTGCAGATCCCACATTGCCAGAGAGCTGGTCTCACACTGTCAGTGTGCAGATCCCACATTGCCAGAGACCTGCCCTAACACTGTCAGTGTGTAGATCTCACATTGCCAGAGAGCTGGTCTCACACTGTCAGTGTGCAGATCCCACATTGCCAGAGAGCTGGTCTCACACTGTCAGTGTGCAGATCCCACATTGCCAGAGACCTGGTCTCACACAGTCATTGTGCAGATCGCACATTGCCAGAGACCTGCCCTTACACTGTCAGTGTGTAGGTCCCACATTGCCAGAGAACTGGTCTCACACTGTCAGTGTGCAGATCCCACATTGCCAGAGAGCTGGTCTCACACTGTCAGTGTGCAGATCCCACATTGTCAGAGAGCTGGTCTCAAACTGTCAGTGTGCATATCCCACATTGCCAGAGACCTGGTCTTACAATATCAGTGTGCAGATCCCACATTGCCAGAGAGCTGGTCTCACACTGTCAGTGTGCAGATCCCACATTGCCAGAGAGCTGGACTCACACTGTCAGTGTGCAGATCCCACATTGCCAGAGACCTGGTCTCAAACTGTCAGTGTGCAGATCCCACATTGCCAGAGAGCTGGTCTCACACTGTCAGTGTGCAGATCCCACATTGCCAGAGACCTGCCCTTACACTGTCAGTGTGTAGATCCCACATTGCCAGAGAGCTGGTCTCACACTGTCAGTGTGCAGATCCCACATTGCCAGAGAGCTGGTCTCACACTGTCAGTGTGCAGATCCCACATTGCCAGAGAGCTGGTCTCACACTGTCAGTGTGCAGATCCCACATTGCCAGAGAGCTGGTCTCACACTGTCAGTGTGCAGATCCCACATTGCCAGAGACCTGGTCTCACACAGTCATTCTGCAGATCCCACATTGTCAGAGAGCTGGTCTCACACTGTCAGTGTGCATATCCCACATTGCCAGAGAGCTGGTATCACACTGTCAGTGTGCAGATCCCACATTGCCAGAGACCTGCCCTTACACTGTCAGTGTGTAGATCCCACATTGCCAGAGAGCTGGTCTCACACTGTCAGTGTGGAGATCCCACATTGCCAGAGAGCTGGTCTCACACTGTCAGTGTGCAGATCCCACATTGCCAGAGAGCTGGTCTCACACTGTCAGTGTGCAGATCCCACATTGCCAGAGAGCTGGTCTCACACTGTCAGTGTGCAGATCCCACATTGCCAGAGACCTGCCCTTACACTGTCAGTGCGTAGATCCCACATTGCCAGAGAGCTGGTCTCACACTGTCAGTGTGCAGATCCCACATTGCCAGAGAGCTGGTCTCACATTGTCAGTGTGCAGATCCCACATTGCCAGAGAGCTGGTCTCACACAGTCAGAGTGCAGATCCCACATTGCCAGAGAGGTGGTCTCACACTGTCAGTGTGCAGATCCCACATTGCCAGAGACCTGCCCTTACACTGTCAGTGTGTAGATCCCACATTGCCAGAGACCTGCTCTTACACTGTCAGTGTGCAGATCCCACATTGTCAGAGAGCTGGTCTCACACTGTCAGTTTGTAGATCCCACATTGCCAGAGACCTGGTCTCACACTGTCAGTGTGCATATCCTACATTGTCAGAGACCTGGTTTCACACTGTCAGTGTGCAGATCCCACATTGTCAGAGACCTGGTCTCACACTGTCAGTGTGCATATCCCACATTGCCAGAGAGCTGGTCTCACACTGTCAGTGTGCAGATCCCACATTGCCAGAGAGCTGGTCTCATACTGTCAGTGTGCAGATCCCACATTGCCAGAGAGCTGGTCTCACAGTGTCAGTGTGCAGATCCCACATTGCCAGAGACCTGCCCTTACACTGTCAGTGTGTAGATCCCACATTGCCAGAGAGCTGGTCTCACACTGTCAGTGTGCAGATCCCACATTGCCAGAGACCTGGTCTCACACTGTCAGTGTGCATATCCCACATTGCCAGAGACCTGGTCTCACACAGTCATTGTGCAGATCCCACATTGCCAGCGACCTGCCCTTACACTGTCAGTGCGTAGATCCCACATTGCCAGAGAGCTGGTCTCACACTGTCAGTGTGCAGATCCCACATTGCCAGAGAGCTGGTCTCACACTGTCAGTGTGCAGATCCCACGTTGCCAGAGAGCTGGTCTCACACTGTCAGTGTGCAGATCCCACATTGCCAGAGAGCTGGTCTCACACTGTCAGTGTGCAGATCCCACATTGCCAGAGACCTGCCCTTACACTGTCAGTGTGTAGATCCCACATTGCCAGAGACCTGCTCTTACACTGTCAGTGTGCAGATCCCACATTGTCAGAGAGCTGGTCTCAAACTGTCAGTGTGTAGATCCCACATTGCCAGAGAGCTGGTCTCACACTGTCAGTGTGCAGATCCCACATTGCCAGAGACCTGGTCTCACACTGTCAGTGTGCAGATCCCACATTGCCAGAGAGCTGGTCTTACACTATCAGTGTGCAGATCCCACATTGCCAGAGAGCTGGTCTCACACTGTCAGTGTGCAGATCCCACATTGTCAGAGACCTGCCCTTACACTGTCAGTGGGCAGATCCCACATTTTCAGAGACCTGCCCTTACACTGTCAGTGTGCAGATCCCACATTGCCAGAGAGCTGGTCTCACATTGTCAGTGTGCAGATCCCACATTGCCAAAGAGCTGGTCTCACACTGTCAGTGTGCAGATCCCACATTGCCAAAGAGTTGGTCTCACACTGTCAGTGTGCAGATCCCACATTGCCAGAGACCTGCCCTTACACTGTCAGTGTGTAGATCTCACATTGCCAGAGAGCTGGTCTCACACTGTCAGTGTGCAGATCCCACATTGCCAGAGAGCTGGTCTCACACTGTCCGTGTGCAGATCCCACATTGCCAGAGACCTGGTCTCACACAGTCATTGTGCAGATCGCACATTGCCAGAGACCTGGCCTAACACTGTCAGTGTGTAGGTCCCACATTGCCAGAGAGCTGGTCTCACACTGTCAGTGTGCAGATCCCACATTGCCAGAGAGCTGGTCTCACACTGTCAGTGTGCATATCCCACATTGCCAGAGACCTGGTCTTACAATATCAGTGTGCAGATCCCACATTGCCAGAGAGCTGGTCTCACATTGTCAGTGTGCAGATCCCACATTGCCAGAGAGCTGGTCTCACACTGTCAGTGTGCAGATCCCACATTGCCAGAGAGCTGGTCTCACACTTTCAGTGTGCAGATCCCAAATTGCCAGAGACCTGGTCTCACACAGTCATTGTGCAGATCCCACATTGCCAGCGACCTGCCCTTACACTGTCAGTGCGTAGATCCCACATTGCCAGAGAGCTGGTCTCACACTGTCAGTGTGCAGATCCCACATTGCCAGAGAGCTGGTCTCACACTGTCAGTGTGCAGATCCCACGTTGCCAGAGAGCTGGTCTCACACTGTCAGTGTGCAGATCCCACATTGCCAGAGAGCTGGTCTCACACTGTCAGTGTGCAGATCCCACATTGCCAGAGACCTGCCCTTACACTGTCAGTGTGTAGATCCCACATTGCCAGAGACCTGCTCTTACACTGTCAGTGTGCAGATCCCACATTGTCAGAGAGCTGGTCTCACACTGTCAGTGTGTAGATCCCACATTGCCAGAGAGCTGGTCTCACACTGTCAGTGTGCAGATCCCACATTGCCAGAGACCTGGTCTCACACTGTCAGTGTGCAGATCCCACATTGCCAGAGAGCTGGTCTTACACTATCAGTGTGCAGATCCCACATTGCCAGAGAGCTGGTCTCACACTGTCAGTGTGCAGATCCCACATTGTCAGAGACCTGCCCTTACACTGTCAGTGGGCAGATCCCACATTTTCAGAGACCTGCCCTTACACTGTCAGTGTGCAGATCCCACATTGCCAGAGAGCTGGTCTCACATTGTCAGTGTGCAGATCCCACATTGCCAAAGAGCTGGTCTCACACTGTCAGTGTGCAGATCCCACATTGCCAAAGAGTTGGTCTCACACTGTCAGTGTGCAGATCCCACATTGCCAGAGACCTGCCCTTACACTGTCAGTGTGTAGATCTCACATTGCCAGAGAGCTGGTCTCACACTGTCAGTGTGCAGATCCCACATTGCCAGAGAGCTGGTCTCACACTGTCCGTGTGCAGATCCCACATTGCCAGAGACCTGGTCTCACACAGTCATTGTGCAGATCGCACATTGCCAGAGACCTGGCCTTACACTGTCAGTGTGTAGGTCCCACATTGCCAGAGAGCTGGTCTCACACTGTCAGTGTGCAGATCCCACATTGCCAGAGAGCTGGTCTCACACTGTCAGTGTGCATATCCCACATTGCCAGAGACCTGGTCTTACAATATCAGTGTGCAGATCCCACATTGCCAGAGAGCTGGTCTCACATTGTCAGTGTGCAGATCCCACATTGCCAGAGAGCTGGTCTCACACTGTCAGTGTGCAGATCCCACATTGCCAGAGAGCTGGTCTCACACTTTCAGTGTGCAGATCCCAAATTGCCAGAGACCTGGTCTCACACTGTCAGTCTGCAGATCCCACATTGCCAGAGAGCTGGTCTCACACTGTTAGTGTGCAGATCCCACATTGCCAGAGACCTGCCCTTACACTGTCAGTGTGTAGATCCCACATTGCCAGAGAGCTGGTCTCACACTGTCAGTGTGCAGATCCCACATTGCCAGAGAGCTGGTCTCACACTGTCAGTGTGCAGATCCCACATTGCCAGAGACCTGGTCTCACACTGTCAGTGTGTAGATCCCACATTGCCAGAGAGCTGGTCTCACACTGTCAGTGTACATATCCTACATTGTCAGAGAGCTGGTCTCACACTGTCAGTGTGCATATCCGACATTGCCAGAGACCTGGTCTCACACTGTCAGTGTGCTTATCCCACATTGCCAGAGAGCTGGTCTTACACTATCAGTGTGCAGATCCCACATTGCCAGAGAGCTGGTCTCACATTGTCAGTGTGCAGATCCCACATTGCCAGAGAGCTGGTCTCACACTGTCAGTATGCAGATCCCACATTGCCAAAGAGTTGGTCACAAAATATCAGTCTGCAGATCCCACATTGCCAGAGAGCTGGTCTCACACTGTCAGTGTGCAGATCCCACATTGCCAGAGACCTGCCCTTACACTGTCAGTGTGTAGATCCCACATTGCCAGAGAGCTGGTCTCACACTGTCAGTGTGCAGATCCCACATTGCCAGAGAGGTGGTCTCACACTGTCAGTGTGCAGATCCCACATTGCCAAAAGACCTGGTCTCACAGTCATTGTGCAGGTCCCACATTGCCAGTGACCTGGTCTCACACTGTCAGTGCGCATATCCCACATTGCCAGAGAGCTGGTCTCACACTGTCAGTGTGCAGATCCCACATTGCCAGAGAGCTGGACTCACACTGTCAGTGTGCAGATCCCACATTGCCAGAGACCTGCCCTTACACTGTCATTGTGTAGATCCCACATTGACAGAGAGCTGGTCTCACACTGTAAGTGTGTAGATCCCACATTGCCAGAGACCTGGTCTCACACTGTCAGTGTGCATATCGTACATTGTCAGAGACCTGGTCTCACACTGTCAGTGTGCATATCCCACATTGCCAGAGAGCTGGTCTCACACTATCAGTGTGCAGATCCCACATTGCCAGAGACCTGCCCTTACACTGTCAGTGTGTAGATCCCACATTGCCAGAGAGCTGGTCTCACACTGTCAGTGTGCAGATCCCACATTGCCAGAGAGCTGGTCTCACACTGTCAGTGTGCAGATCCCACATTGTCAGAGAGCTGGTCTCAAACTGTCAGTGTGCATATCCCACATTGCCAGAGAGCTGGTCTTACACTATAAGTGTGCAGATCCCAAATTGCCAGAGAGCTGGTCTCACATTGTCAGTGTGCAGATCCCACATTGCCAGAGAGCTGGTCTCACACTGTCAGTGTGCAGATCCAACATTGCCAGAGACCTGGTCTCACACTGTCAGTGTGCAGATCCCACATTGCCAGAGACCTGGTCTCACACTGTCAGTGTGCAGATCCCACATTGCCAGAGACCTGCCCTTACACTGTCAGTGTGTAGATCCCACATTGCCAGTTACCTGGTCTCACACTGTCAGTGTGCAGATCCCACATTGCCAGAGAGCTGGTCTCACACTGTCAGTGTGCAGATCCCACATTGCCAGAGACCTGGTCTCACACAGTCATTGTGCAGATCCCACATTGCCAGAGACCTGCCCTTACACTGTCAGTGTGTAGATCCCACATTGCCAGAGAGCTGGTCTCACACTGTCAGTGTGCAGATCCCACATTGCCAGAGAGCTGGTCTCACACTGTCAGTGTGCAGATCCCACATTGCCAGAGACCTGCCCTTACACTGTCATTGTGTAGATCCCACATTGACAGAGAGCTGGTCTCACACTGTAAGTGTGTAGATCCCACATTGCCAGAGACCTGGTCTCACACTGTCAGTGTGCATATCCTACATTGTCAGAGACCTGGTCTCACACTGTCAGTGTGCATATCCCACATTGCCAGAGAGCTGGTCTCACACTATCAGTGTGCAGATCCCACATTGCCAGAGACCTGCCCTTACACTGTCAGTGTGTAGATCCCACATTGCCAGAGAGCTGGTCTCACACTGTCAGTGTGCAGATCCCACATTGCCAGAGAGCTGGTCTCACACTGTCAGTGTGCAGATCCCACATTGTCAGAGAGCTGGTCTCAAACTGTCAGTGTGCATATCCCACATTGCCAGAGAGCTGGTCTTACACGATAAGTGTGCAGATCCCAAATTGCCAGAGAGCTGGTCTCACATTGTCAGTGTGCAGATCCCACATTGCCAGAGAGCTGGTCTCACACTGTCAGTGTGCAGATCCAACATTGCCAGAGACCTGGTCTCACACTGTCAGTGTGCAGATCCCACATTGCCAGAGACCTGGTCTCACACTGTCAGTGTGCAGATCCCACATTGCCAGAGAGCTGGTCTCACACTGTCAGTGTGTAGATCCCACATTGCCAGTTACCTGGTCTCACACTGTCAGTGTGCAGATCCCACATTGCCAGAGAGCTGGTCTCACACTGTCAGTGTGCAGATCCCACATTGCCAGAGACCTGGTCTCACACAGTTATTGTGCAGATCCCACATTGCCAGAGACCTGCCCTTACACTGTCAGTGTGTAGATCCCACATTGCCAGAGAGCTGGTCTCACACTGTCAGTGTGCAGATCTCACATTGCCAGAGAGCTGGTCTCACACTGTCAGTGTGCAGATCCCACATTGCCAGAGACCTGCCCTTACACTGTCAGTGTGTAGATCCCACATTGCCAGAGAGCTGGTCTCACACTGTCAGTGTGCAGATCCCACGTTGCCAGAGAGCTGGTCTCACACTGTCAGTGTGCAGATCCCACATTGCCAGAGAGCTGGTCTCACACTGTCAGTGTGCAGATCCCAAATTGCCAGAGACCTGCCCTCACACTGTCAGTGTGAAGATCCCACATTGCCAGAGACCTGCTCTTACAATGTCAGTGTGCAGATCCCACATTGTCAGAGAGCTGGTCTCACACTGTCATTGTGTCGATCCCACATTGCCAGAGAAATGGTCTCACACTGTCAGTGTGCAGATCCCACATTGTCAGAGACCTGGTCTCACACTGTCAGTGTGCAGATCCAACGTTTCCAGAGAGCTGGTCTCACACTGTTAGTGTGCAGATCCCACATTGCCAGAGAGCTGGTCTCACACTGTCAGTGTGCATATCCTACATTGTCAGAGAAATGGTCTCACACTGTCAGTGTGCAGATCCCACATTGTCAGAGGCCTGGTCTCACACTGTCAGTGTGCAGATCCCACATTGCCAGAGAGCTGGTCTCACACTGTTAGTGTGCAGATCCCACATTGCCAGAGAGCTGGTCTCACACTGTCAGTGTGCAGAGCCCACATTGCCAGAGAGCTGGTCTCACACTGTCAGTGTGCAGATCCCACATTGCCAGAGAGCTGGTCTCACACTGTCAGTGTACATATCCTACATTGTCAGAGACCTGGTCTCACACTGTCAGTGTGCAGATCCCACATTGTCAGTGACCTGGTCTCACACTGTCAGTGTGCATATCCCACATTGCCAGAGAGCTGGTCTCACACTGTCAGTGTGCAGATCCTACATTGCCAGAGACCTGCCCTTACACTGTCAGTGTGTAGATCCCAAATTGCCAGAGAGCTGGTCTCACACTGTCAGTGTGCAGATCCCACATTGCCAGAGATCTGGTCTCACACTGTCAGTGTGCAGATCCCACATTGCCAGAGACCTGCCCTAACACTGTCAGTGTGTAGATCCCACATTGCCAGAGAGCTGGTCTCACACTGTCAGTGTGCAGATCCCACATTGCCAGAGAGCTGGTCTCACACTGTCAGTGTGCAGATCCCACATTGCCAGAGACCTGGTCTCACACTGTCAGTGTGCAGATCCCACATTGCGAGAGAGCTGGTCTCACACTGTCAGTGTGCAGATCCCATATTGCCAGAGACCTGGTCTCACACTGTCAATGTGCCGATCCCACATTGCCAGAGAGCTGGTCTCACACTGTCAGTGTGCAGATCCCACATTGTCAGAGAGCTGGTCTCAAACTGTCAGTGTGCATATCCCACATTGCCAGAGAGCTGGTCTTACAATATCAGTGTGCAGATCCCACATTGCCAGAGAGCTGGTCTCACATTGTCAGTGTGCAGATCCCACATTGCCAGAGAGCTGGTCTCACACTGTCAGTGTGCAGATCCCACATTGCCAGAGAGCTGGTCTCACACTGTCAGTGTGCAGATCCCACATTGCCAGAGAGCTGGTCTCACACTGTCAGTGTGCAGATCCCACATTGCCAGAGAGCTGGTCTCACACTGTCAGTGTGCAGATCCCACATTGCCAGAGACCTGCCCTTACACTGTCAGTGTGAAGATCCCACATTGCCAGAGAGCTGGTCTCACACTGTCAGTGTGCAGATCCCACATTGCCAGAGAGCTGGTCTCACACTGTCAGTGTGCAGATCCCACATTGCCAGAGACCTGGTCTCACACTGTCAGTGTGCAGATCCCATATTGCCAGAGACCTGGTCTCACACTGTCAGTGTGCAGATCCCACATTGCCAGAGAGCTGGTCTCACACTGTCAGTGTGCAGATTCCACATTGTCAGAGAGCTGGCCTCAAACTGTCAATGTGCATATCCCACATTGCCAGAGAGCTGGTCTTACAATATCAGTGTGCTGATCCCACATTGCCAGAGAGCTGGTCTCACATTGTCAGTGTGCAGATCCCACATTGCCAGAGAACTGGTCTCACACTGTCAGTGTGCAGATCCCACATTGCCAGAGAGCTGGTCTCACACTGTCAGTGTGCAGATCCCACATTGCCAGAGAGCTGGTCTCACACTGTCAGTGTGCAGATCCCACATTGCCAGAGACCTGGTCTCACACTGTCAGTGTACAGATCCCTCATTGCCAGAGAGCTGGTCTCACACTGTCAGTGTGCACATCCCACATTGCCAGAGACCTGCCCTTACACTGTCAGTGTGTAGATCCCACATTGCCAGAGAGCTGGTCTCACACTGTCAGTGTGCAGATCCCACATTGCCAGAGAGCTGGTCTCACACTGTCAGTGTGCAGATCCCACATTGCCAGAGACCCTGGTCTCACACTGTCAGTGTGTAGATCCCACATTGCCAGAGAGCTGGTCACACACTGTCAGTGTGCAGATCCCACATTGCCAGAGAGCTGGTCTCACATTGTCAGTGTGCATATCCAACATTATCAGAGAGCTGGTCTCACACTGTCAGTGTGCAGATCTCACATTGTCAGAGAGCTGGTCTCACACTTTCAGTCTGCAGATCCCACATTGCCAGAGAGCTGGTCTCACACTGTCAGTGTGCAGATCCCACATTGCCAGACACCTGCCCTTACACTGTCAGTGTGTAGATCCCACATTGCCAGAGAGCTGGTCCCACACTGTCAGTGTGCAGATCCCACATTGCCAGAGAGCTGGTCTCACACTGTCAGTGTGCAGATCCCACATTGCCAGAGACCTGGTCTCACACAGTCATTGTGCAGATCCCACATTGCCAGAGACCTGCCCTTACACTGTCAGTGTGTAGATCCCACATTGCCAGAGAGCTGGTCTCACACTGTCAGTGTGCAGATCCCACATTGCCAGAGAGCTGGTCTCACACTGTCAGTGTGCAGATCCCAAATTGCCAGAGACCTGCCCTTACACTGTAAGTGTGTAGATCCCACATTGCCAGAGAGCTGGTCTCACACTGTCAGTGTGCAGATCCCACGTTGCCAGAGAGCTGGTCTCACACTGTCAGTGTGCAGATCCCACATTGCCAGAGAGCTGGTCTCACACTGTCAGTGTGCAGATCCCACATTGCCAGAGACCTGCCCTTACACTGTCCGTGTGTAGATCCCACATTGCCAGAGACCTGCTCTTACACTGTCAGTGTGCATATCCCACATTGTCAGAGAGCTGGTCTCACACTGTCAGTGTGCAGATCCCACATTGCCAGAGACCTGGTCTCACACTGTCAGTGTGCATATCCTACATAGTCAGAGACCTGGTCTCACACTGTCAGTGTGCAGATCCCACATTGCCAGAGAGCTGGTCTCACACTGTCAGTGTGCAGATCCCACATTGCCAGAGAGCTGGTCTCACACTGTCAGTGTGCAGATCCCACATTGCCAGAGACCCTGGTCTCACACTGTAAGTGTGTAGATCCCACATTGCCAGAGAGCTGGTCACACACTGTCAGTGTGCAGATCCCACATTGCCAGAGAGCTGGGTCTCACATTGTCAGTGTGCAGATCTCACATTGTCAGAGAGCTGGTCTCACACTTTCAGTCTGCAGATCCCACATTGCCAGAGAGCTGGTCTCACACTGTCAGTGTGCAGATCTCACATTGTCAGAGAGCTGGTCTCACACTTTCAGTCTGCAGATCCCACATTGCCAGAGAGCTGGTCTCACACTGTCAGTGTGCAGATCCCACATTGCCAGAGACCTGCCCTTACACTGTCAGTG
Organism: Chiloscyllium plagiosum; assembly: GCF_037043375.1. NCBI lineage: Eukaryota > Metazoa > Chordata > Chondrichthyes > Orectolobiformes > Hemiscylliidae > Chiloscyllium > Chiloscyllium plagiosum. Next base: position 86,659,090 of record NW_028270147.1, on the reverse strand, counting down.
TGTAGATCCCACATTGCCAGAGAGCTGGTCCCACACTGTCAGTGTGCAGATCCCACATTGCCAGAGACCTGGTCTCACACTGTCAGTGTGCAGATCCCACATTGCCAGAGACCTGGTCTCACACAGTCATTGTGCAGATCCCACATTGCCAGAGACCTGCCCTTACACTGTCAGTGTGTAGATCCCACATTGCCAGAGAGCTGGTCTCACACTGTCAGTGTGCAGATCCCACATTGCCAGAGAGCTGGTCTCACACTGTCAGTGTGCAGATCCCACATTGCTAGAGAGCTGGTCTCACACTGTCATTGTGCAGATCCCACATTGCCAGAGAGCTGGTCTCACACTGTCAGTGTGCAGATCCCAAATTGCCAGAGACCTGCCCTTACACTGTAAGTGTGTAGATCCCACATTGCCAGAGAGCTGGTCTCACACTGTCAGTGTGCAGATCCCACATTGCCAGAGACCCTGGTCTCACACTGTAAGTGCGTAGATCCCACATTGCCAGAGAGCTGGTCTCACATTGTCAGTGTGCAGATCTCACATTGTCAGAGAGCTGGTCTCACACTTTCAGTCTGCAGATCCCACATTGCCAGAGAGCTGGTCTCACACTGTCAGTGTGCAGATCCCACATTGCCAGAGAGCTGGTCTCACACTGTCAGTGTGCAGATCCCACATTGCTAGAGAGCTGGTCTCACACTGTCATTGTGCAGATCCCACATTGCCAGAGAGCTGGTCTCACACTGTCAGTGTGCAGATCCCAAATTGCCAGAGACCTGCCCTTACACTGTAAGTGTGTAGATCCCACATTGCCAGAGAGCTGGTCTCACACTGTCAGTGTGCAGATCCCACATTGCCAGAGACCCTGGTCTCACACTGTAAGTGTGTAGATCCCACATTGCCAGAGAGCTGGTCACACACTGTCAGTGTGCAGATCCCACATTGCCAGAGAGCTGGTCTCACATTGTCAGTGTGCAGATCTCACATTGTCAGAGAGCTGGTCTCACACTTTCAGTCTGCAGATCCCACATTGCCAGAGAGCTGGTCTCACACTGTCATTGTGCAGATCTCACATTGTCAGAGAGCTGGTCTCACACTTTCAGTCTGCAGATCCCACATTGCCAGAGAGCTGGTCTCACACTGTCAGTGTGCAGATCCCACATTGCCAGAGACCTGCCCTTACACTGTCAGTGTGTAGATCCCACATTGCCAGAGAGCTGGTCCCACACTGTCAGTGTGCAGATCCCACATTGCCAGAGACCTGGTCTCACACTGTCAGTGTGCAGATCCCACATTGCCAGAGACCTGGTCTCACACAGTCATTGTGCAGATCCCACATTGCCAGAGACCTGCCCTTACACTGTCAGTGTGTAGATCCCACATTGCCAGAGAGCTGGTCTCACACTGTCAGTGTGCAGATCCCACATTGCCAGAGAGCTGGTCTCACACTGTCAGTGTGCAGATCCCACATTGCTAGAGAGCTGGTCTCACACTGTCATTGTGCAGATCCCACATTGCCAGATAGCTGGTCTCACACTGTCAGTGTGCAGATCCCAAATTGCCAGAGACCTGCCCTTACACTGTAAGTGTGTAGATCCCACATTGCCAGAGAGCTGGTCTCACACTGTCAGTGTGCAGATCCCACGTTGCCAGAGAGCTGGTCTCACACTGTCAGTGTGCAGATCCCACATTGCCAGAGAGCTGGTCTCACACTGTCAGTGTGCAGATCCCACATTGCCAGAGACCTGCCCTTACACTGTCAGTGTGTAGATCCCACATTGCCAGAGACCTGCTCTTACACTGTCAGTGTGCATATCCCACATTGTCAGAGAGCTGGTCTCACACTGTCAGTGTGTAGATCCCACATTGCCAGAGACCTGGTCTCACACTGTCAGTGTGCATATCCTACATTGTCAGAGACCTGGTCTCGCACTGTCAGTGTGCAGATCCCACATTGCCAGAGAGCTGGTCTCACACTGTCAGTGTGCAGATCCCACATTGCCAGAGAGCTGGTCTCACACTGTCAGTGTGCAGATCCCACATTGCCAGAGACCCTGGTCTCACACTGTCAGTGTGTAGATCCCACATTGCCAGAGAGCTGGTCACACACTGTCAGTGTGCAGATCCCACATTGCCAGAGAGCTGGTCTCACATTGTCAGTGTGCATTTCCAACATTATCAGAGAGCTGGTCTCACACTGTCAGTGTGCAGATCTCACATTGTCAGAGAGCTGGTCTCACACTTTCAGTCTGCAGATCCCACATTGCCAGAGAGCTGGTCTCACACTGTCAGTGTGCAGATCCCACATTGCCAGACACCTGCCCTTACACTGTCAGTGTGTAGATCCCACATTTAAGAGAGCTGGTCCCACACTGTCAGTGTGCAGATCCCACATTGCCAGAGAGCTGGTCTCACACTGTCAGTGTGCAGATCCCACATTGCCAGAGACCTGGTCTCACACAGTCATTGTGCAGATCCCACATTGCCAGAGACCTGCCCTTACACTGTCAGTGTGTAGATCCCACATTGCCAGAGAGCTGGTCTCACACTGTCAGTGTGCAGATCCCACATTGCCAGAGAGCTGGTCTCACACTGTCAGTGTGCAGATCCCAAATTGCCAGAGACCTGCCCTTACACTGTAAGTGTGTAGATCCCACATTGCCAGAGAGCTGGTCTCACACTGTCAGTGTGCAGATCCCACGTTGCCAGAGAGCTGGTCTCACACTGTCAGTGTGCAGATCCCACATTGCCAGAGAGCTGGTCTCGCACTGTCAGTGTGCAGATCCCACATTGCCAGAGACCTGCCCTTACACTGTCAGTGTGTAGATCACACATTGCCAGAGACCTGCTCTTACACTGTCAGTGTGCATATCCCACATTGTCAGAGAGCTGGTCTCACACTGTCAGTGTGTAGATCCCACATTGCCAGAGACCTGGTCTCACACTGTCAGTGTGCATATCCTACATTGTCAGAGACCTGGTCTCACACTGTCAGTGTGCAGATCCCACATTGCCAGAGAGCTGGTCTCACATTGTCAGTGTGCATATCCAACATTATCAGAGAGCTGGTCTCACACTGTCAGTGTGCATATCCTGCAATGTCAGAGACCTGGTCTCGCACTGTCAGTATGCAGATCCCACATTGCCAGAGAGCTGGTCTCACATTGTCAGTGTGCATATCCAACATTATCAGAGAGCTGGTCTCACACTGTCAGTGTGCATATCCTGCAATGTCAGAGACCTGGTCTCACACTGTCAGTGTGCAGATCCCACATTGCCAGAGACCTGCCCTTACACTGTCAGTGTGAAGATCCCACATTGGCAGAGAGCTGGTCTCACACTGTCAGTGTGCAGATCCCACATTGCCAGAGAGCTGGTCTCACACTGTCAGTGTGCAGATCCCACATTGCCAGAGACCTGGTCTCACACTGTCAGTGTGCAGATCCCATATTGCCAGAGACCTGGTCTCACACTGTCAACGTGCAGATCCCACATTGCCAGAGAGCTGGTCTCACACTGTCAGTGTGCAGATTCCACATTGTCAGAGAGCTGGTCTCAAACTGTCAATGTGCATATCCCACATTGCCAGAGAGCTGGTCTTACAATATCAGTGTGCTGATCCCACATTGCCAGAGAGCTGGTCTCACATTGTCAGTGTGCAGATCCCACATTGCCAGAGAGCTGGTCTCACACTGTCAGTGTGCAGATCCCACATTGCCAGAGAGCTGGTCTCACACTGTCAGTGTGCAGATCCCACATTGCCAGAGAGCTGGTCTCACACTGTCAGTGTGCAGATCCCACATTGCCAGAGACCTGGTCTCACACTGTCAGTGTACAGATCCCTCATTGCCAGAGAGCTGGTCTCACACTGTCAGTGTGCACATCCCACATTGCCAGAGACCTGCCCTTACACTGTCAGTGTGCAGATCCCACATTGCCAGAGAGCTGGTCTCACACTGTCAGTGTGCAGATCCCACATTGCCAGAGACCCTGGTCTCACACTGTCAGTGTGTAGATCCCACATTGCCAGAGAGCTGGTCACACACTGTCAGTGTGCAGATCCCACATTGCCAGAGAGCTGGTCTCACATTGTCAGTGTGCATATCCAACATTATCAGAGAGCTGGTCTCACACTGTCAGTGTGCAGATCTCACATTGTCAGAGAGCTGGTCTCACACTTTCAGTCTGCAGATCCCACATTGCCAGAGAGCTGGTCTCACACTGTCAGTGTGCAGATCCCACATTGCCAGACACCTGCCCTTACACTGTCAGTGTGTAGATCCCACATTGCCAGAGAGCTGGTCCCACACTGTCAGTGTGCAGATCCCACATTGCCAGAGAGCTGGTCTCACACTGTCAGTGTGCAGATCCCACATTGCCAGAGACCTGGTCTCACACAGTCATTGTGCAGATCCCACATTGCCAGAGACCTGCCCTTACACTGTCAGTGTGTAGATCCCACATTGCCAGAGAGCTGGTCTCACACTGTCAGTGTGCAGATCCCACATTGCCAGAGAGCTGGTCTCACACTGTCAGTGTGCAGATCCCAAATTGCCAGAGACCTGCCCTTACACTGTAAGTGTGTAGATCCCACATTGCCAGAGAGCTGGTCTCACACTGTCAGTGTGCAGATCCCACGTTGCCAGAGAGCTGGTCTCACACTGTCAGTGTGCAGATCCCACATTGCCAGAGAGCTGGTCTCACACTGTCAGTGTGCAGATCCCACATTGCCAGAGACCTGGTCTCACACTGTCAGTGTGCATATCCTACATTGTCAGAGACCTGGTCTCACACTGTCAGTGTGCAGATCCCACATTGCCAGAGAGCTGGTCTCACATTGTCAGTGTGCATATCCAACATTATCAGAGAGCTGGTCTCACACTGTCAGTGTGCATATCCTGCAATGTCAGAGACCTGGTCTCGCACTGTCAGTATGCAGATCCCACATTGTCAGAGACCTGGTCTCACACTGTCAGTGTGCATATCCCACATTGCCAGAGAGCTGGTCTCACACTGTCAGTGTGCAGATCTCACATTGTCAGAGAGCTGGTCTCACACTGTCAGTCTGCAGATCCCACATTGCCAGAGAGCTGGTCTCACACTGTCAGTGTGCAGATCTCACATTGTCAGAGAGCTGGTCTCACACTTTCAGTCTGCAGATCCCACATTGCCAGAGAGCTGGTCTCACACTGTCAGTGTGCAGATCCCACATTGCCAGACACCTGCCCTTACACTGTCAGTGTGTAGATCCCACATTGCCAGAGAGCTGGTCCCACACTGTCAGTGTGCAGATCCCACATTGCCAGAGAGCTGGTCTCACACTGTCAGTGTGCAGATCCCACATTGCCAGAGACCTGGTCTCACACAGTCATTGTGCAGATCCCACATTGCCAGAGACCTGCCCTTACGCTGTCAGTGTGTAGATCCCACATTGCCAGAGAGCTGGTCTCACACTGTCAGTGTGCAGATCCCACATTGCCAGAGAGCTGGTCTCACACTGTCAGTGTGCAGATCCCAAATTGCCAGAGACCTGCCCTTACACTGTAAGTGTGTAGATCCCACATTGCCAGAGAGCTGGTCTCACACTGTCAGTGTGCAGATCCCACGTTGCCAGAGAGCTGGTCTCACACTGTCAGTGTGTAGATCCCACATTGCCAGAGAGCTGGTCTCACACTGTCAGTGTGCAGATCCCACATTGCCAGAGACCTGGTCTCACACTGTCAGTGTGCATATCCTACATTGTCAGAGACCTGGTCTCACACTGTCCGTGTGCAGATCCCACATTGCCAGAGAGCTGGTCTCACATTGTCAGTGTGCATATCCAACATTATCAGAGAGCTGGTCTCACACTGTCAGTGTGCATATCCTGCAATGTCAGAGACCTGGTCTCGCACTGTCAGTATGCAGATCCCACATTGTCAGAGACCTGGTCTCACACTGTCAGTGTGCATATCCCACATTGCCAGAGAGCTGGTCTCACACTGTCAGTGTGCAGATCTCACATTATCAGAGAACTGGTCTCACACTGTCAGTGTGCAGATCTCACATTGTCAGAGAGCTGCTCTCACACTTTCAGTCTGCAGATCCCACATTGCCAGAGAGCTGGTCTCACACTGTCAGTGTGCAGATCCCACATTGCCAGACACCTGCCCTTACACTGTCAGTGTGTAGATCCCACATTGCCAGAGAGCTGGTCCCACACTGTCAGTGTGCAGTTCCCACATTGCCAGAGAGCTGGTCTCACACTGTCAGTGTGCAGATCCCACATTGCCAGAGACCTGGTCTCACACAGTCATTGTGCAGATCCCACATTGCCAGAGACCTGCCCTTACACTGTCAGTGTGTAGATCCCACATTGCCAGAGAGCTGGTCTCACACTGTCAGTGTGCAGATCCCACATTGCCAGAGAGCTGGTCTCACACTGTCAGTGTGCAGATCCCAAATTGCCAGAGACCTGCCCTTACACTGTAAGTGTGTAGATCCCACATTGCCAGAGAGCTGGTCTCACACTGTCAGTGTGCAGATCCCACGTTGCCAGAGAGCTGGTCTCACACTGTCAGTGTGCAGATCCCACATTGCCAGAGAGCTGGTCTCACACTGTCAGTGTGCAGATCCCACATTGCCAGAGACCTGGTCTCACACTGTCAGTGTGCATATCCTACATTGTCAGAGACCTGGTCTCACACTGTCAGTGTGCAGATCCCACATTGCCAGAGAGCTGGTCTCACATTGTAAGTGTGCATATCCAACATTATCAGAGAGCTGGTCTCACACTGTCAGTGTGCATATCCTGCAAAGTCAGAGACCTGGTCTCGCACTGTCAGTATGCAATCCCACATTGTCAGAGACCTGGTCTCACACTGTCAGTGTGCATATCCAACATTGCCAGAGAGCTGGTCTCACACTGTCAGTGTGCAGATCTCACATTATCAGAGAGCTGGTCTCACACTGTCAGTGTGCAGATCTCACATTGTCAGAGAGCTGCTCTCACACTTTCAGTCTGCAGATCCCACATTGCCAGAGAGCTGGTCTCACACTGTCAGTGTGCAGATCCCACATTGCCAGACACCTGCCCTTACACTGTCAGTGTGTAGATCCCACATTGCCAGAGAGCTGGTCCCACACTGTCAGTGTGCAGATCCCACATTGCCAGAGAGCTGGTCTCACACTGTCAGTGTGCAGATCCCACATTGCCAGAGACCTGGTCTCACACAGTCATTGTGCAGATCCCACATTGCCAGAGACCTGCCCTTACACTGTCAGTGTGTAGATCCCACATTGCCAGAGAGCTGGTCTCACACTGTCAGTGTGCAGATCCCACATTGCCAGAGAGCTGGTCTCACACTGTCAGTGTGCAGATCCCAAATTGCCAGAGACCTGCCCTTACACTGTAAGTGTGTAGATCCCACATTGCCAGAGAGCTGGTCTCACACTGTCAGTGTGCAGATCCCACGTTGCCAGAGAGCTGGTCTCACACTGTCAGTGTGCAGATCCCACATTGCCAGAGAGCTGGTCTCACACTGTCAGTGTGCAGATCCCACATTGCCAGAGACCTGGTCTCACACTGTCAGTGTGCATATCCTACATTGTCAGAGACCTGGTCTCACACTGTCAGTGTGCAGATCCCACATTGCCAGAGAGCTGGTCTCACATTGTAAGTGTGCATATCCAACATTATCAGAGAGCTGGTCTCACACTGTCAGTGTGCATATCCTGCAATGTCAGAGACCTGGTCTCGCACTGTCAGTATGCAGATCCCACATTGTCAGAGACCTGGTCTCACACTGTCAGTGTGCATATCCCACATTGCCAGAGAGCTGGTCTCACACTGTCAGTGTGCAGATCTCACATTGTCAGAGAGCTGGTCTCACACTGTCAGTCTGCAGATCCCACATTGCCAGAGAGCTGGTCTCACACTGTCAGTGTGTAGATCCCACATTGCCAGACACCTGCCCTTACACTGTCAGTGTATAGATCCCACATTGCCAGAGAGCTGGTCCCACACTGTCAGTGTGCAGATCCCACATTGCCAGAGAGTTGGTCTCACACTGTCAGTGTGCAGATCCCACATTGCCAGAGACCTGGTCTCACACAGTCATTGTGCAGATCCCACATTGCCAGAGACCTGCCCTTACACTGTCAGTGTGTAGATCCCACATTGCCAGAGAGCTGGTCTCACACTGTCAGTGTGCAGATCCCACATTGCCAGAGAGCTGGTCTCACACTGTCAGTGTGCAGATCCCAAATTGCCAGAGACCTGCCCTTACACTGTAAGTGTGTAGATCCCACATTGCCAGAGAGCTGGTCTCACACTGTCAGTGTGCAGATCCCACGTTGCCAGAGAGCTGGTCTCACACTGTCAGTGTGCAGATCCCACATTGCCAGAGAGCTGGTCTCACACTGTCAGTGTGCAGATCCCACATTGCCAGAGACCTGCCCTTACACTGTCAGTGTGTAGATCCCACATTGCCAGAGACCTGCTCTTACACTGTCAGTGTGCATATCCCACATTGTCAGAGAGCTGGTCTCACACTGTGAGTGTGTAGATCCCACATTGCCAGAGACCTGGTCTCACACTGTCAGTGTGCATATCCTACATTGTCAGAGACCTGGTCTCACACTGTCAGTGTGCAGATCCCACATTGTCAGAGACCTGGTCTCACACTGTCAGTGTGCATATCCCACATTGCCAGAGAGCTGGTCTCACACTGTCAGTGTGCAGATCCCACATTGCCAGAGAGCTGGTCTCACACTGTCAGTGTGCAGATCCCAAATTGCCAGAGAGCTGGTCTCACACTGTCAGTGTGCAGATCCCACTTTGCCAGAGACCTGCCCTGACACTGTCAGTGTGTAGATCCCATATTGCCAGAGAGCTGATCTCACACTGCCAGTGTGCAGATCCCACATTGCCAGAGAGCTGGTCTCACATTGTCAGTGTGCAGATCCCACATTGCCAGAGAGCTGGTCTCACACTGTCAGTGTGCAGATCCCAAATTGCCAGAGACCTGCCCTTACACTGTAAGTGTGTAGATCCCACATTGCCAGAGAGCTGGTCTCACACTGTCAGTGTGCAGATCCCACGTTGCCAGAGAGCTGGTCTCACACTGTCAGTGTGCAGATCCCACATTGTCAGAGAGCTGGTCTCACACTGTCAGTGTGTAGATCCCACATTGCCAGAGACCTGGTCTCACACTGTCAGTGTGCATATCCCACATTGCAAGAGAGCTGGTCTTACACTGTCAGTGTGCTGATCCCACATTGCCAGAGAGCTGGTCTCACATTGTCAGTGTGCAGATCACACATTGCCAGAGAGGTGGTCTCACACTGTCAATGTGCAGATCCCACATTGCCAGAGAGCTGGTCTCACACTGTCAGTGTGCAGATCCCACATTGCCAGAGACCTGGTCTCTCACTGTCAGTGTGCCTATCCCACATTGCCCTTTACCTGGTCTCACACTGTCAGTGTGCATATCCCACATTGTCTGAGTCCTGGTCTCACACTGTCAGTGTGCAGATCCCACTTTGCCAGAGACCTGCCCTTACACTGTCAGTGTGTAGATCCCAAATTGCCAGAGTCCTGCTCTTACACTGTCAGTGTGCAGATCCCACATTGTCAGACAGCTGGTCTCACACTGTCAGTGTGTAGATCCCACATTGCCAGAGACCTGGTCTCACACTGTCAGTGTGCATATCCTACATTGCCAGAGACCTGGTCTCACACTGTCTGTGTGCAGATCCCACATTGTCAGAGACCTGGTCTCACACTGTCAGTGTGCAGATCCCACATTGCCTGAGAGATGGTCTCACACTGTCAATGTGCATTTCCCACATTGCCAGAGAGCTGGTCTCACACTGTCAGTGTGCAGATCCCACATTGCCAGAGAGCTGGTCTCACACTGTCAGTGTGCAGATCCCACTTTGCCAGAGACCTGCCCTGACACTGTCAGTGTGTAGATCCCACATTGCCAGAGACCTGCCCTTACACTGTCAGTGTGTAGATCCCACATTGCCAGAGAGCTGGTCTCACACTGTCAGTGTGCAGATCCCACATTGCCAGAGACCTGGTCTCACACTGTCAGTGTGCAGATCCCACATTGCCAGAGAGCTGGTCTCACACTGTCAGTGTGCAGATCCCACATTGCCAGAGAGCTGGTCTCACACTGTCAGTGTGCAGATCCCACATTGCCAGAGACCTGGTCTCACACTGTCAGTGTGCAGATCCCACATTGCCAGAGACCTGCCCTTACATAGTCAGTGTGCAGATCCCACATTGCCAGAGAGGTGGACTCACACTGTCAGTGTGCAGATCCCACATTGCCAGAGAGCTGGTCTCACACTGTCAGTGTGCAGATCCCACATTGCCAGAGACCTGCCCTTACACTGTCAGTGTGTAGATCCCACATTGCCAGAGAGCTGGTCAAACACTGTCAGTGTGCAGATCCCACATTGCCAGAGAGCTGGTCTCACACTGTCAGTGTGCAGATCCCACATTGCCAGAGAGCTGGTCTCACACTGTCAGTGTGCAGATCCCACATTGCCAGAGACCTGGTCTCACACTGTCAGTGTGCAGATCCCACATTGCCAGAGACCTGCCCTTACATAGTCAGTGTGCAGATCCCACATTGCCAGAGAGGCGGACTCACACTGTCAGTGTGCAGATCCCACATTGCCAGAGAGCTGGTCTCACACTGTCAGTGTGCAGATCCCACATTGCCAGAGACATGCTCTTACACTGTCAGTGTGCAAATCCCACATTGTCAGAGACCTGCCCTTACACTGTCAGTGTGCATATCCCACATTGCCAGAGAGCTGGTCTCACACTGTCAGTGTGCAGATCCCACATTGCCAGAGACCTGGTCTCACACTGTCAGTGTGCAGATCCCACATTGCCAGAGAGCTGGTCTCACACTGTCAGTGTGCAGATCCCACATTGCCAGAGACCTGGTCTCACACAGTCATTGTGCAGATCCCAAATTGCCAGAGAGCTGGTCTCACACTGTCAGTGTGTATATCCCACATTGCCAGAGAGCTGGTCTCACACTGTCAGTGTGCAGATCCCACATTGCCAGAGACCTGGTCTCACACAGTCATTGTGCAGATCCCACATTGCCAGAGACCTGCCCTTACACTGTCAGTGTGTAGATCCCACATTGCCAGAGAGCTGGTCTCACACTGTCAGTGTGCAGATCCCACATTGCCAGAGAGCTGGTCTCACACTGTCAGTGTGCAGATCCCAAATTGCCAGAGACCTGCCCTTACACTGTAAGTGTGTAGATCCCACATTGCCAGAGAGCTGGTCTCACACTGTCAGTGTGCAGATCCCACGTTGCCAGAGAGCTGGTCTCACACTGTCAGTGTGCAGATCCCACATTGCCAGAGAGCTGGTCTCACACTGTCAGTGTGCAGATCCCACATTGCCAGAGACCTGCCCTTACACTGTCAGTGTGTAGATCCCACATTGCCAGAGACCTGCTCTTACACTGTCAGTGTGCATATCCCACATTGTCAGAGAGCTGGTCTCACACTGTCAGTGTGTAGATCCCACATTGCCAGAGACCTGGTCTCACACTGTCAGTGTGCATATCCTACATTGTCAGAGACCTGGTCTCACACTGTCAGTGTGCAGATCCCACATTGTCAGAGACTTGGTCTCACACTGTCAGTGTGCATATCCCACATTGCCAGAGAGCTGGTCTCACACTGTCAGTGTGCAGATCCCACATTGCCAGAGAGCTGGTCTCACACTGTCAGTGTGCAGATCCCACTTTGCCAGAGACCTGCCCTGACACTGTCAGTGTGTAGATCCCATATTGCCAGAGAGCTGATCTCACACTGCCAGTGTGCAGATCCCACATTGCCAGAGAGCTGGTCTCACATTGTCAGTGTGCAGATCCCACATTGCCAGAGAGCTGGTCTCACACTCTCAGTGTGCAGATCCCACGTTGTCAGAGAGCTGGTCTCACACTGTCAGTGTGCAGATCCCACATTATCAGAGAGCTGGTCTCACACTGTCAGTGTGCATATCCCACATTGCAAGAGAGCTGGTCTTACACTGTCAGTGTGCTGATCCCACATTGCCAGAGAGCTGGTCTCACATTGTCAGTGTGCAGATCACACATTGCCAGAGAGGTGGTCTCACACTGTCAATGTGCAGATCCCACATTGCCAGAGAGCTGGTCTCACACTGTCAGTGTGCAGATCCCACATTGCCAGAGACCTGGTCTCTCACTGTCAGTGTGCCTATCCCACATTGCCGTTTACCTGGTCTCACACTGTCAGTGTGCATATCCCACATTGTCTGAGTCCTGGTCTCACACTGTCAGTGTGCAGATCCCACTTTGCCAGAGACCTGCCCTTACACTGTCAGTGTGTAGATCCCAAATTGCCAGAGACCTGCTCTTACACTGTCAGTGTGCAGATCACACATTGTCAGACAGCTGGTCTCACACTGTCAGTGTGTAGATCCCACATTGCCAGAGACCTGGTCTCACACTGTCAGTGTGCATATCCTACATTGCCAGAGACCTGGTCTCACACTGTCTGTGTGCAGATCCCACATTGTCAGAGACCTGGTCTCACACTGTCAGTGTGCAGATCCCACATTGCCTGAGAGATGGGCTCACACTGTCAATGTGCATTTCCCACATTGCCAGAGAGCTGGTCTCACACTGTCAGTGTGCAGATCCCACATTGCCAGAGAGCTGGTCTCACACTGTCAGTGTGCAGATCCCACTTTGCCAGAGACCTGCCCTGACACTGTCAGTGTGTAGATCCCACATTGCCAGAGACCTGCCCTTACACTGTCAGTGTGTAGATCCCACATTGCCAGAGAGCTGGTCTCACACTGTCAGTGTGCAGATCCCACATTGCCAGAGACCTGGTCTCACACTGTCAGTGTGCAGATCCCACATTGCCAGAGAGCTGGTCTCACACTGTCAGTGTGCAGATCCCACATTGCCAGAGAGCTGGTCTCACACTGTCAGTGTGCAGATCCCACATTGCCAGAGACCTGGTCTCACACTGTCAGTGTGCAGATCCCACATTGCCAGAGACCTGCCCTTACATAGTCAGTGTGCAGATCCCACATTGCCAGAGAGGTGGACTCACACTGTCAGTGTGCAGATCCCACATTGCCAGAGAGCTGGTCTCACACTGTCAGTGTGCAGATCCCACATTGCCAGAGACCTGCCCTTACACTGTCAGTGTGTAGATCCCACATTGCCAGAGAGCTGGTCAAACACTGTCAGTGTGCAGATCCCACATTGCCAGAGAGCTGGTCTCACACTGTCAGTGTGCAGATCCCACATTGCCAGAGAGCTGGTCTCACACTGTCAGTGTGCAGATCCCACATTGCCAGAGACCTGGTCTCACACTGTCAGTGTGCAGATCCCACATTGCCAGAGACCTGCCCTTACATAGTCAGTGTGCAGATCCCACATTGCCAGAGAGGCGGACTCACACTGTCAGTGTGCAGATCCCACATTGCCAGAGAGCTGGTCTCACACTGTCAGTGTGCAGATCCCACATTGCCAGAGACATGCTCTTACACTGTCAGTGTGCAAATCCCACATTGTCAGAGACCTGCCCTTACACTGTCAGTGTGCATATCCCACATTGCCAGAGAGCTGGTCTCACACTGTCAGTGTGCAGATCCCACATTGCCAGAGACCTGGTCTCACACTGTCAGTGTGCAGATCCCACATTGCCAGAGAGCTGGTCTCACACTGTCAGTGTGCAGATCCCACATTGCCAGAGACCTGGTCTCACACAGTCATTGTGCAGATCCCAAATTGCCAGAGAGCTGGTCTCACACTGTCAGTGTGTATATCCCACATTGCCAGAGAGCTGGTCTCACACTGTCAGTGTGCAGATCCCACATTGCCAGAGACCTGGTCTCACACAGTCATTGTGCAGATCCCACATTGCCAGAGACCTGCCCTTACACTGTCAGTGTGTAGATCCCACATTGCCAGAGAGCTGGTCTCACACTGTCAGTGTGCAGATCCCACATTGCCAGAGAGCTGGTCTCACACTGTCAGTGTGCAGATCCCAAATTGCCAGAGACCTGCCCTTACACTGTAAGTGTGTAGATCCCACATTGCCAGAGAGCTGGTCTCACACTGTCAGTGTGCAGATCCCACGTTGCCAGAGAGCTGGTCTCACACTGTCAGTGTGCAGATCCCACATTGCCAGAGAGCTGGTCTCACACTGTCAGTGTGCAGATCCCACATTGCCAGAGACCTGCCCTTACACTGTCAGTGTGTAGATCCCACATTGCCAGAGACCTGCTCTTACACTGTCAGTGTGCATATCCCACATTGTCAGAGAGCTGGTCTCACACTGTCAGTGTGTAGATCCCACATTGCCAGAGACCTGGTCTCACACTGTCAGTGTGCATATCCTACATTGTCAGAGACCTGGTCTCACACTGTCAGTGTGCAGATCCCACATTGTCAGAGACTTGGTCTCACACTGTCAGTGTGCATATCCCACATTGCCAGAGAGCTGGTCTCACACTGTCAGTGTGCAGATCCCACATTGCCAGAGAGCTGGTCTCACACTGTCAGTGTGCAGATCCCACTTTGCCAGAGACCTGCCCTGACACTGTCAGTGTGTAGATCCCATATTGCCAGAGAGCTGATCTCACACTGCCAGTGTGCAGATCCCACATTGCCAGAGAGCTGGTCTCACATTGTCAGTGTGCAGATCCCACATTGCCAGAGAGCTGGTCTCACACTCTCAGTGTGCAGATCCCACGTTGTCAGAGAGCTGGTCTCACACTGTCAGTGTGCAGATCCCACATTATCAGAGATCTGGTCTCACACTGTCAGTGTGCATATCCCACATTGCAAGAGAGCTGGTCTTACACTGTCAGTGTGCTGATCCCACATTGCCAGAGAGCTGGTCTCACATTGTCAGTGTGCAGATCACACATTGCCAGAGAGGTGGTCTCACACTGTCAATGTGCAGATCCCACATTGCCAGAGAGCTGGTCTCACACTGTCAGTGTGCAGATCCCACATTGCCAGAGACCTGGTCTCTCACTGTCAGTGTGCCTATCCCACATTGCCCTTTACCTGGTCTCACACTGTCAGTGTGCATATCCCACATTGTCTGAGTCCTGGTCTCACACTGTCAGTGTGCAGATCCCACTTTGCCAGAGACCTGCCCTTACACTGTCAGTGTGTAGATCCCAAATTGCCAGAGACCTGCTCTTACACTGTCAGTGTGCAGATCACACATTGTCAGACAGCTGGTCTCACACTGTCAGTGTGTAGATCCCACATTGCCAGAGACCTGGTCTCACACTGTCAGTGTGCATATCCTACATTGCCAGAGACCTGGTCTCACACTGTCTGTGTGCAGATCCCACATTGTCAGAGACCTGGTCTCACACTGTCAGTGTGCAGATCCCACATTGCCTGAGAGATGGGCTCACACTGTCAATGTGCATTTCCCACATTGCCAGAGAGCTGGTCTCACACTGTCAGTGTGCAGATCCCACATTGCCAGAGAGCTGGTCTCACACTGTCAGTGTGCAGATCCCACTTTGCCAGAGACCTGCCCTTACACTGTCAGTGTGTAGATCCCACATTGCCAGAGACCTGCCCTTACACTGTCAGTGTGTAGATCCCACATTGCCAGAGAGCTGGTCTCACACTGTCAGTGTGCAGATCCCACATTGCCAGAGACCTGGTCTCACACTGTCAGTGTGCAGATCCCACATTGCCAGAGAGCTGGTCTCACACTGTCAGTGTGCAGATCCCACATTGCCAGAGAGCTGGTCTCACACTGTCAGTGTGCAGATCCCACATTGCCAGAGACCTGGTCTCACACTGTCAGTGTGCAGATCCCACATTGCCAGAGACCTGCCCTTACATAGTCAGTGTGCAGATCCCACATTGCCAGAGAGGTGGACTCACACTGTCAGTGTGCAGATCCCACATTGCCAGAGAGCTGGTCTCACACTGTCAGTGTGCAGATCCCACATTGCCAGAGACCTGCCCTTACACTGTCAGTGTGTAGATCCCACATTGCCAGAGAGCTGGTCAAACACTGTCAGTGTGCAGATCCCACTTTGCCAGAGAGCTGGTCTCACACTGTCAGTGTGCAGATCCCACATTGCCAGAGAGCTGGTCTCACACTGTCAGTGTGCAGATCCCACATTGCCAGAGACCTGGTCTCACACTGTCAGTGTGCAGATCCCACATTGCCAGAGACCTGCCCTTACATAGTCAGTGTGCAGATCCCACATTGCCAGAGAGGTGGACTCACACTGTCAGTGTGCAGATCCCACATTGCCAGAGAGCTGGTCTCACACTGTCAGTGTGCAGAACCCACATTGCCAGAGACATGCTCTTACACTGTCAGTGTGCAAATCCCACATTGTCAGAGACCTGCCCTTACACTGTCAGTGTGCATATCCCACATTGCCAGAGAGCTGGTCTCACACTGTCAGTGTGCAGATCCCACATTGCCAGAGACCTGGTCTCACACTGTCAGTGTGCAAATCCCACATTGCCAGAGAGCTGGTCTCACACTGTCAGTGTGCAGATCCCACATTGCCAGAGACCTGGTCTCACACAGTCATTGTGCAGATCCCAAATTGCCAGAGAGCTGGTCTCACACTGTCAGTGTGTATATCCCACATTGCCAGAGAGCTGGTCTCACACTGTCAGTGTGCAGATCCCACATTGCCAGAGACATGCTCTTACACTGTCAGTGTGCAGATCCCACATTGTCAGACAGCTGGTCTCACACTGTCAGTGTGTAGATCCCACATTGCCAGAGACCTGGTCTCACACTGTCAGTGTGCATATCCTACATTGTCAGAGACCTGGTCTCACACTGTCAGTGTGCAGATCCCACTTTGTCAGAGACCTGGCCTCACACTGTCAGTGTGCATATCCCACATTGCCAGAGAGCTGGTCTCACACTGTCAGTGTGTAGATCCCACATTGCCAGAGAGCTGGTCTAGTGTGCAGATCCCACATTGCCAGAGAGCTGGTCTCACACTGTCAGTGTGCAGATCCCACATTGCCAGAGACCTGGTCTCACACAGTCATTGTGCAGATCCCACATTGCCAGACACCTGCCCTTACACTGTCAATGTGTAGATCCCACATTGCCAGAGAGCTGGTCTCACACTGTCAGTGTGCAGAGCCCACATTGCCAGAGACCTGGTCTCACACAGTCATTGTGCAGATCCCACATTGCCAGAGACCTGCCCTTACACTGTCAGTGTGCAGATCCCACATTGCCAGAGAGCTGGTCTCACACTGTCAGTGTGCAGATCTCACATTGCCAGAGAGCTGGTCTCACACTGTCAGTGTGCAGATCCCACATTGACAGAGACCTGGTCTCACACAGTCATTGTGCAGATCCCACATTGCCAGAGACCTGCCCTTACACTGTCAGTGTGGAGATCCCACATTGCCAGACAGCTGGTCTCACACTGTCAGTGTGTAGATCCCACATTGCCAGAGACCTGGTCTCACACTGTCAGTGTGCATATCCTACATTGTCAGAGACCTGGTCTAACACTGTCAGTGTGCAGATCCCACATTGACAGGGACCTGGCCTCACACTGTCAGTGTGCATATCCCACATTGCCAGAGAGCTGGTCTCACACTGTCAGTGTGCAGATCCCACATTGCCAGAGAGCTGGTCTCACACTGTCAGTGTACATATCCTGCATTGTAAGAGAGCTGGTCACACACTGTCAGTGTGCATATCCTACATTGCCAGAGACCTGGTCCCACACTGTCAGTGTGCATATCCTCCATTGCCAGAGAGCTGGTCTCACACTGTCAGTGTGCAGATCCCACATTGCCAGAGAGCTGGTCTCACACTGTCAGTGTGCAGATCCCACATTGTCAGAGTGCTGGTCTCAAACTCTCAGTGTGCAGATCACACATCACCAGAGACCTGGTCTCACACTGTCAGTGTGCAGATCCCACATTGCCAGAGAGCTGGTCTCACACTGTCAGTGTGCAGATCCCACATTGCCAGAGAGCTGGTCTCCCACTGTCAGTGTGCAGATCCCACATTGCCAGAGACCTGGTCTCACACAGTCATTCTGCAGATCCCACATTGTCAGAGAGCTGGTCTCAGACTGTCAGTGTGCATATCCCACATTGCCTGAGAGCTGGTCTCACACTGTCAGTGTGCAGTTCCCACATTGCCAGAGACCTGCCCTTACACTGTCAGTGTGTAGATCCCACATTGCCAGAGGGCTGGTCTCACACTGTCAGTGTGCAGATCCCACGTTGCCAGAGAGCAGGTCTCACACTGTCAGTGTGCAGATCCCATTTTGCCAGAGACCTGGTCTCTCACTGTCAGTGTGCAGATCCCACATTGCCAGAGAGCTGGTCTCACACTGTCAGTGTGCAGATCCCACATTGCCAGAGAGCTGGTCTCACACTGTCAGTGTGCAGATCCCACATTGCCAGAGACCTGCCCTTACACTGTCAGTGTGTAGATCCCACATTGCCAGAGACCTGCTCTTACACTGTTAGTGTGCAGATCCCACATTGTCAGAGAGCTGGTCTCACACTGTCAGTGTGCATATCCCACATTGCCAGAGACCTGGTCTCACACTGTCAGTGTGCATATCCTACAATGTCAGAGAGCTGGTCTCACACTGTCAGTGTGCATATCCTACATTGTCAGAGACCTGGTCTCACACTGTCAGTGTGCAGATCCCACATTGCCAGAGACCTGGTCTCACACAGTCATTGTGCAGATCCCACATTGCCAGAGAGCTGATCTCACACTGTCAGTGTGTATATCCCACATTGCCAGAGAGCTGGTCTCACACTGTCAGTGTGCAGATCCCACTTTGCCAGAGACCTGATCTCACACTGTCAGTGTGCATATCCTACATTGTCAGAGACCTGGTCTCACACTGTCAGTGTGCAGATCCCACATTGTCAGAGACCTGGCGTCACACTGTCAGTGTGCATATCCCACATTGCCAGAGAGCTGGTCTCACACTGTCAGTGTGCAGATCCCACATTGCCAGAGAGCTGGTCTCACACTGTCGGTGTGCAGATCCCACATTGCCAGAGAGCTGGTCTCACACTGTCAGTGTGCAGATCCCACATTGCCAGAGACCTGGTCTCACACAGTCATTGTGCAGATCCCACATTGCCAGAGACCTGCCCTTACACTGTCAATGTGTAGATCCCACATTGCCAGAGAGCTGGTCTCACACTGTCAGGTTGCAGATCCCACATTGCCAGAGACCTGGTCTCACACAGTCATTGTGCAGATCCCACATTGCCAGAGACCTGCCCTTACACTGTCAGTGTGTAGATCCCACATTGCCAGAGAGCTGGTCTCACACTGTCAGTGTGCAGATCTCACATTGCCAGAGAGCTGGTCTCACACTGTCAGTGTGCAGATCCCACATTGCCAGAGACCTGGTCTCACACAGTCATTGTGCAGATCCCACATTGCCAGAGAGCTGGTCTCACACTGTCAGTGTGTATATCCCACATTGCCAGAGAGCTGGTCTCACACTGTCAGTGTGCAGATCCCACTTTGCCAGAGACATGCTCTTACACTGTCAGTGTGCAGATCCCACATTTTCAGATAGCTGGTCTCACACTGTCAGTGTGCAGATCCAACATTGCCAGAGAGCTGGTCTCACACTGTCAGTGTGCAGATCCCACATTGCCAGAGAGCTGGTCTCCCACTGTCAGTGTGCAGATCCCACATTGCCAGAGACCTGGTCTCACACAGTCATTGTGCAGATCCCACATTGCCAGAGACCCGCCCTTACACTGTCAATGTGTAGATCCCACATTGCCAGAGAGCTGGTCTCACACTGTCAGTGTGCAGATCCCACATTGCCAGAGACCTGGTCTCACGCAGTCATTGTGCAGATCCCACATTGCCAGAGACCTGCCCTTACACTGTCAGTGTGTAGATCCCACATTGCCAGAGAGCTGGTCTCACACTCTCAGTGTGCAGATCTCACATTGCCAGAGAGCTGGTCTCACACTGTCAGTGTGCAGATCCCACATTGCCAGAGACCTGGTCTCACACTGTCAGTGTGCAGATCCCACATTGCCAGAGAGCTGGTCTCACACTGTCAGTGTGCAGATCCCACATTGCCAGAGACCTGGTCTCACACTGTCAGTGTGCAGATCACACATTGCCAGAGAGGTGGTCTCACACTGTCAATGTGCAGATCCCACATTGCCAGAGAGCTGGTCTCACACTGTCAGTGTGCAGATCCCACATTGCCAGAGACCTGGTCTCTCACTGTCAGTGTGCCTATCCCACATTGCCCTTTACCTGGTCTCACACTGTCAGTGTGCATATCCCACATTGTCTGAGTCCTGGTCTCACACTGTCAGTGTGCAGATCCCACTTTGCCAGAGACCTGCCCTTACACTGTCAGTGTGTAGATCCCAAATTGCCAGAGACCTGCTCTTACACTGTCAGTGTGCAGATCACACATTGTCAGACAGCTGGTCTCACACTGTCAGTGTGTAGATCCCACATTGCCAGAGACCTGGTCTCACACTGTCAGTGTGCATATCCTACATTGCCAGAGACCTGGTCTCACACTGTCTGTGTGCAGATCCCACATTGTCAGAGACCTGGTCTCACACTGTCAGTGTGCAGATCCCACATTGCCTGAGAGATGGGCTCACACTGTCAATGTGCATTTCCCACATTGCCAGAGAGCTGGTCTCACACTGTCAGTGTGCAGATCCCACATTGCCAGAGAGCTGGTCTCACACTGTCAGTGTGCAGATCCCACTTTGCCAGAGACCTGCCCTTACACTGTCAGTGTGTAGATCCCACATTGCCAGAGACCTGCCCTTACACTGTCAGTGTGTAGATCCCACATTGCCAGAGAGCTGGTCTCACACTGTCAGTGTGCAGATCCCACATTGCCAGAGACCTGGTCTCACACTGTCAGTGTGCAGATCCCACATTGCCAGAGAGCTGGTCTCACACTGTCAGTGTGCAGATCCCACATTGCCAGAGAGCTGGTCTCACACTGTCAGTGTGCAGATCCCACATTGCCAGAGACCTGGTCTCACACTGTCAGTGTGCAGATCCCACATTGCCAGAGACCTGCCCTTACATAGTCAGTGTGCAGATCCCACATTGCCAGAGAGGTGGACTCACACTGTCAGTGTGCAGATCCCACATTGCCAGAGAGCTGGTCTCACACTGTCAGTGTGCAGATCCCACATTGCCAGAGACCTGCCCTTACACTGTCAGTGTGTAGATCCCACATTGCCAGAGAGCTGGTCAAACACTGTCAGTGTGCAGATCCCACTTTGCCAGAGAGCTGGTCTCACACTGTCAGTGTGCAGATCCCACATTGCCAGAGAGCTGGTCTCACACTGTCAGTGTGCAGATCCCACATTGCCAGAGACCTGGTCTCACACTGTCAGTGTGCAGATCCCACATTGCCAGAGACCTGCCCTTACATAGTCAGTGTGCAGATCCCACATTGCCAGAGAGGTGGACTCACACTGTCAGTGTGCAGATCCCACATTGCCAGAGAGCTGGTCTCACACTGTCAGTGTGCAGAACCCACATTGCCAGAGACATGCTCTTACACTGTCAGTGTGCAAATCCCACATTGTCAGAGACCTGCCCTTACACTGTCAGTGTGCATATCCCACATTGCCAGAGAGCTGGTCTCACACTGTCAGTGTGCAGATCCCACATTGCCAGAGACCTGGTCTCACACTGTCAGTGTGCAAATCCCACATTGCCAGAGAGCTGGTCTCACACTGTCAGTGTGCAGATCCCACATTGCCAGAGACCTGGTCTCACACAGTCATTGTGCAGATCCCAAATTGCCAGAGAGCTGGTCTCACACTGTCAGTGTGTATATCCCACATTGCCAGAGAGCTGGTCTCACACTGTCAGTGTGCAGATCCCACATTGCCAGAGACATGCTCTTACACTGTCAGTGTGCAGATCCCACATTGTCAGACAGCTGGTCTCACACTGTCAGTGTGTAGATCCCACATTGCCAGAGACCTGGTCTCACACTGTCAGTGTGCATATCCTACATTGTCAGAGACCTGGTCTCACACTGTCAGTGTGCAGATCCCACTTTGTCAGAGACCTGGCCTCACACTGTCAGTGTGCATATCCCACATTGCCAGAGAGCTGGTCTCACACTGTCAGTGTGTAGATCCCACATTGCCAGAGAGCTGGTCTAGTGTGCAGATCCCACATTGCCAGAGAGCTGGTCTCACACTGTCAGTGTGCAGATCCCACATTGCCAGAGACCTGGTCTCACACAGTCATTGTGCAGATCCCACATTGCCAGACACCTGCCCTTACACTGTCAATGTGTAGATCCCACATTGCCAGAGAGCTGGTCTCACACTGTCAGTGTGCAGAGCCCACATTGCCAGAGACCTGGTCTCACACAGTCATTGTGCGGATCCCACATTGCCAGAGACCTGCCCTTACACTGTCAGTGTGCAGATCCCACATTGCCAGAGAGCTGGTCTCACACTGTCAGTGTGCAGATCTCACATTGCCAGAGAGCTGGTCTCACACTGTCAGTGTGCAGATCCCACATTGACAGAGACCTGGTCTCACACAGTCATTGTGCAGATCCCACATTGCCAGAGACCTGCCCTTACACTGTCAGTGTGGAGATCCCACATTGCCAGACAGCTGGTCTCACACTGTCAGTGTGTAGATCCCACATTGCCAGAGACCTGGTCTCACACTGTCAGTGTGCATATCCTACATTGTCAGAGACCTGGTCTAACACTGTCAGTGTGCAGATCCCACATTGACAGGGACCTGGCCTCACACTGTCAGTGTGCATATCCCACATTGCCAGAGAGCTGGTCTCACACTGTCAGTGTGCAGATCCCACATTGCCAGAGAGCTGGTCTCACACTGTCAGTGTACATATCCTGCATTGTAAGAGAGCTGGTCACACACTGTCAGTGTGCATATCCTACATTGCCAGAGACCTGGTCCCACACTGTCAGTGTGCATATCCTCCATTGCCAGAGAGCTGGTCTCACACTGTCAGTGTGCAGATCCCACATTGCCAGAGAGCTGGTCTCACACTGTCAGTGTGCAGATCCCACATTGTCAGAGTGCTGGTCTCAAACTCTCAGTGTGCAGATCACACATCACCAGAGACCTGGTCTCACACTGTCAGTGTGCAGATCCCACATTGCCAGAGAGCTGGTCTCACACTGTCAGTGTGCAGATCCCACATTGCCAGAGAGCTGGTCTCCCACTGTCAGTGTGCAGATCCCACATTGCCAGAGACCTGGTCTCACACAGTCATTCTGCAGATCCCACATTGTCAGAGAGCTGGTCTCAGACTGTCAGTGTGCATATCCCACATTGCCTGAGAGCTGGTCTCACACTGTCAGTGTGCAGTTCCCACATTGCCAGAGACCTGCCCTTACACTGTCAGTGTGTAGATCCCACATTGCCAGAGGGCTGGTCTCACACTGTCAGTGTGCAGATCCCACGTTGCCAGAGAGCAGGTCTCACACTGTCAGTGTGCAGATCCCATTTTGCCAGAGACCTGGTCTCTCACTGTCAGTGTGCAGATCCCACATTGCCAGAGAGCTGGTCTCACACTGTCAGTGTGCAGATCCCACATTGCCAGAGAGCTGGTCTCACACTGT
Source organism: Chiloscyllium plagiosum (assembly GCF_037043375.1). Lineage (NCBI taxonomy): Eukaryota > Metazoa > Chordata > Chondrichthyes > Orectolobiformes > Hemiscylliidae > Chiloscyllium > Chiloscyllium plagiosum. Next base: position 86,635,439 of record NW_028270147.1, on the reverse strand, counting down.
CAGTGTGCAGATCCCACATTGCCAGAGACCTGCCCTTACACTGTCAGTGTGTAGATCCCACATTGCCAGAGACCTGCTCTTACACTGTTAGTGTGCAGATCCCACATTGTCAGAGAGCTGGTCTCACACTGTCAGTGTGCATATCCCACATTGCCAGAGACCTGGTCTCACACTGTCAGTGTGCATATCCTACAATGTCAGAGAGCTGGTCTCACACTGTCAGTGTGCATATCCTACATTGTCAGAGACCTGGTCTCACACTGTCAGTGTGCAGATCCCACATTGCCAGAGACCTGGTCTCACACAGTCATTGTGCAGATCCCACATTGCCAGAGAGCTGATCTCACACTGTCAGTGTGTATATCCCACATTGCCAGAGAGCTGGTCTCACACTGTCAGTGTGCAGATCCCACTTTGCCAGAGACCTGATCTCACACTGTCAGTGTGCATATCCTACATTGTCAGAGACCTGGTCTCACACTGTCAGTGTGCAGATCCCACATTGTCAGAGACCTGGCGTCACACTGTCAGTGTGCATATCCCACATTGCCAGAGAGCTGGTCTCACACTGTCAGTGTGCAGATCCCACATTGCCAGAGAGCTGGTCTCACACTGTCGGTGTGCAGATCCCACATTGCCAGAGAGCTGGTCTCACACTGTCAGTGTGCAGATCCCACATTGCCAGAGACCTGGTCTCACACAGTCATTGTGCAGATCCCACATTGCCAGAGACCTGCCCTTACACTGTCAATGTGTAGATCCCACATTGCCAGAGAGCTGGTCTCACACTGTCAGGTTGCAGATCCCACATTGCCAGAGACCTGGTCTCACACAGTCATTGTGCAGATCCCACATTGCCAGAGACCTGCCCTTACACTGTCAGTGTGTAGATCCCACATTGCCAGAGAGCTGGTCTCACACTGTCAGTGTGCAGATCTCACATTGCCAGAGAGCTGGTCTCACACTGTCAGTGTGCAGATCCCACATTGCCAGAGACCTGGTCTCACACAGTCATTGTGCAGATCCCACATTGCCAGAGAGCTGGTCTCACACTGTCAGTGTGTATATCCCACATTGCCAGAGAGCTGGTCTCACACTGTCAGTGTGCAGATCCCACTTTGCCAGAGACATGCTCTTACACTGTCAGTGTGCAGATCCCACATTTTCAGATATCTGGTCTCACACTGTCAGTGTGCAGATCCAACATTGCCAGAGAGCTGGTCTCACACTGTCAGTGTGCAGATCCCACATTGCCAGAGAGCTGGTCTCCCACTGTCAGTGTGCAGATCCCACATTGCCAGAGACCTGGTCTCACACAGTCATTGTGCAGATCCCACATTGCCAGAGACCTGCCCTTACACTGTCAATGTGTAGATCCCACATTGCCAGAGAGCTGGTCTCACACTGTCAGTGTGCAGATCCCACATTGCCAGAGACCTGGTCTCACGCAGTCATTGTGCAGATCCCACATTGCCAGAGACCTGCCCTTACACTGTCAGTGTGTAGATCCCACATTGCCAGAGAGCTGGTCTCACACTGTCAGTGTGCAGATCTCACATTGCCAGAGAGCTGGTCTCACACTGTCAGTGTGCAGATCCCACATTGCCAGAGATCTGGTCTCACACAGTCATTGTGCAGATCCCACATTGCCAGAGACCTGCCCTTACACTGTCAGTGTGGAGATCCCACATTGCCAGTCAGCTGGTCTCACACTGTCAGTGTGTAGATCCCACATTGCCAGAGACCTGTCTCACACTGTCAGTGTGCATATCCTACATTGTCAGAGACCTGGTCTCACACTGTCAGTGTGCAGATCCCACATTGACAGGGACCTGGCCTCACACTGTCAGTGTGCATATCCAACATTGCCAGAGAGCTGGTCTCACACTGTCAGTGTGCAGATCCCACATTGCGAGAGAGCTGGTCTCACACTGTCAGTGTACATATCCTACATTGTCAGAGAGCTGGTCACACACTGTCAGTGTGCATATCCTACATTGCCAGAGACCTGGTCTCACACTGTCAGTGTGCATATCCTCCATTGCCAGAGAGCTGGTCTCACACTGTCAGTGTGCAGATCCCACATTGCCAGAGAGCTGGTCTCACACTGTCAGTGTGCAGATCCCACATTGTCAGAGAACTGGTCTCAAACTCTCAGTGTGCAGATCACACATCACCAGAGACCTGGTCTCACACTGTCAGTGTGCAGATCCCACATTGCCAGAGAGCTGGTCTCACACTGTCAGTGTGCAGATCCCACATTGCCAGAGAGCTGGTCTCACACTGTCAGTGTGCAGATCCCACATTGCCAGAGACCTGGTCTCACACAGTCATTCTGCAGATCCCACATTGTCAGAGAGCTGGTCTCACACTGTCAGTGTGCATATCCCACATTGCCTGAGAGCTGGTCTCACACTGTCAGTGTGCAGTTCCCACATTGCCAGAGACCTGCCCTTACACTGTCAGGGTGTAGATCCCACATTGCCAGAGGGCTGGTCTCACACTGTCAGTGTGCAGATCCCACTTTGCCAGAGAGCAGGTCTCACACTGTCAGTGTGCAGATCTCACTTTGCCAGAGACCTGGTCTCTCACTGTCAGTGTGCAGATCCCACATTGCCAGAGAGCTGGTCTCACACTGTCAGTGTGCAGATCCCACTTTGCCAGAGACATGCTCTTACACTGTCAGTGTGCAGATCCCACATTGTCAGATAGCTGGTCTCACACTGTCAGTGTGTAGATCCCACATTGCCAGAGACCTGGTCTCACACTGTCAGTGTGCATATCCTACATTGTCAGAGACCTGGTCTCACACTGTCAGTGTGCAGATCCCACATTGTCAGAGACCTGGCCTCACACTGTCAGTGTGCATATCCCACATTGCCAGTGAGCTGGTCTCACACTGTCAGTGTGCATATCCCACATTGCCAGAGAGCTGGTCTCACACTGTCAGTGTGCAGATCCCACATTGCCAGAGAGCTGGTCTCACACTGTCAGTGTGCAGATCCCACATTGCCAGAGACCTGGTCTCACACAGTCATTGTGCAGATCCCACATTGCCAGAGACCTGCCCTTACATTGTCAATGTGTAGATCCCACATTGCCAGAGACCTGGTCTCACACAGTCATTGTGCAGATCCCACATTGCCAGAGACCTGCCCTTACACTGTCAATGTGTAGATCCCACATTGCCAGAGACCTGGTCTCACACAGTCATTGTGCAGATCCCACATTGCCAGAGACCTGCCCTTACACTGTCAGTGTGTAGATCACACATTGCCAGAGAGCTGGTCTCACACTGTCAGTGTGCAGATCTCACATTGCCAGAGAGCTGGTCTCACACTGTCAGTGTGCAGATCCCACATTGCCAGAGACCTGGTCTCACACAGTCATTGTGCAGATCCCACATTGCCAGAGACCTGCCCTTACACTGTCAGTGTGGAGATCCCACATTGCCAGTCAGCTGGTCTCACACTGTCAGTGTGTAGATCCCACATTGCCAGAGACCTGTCTCACACTGTCAGTGTGCATATCCTACATTGTCAGAGACCTGGTCTCACACTGTCAGTGTGCAGATCCCACATTGACAGGGACCTGGCCTCACACTGTCAGTGTGCATATCCCACATTGCCAGAGAGCTGGTCTCACACTGTCAGTGTGCAGATCCCACATTGCGAGAGAGCTGGTCACACACTGTCAGTGTGCATATCCTACATTGCCAGAGACCTGGTCTCACACTGTCAGTGTGCATATCCTCCATTGCCAGAGAGCTGGTCTCACACTGTCAGTGTGCAGATCCCACATTGCCAGAGAGCTGGTCTCACACTGTCAGTGTGCAGATCCCACATTGTCAGAGAGCTGGTCTCAAACTCTCAGTGTGCAGATCACACATCACCAGAGACCTGGTCTCACACTGTCAGTGTGCAGATCCCACATTGCCAGAGAGCTGGTCTCACACTGTCAGTGTGCAGATCCCACATTGCCAGAGAGCTGGTCTCACACTGTCAGTGTGCAGATCCCACATTGCCAGAGACCTGGTCTCACACAGTCATTCTGCAGATCCAACATTGTCAGAGAGCTGGTCTCACACTGTTAGTCTGCATATCCCACATTGCCTGAGAGCTGGTCTCACACTGTCAGTGTGCAGTTCCCACATTGCCAGAGACCTGCCCTTACACTGTCAGGGAGTAGATCCCACATTGCCAGAGGGCTGGTCTCACACTGTCAGTGTGCAGATCCCACGTTGCCAGAGAGCAGGTCTCACACTGTCAGTGTGCAGATCCCACTTTGCCAGAGACCTGGTCTCTCACTGTCAGTGTGCAGATCCCACATTGCCAGAGAGCTGGTCTCACACTGTCAGTGTGCAGATCCCACATTGCCAGAGAGCTGGTCTCACACTGTCAGTGTGCAGATCCCACATTGCCAGAGACCTGCCCTTACACTGTCAGTGTGTAGATCCCACATTGCCAGAGACCTGCTCTTACACTGTTAGTGTGCAGATCCCACATTGTCAGAGAGCTGGTCTCACACTGTCAGTGTGCATATCCCACATTGCCAGAGACCTGGTCTCACACTGTCAGTGTGCATATCCTACATTGTCAGAGAGCTGGTCTCACACTGTCAGTGTGCATATCCTACATTGTCAGAGACCTGGTCTCACACTGTCAGTGTGCATGTCCCACATTGTCAGAGAGCTGGTCTCACACTGTCAGTGTGCATATCCCACATTGTCAGAGAGCTGGTCTCACACTGTCAGTATGCATATCCTACATTGTCAGAGAGCTGGTCTCACACTGTCAGTATGCATATCCTACATTGTCAGAGACCTGGTCTCACACTGTCAGTGTGCAGATCCCACATTGCCAGAGACCTGGTCTCACACAGTCATTGTGCAGATCCCACATTGCCAGAGACCTGCCCTTACACTGTCAGTGTGGAGATCCCACATTGCCAGTCAGCTGGTCTCACACTGTCAGTGTGTAGATCCCACATTGCCAGAGACCTGTCTCACACTGTCAGTGTGCATATCCTACATTGTCAGAGACCTGGTCTCACACTGTCAGTGTGCAGATCCCACATTGTCAGAGACCTGGCGTCACACTGTCAGTGTGCATATCCCACATTGCCAGAGAGCTGGTCTCACACTGTCAGTGTGCAGATCACACATTGCCAGAGAGCTCGTCTCACACTGTCGGTGTGCAGATCCCACATTGCCAGAGAGCTGGTCTCACACTGTCAGTGTGCAGATCCCACATTGCCAGAGACCTGGTCTCACACAGTCATTGTGCAGATCCCACATTGCCAGAGACCTGCCCTTACACTGTCAGTGTGGAGATCCCACATTGCCAGTCAGCTGGTCTCACACTGTCAGTGTGTAGATCCCACATTGCCAGAGACCTGTCTCACACTGTCAGTGTGCATATCCTACATTGTCAGAGACCTGGTCTCACACTGTCAGTGTGCAGATCCCACATTGACAGGGACCTGGCCTCACACTGTCAGTGTGCATATCCCACATTGCCAGAGAGCTGGTCTCACACTGTCAGTGTGCAGATCCCACATTGCGAGAGAGCTGGTCACACACTGTCAGTGTGCATATCCTACATTGCCAGAGACCTGGTCTCACACTGTCAGTGTGCATATCCTCCATTGCCAGAGAGCTGGTCTCACACTGTCAGTGTGCAGATCCCACATTGCCAGAGAGCTGGTCTCACACTGTCAGTGTGCAGATCCCACATTGTCAGAGAGCTGGTCTCAAACTCTCAGTGTGCAGATCACACATCACCAGAGACCTGGTCTCACACTGTCAGTGTGCAGATCCCACATTGCCAGAGAGCTGGTCTCACACTGTCAGTGTGCAGATCCCACATTGCCAGAGAGCTGGTCTCACACTGTCAGTGTGCAGATCCCACATTGCCAGAGACCTGGTCTCACACAGTCATTCTGCAGATCCCACATTGTCAGAGAGCTGGTCTCACACTGTTAGTGTGCATATCCCACATTGCCTGAGAGCTGGTCTCACACTGTCAGTGTGCAGTTCCCACATTGCCAGAGACCTGCCCTTACACTGTCAGGGAGTAGATCCCACATTGCCAGAGGGCTGGTCTCACACTGTCAGTGTGCAGATCCCACGTTGCCAGAGAGCAGGTCTCACACTGTCAGTGTGCAGATCCCACTTTGCCAGAGACCTGGTCTCTCACTGTCAGTGTGCAGATCCCACATTGCCAGAGAGCTGGTCTCACACTGTCAGTGTGCAGATCCCACATTGCCAGAGAGCTGGTCTCACACTGTCAGTGTGCAGATCCCACATTGCCAGAGACCTGCCCTTACACTGTCAGTGTGTAGATCCCACATTGCCAGAGACCTGCTCTTACACTGTTAGTGTGCAGATCCCACATTGTCAGAGAGCTGGTCTCACACTGTCAGTGTGCATATCCCACATTGCCAGAGACCTGGTCTCACACTGTCAGTGTGCATATCCTACATTGTCAGAGAGCTGGTCTCACACTGTCAGTGTGCATATCCTACATTGTCAGAGACCTGGTCTCACACTGTCAGTGTGCATGTCCCACATTGTCAGAGAGCTGGTCTCACACTGTCAGTGTGCATATCCCACATTGTCAGAGAGCTGGTCTCACACTGTCAGTATGCATATCCTACATTGTCAGAGAGCTGGTCTCACACTGTCAGTATGCATATCCTACATTGTCAGAGACCTGGTCTCACACTGTCAGTGTGCAGATCCCACATTGCCAGAGACCTGGTCTCACACTGTCAGTGTGCATATCCCACATTGCCAGAGAGCTGGTATCACACTGTCAGTGAGCAGATCCCACATTGCCAGACAGCTGGTCTAACACTGTCAGTGTTCAGATCCCATATTGCTAGATACCTGGTCTCACACTGTCAGTGTGCATATCCCACATTGCCAGTTACCTGGTCTCACACTGTCAGTGTGTAGATCCCACATTGCTCGAGATCTGCTCTCACACAGTCATAGTGCAGATCCCACATTGTCAGAGACCTGCCCTTACACTGTCAGTGTGTAGATCCCACATAGCCAGAGAGCTGCTCTCACACTGTCAGTGTGCAGATCCCACATTGCCAGAGATCTGGTCTCACACTGTCAGTGTGCAGATCCCACATTGCCAGAGAGCTGGTCTCACACTGTCAGTGTGCAGATCCCACATTGCCAGAGAGCTGGTCTCACACTGGCAGTGTGCAGATCCCACATTGTCAGAGAGCTGGTCTCAAACTGTCAGTGTGCAGATCACACATTACCAGAGACCTGGTCTCACACTGTCAGTGTGCATATCCCACATTGCCAGAGAGCTGGTCTCACACTATCAGTGTGCAGATCCCACATTGCCAGAGACCTGCCCTTACACTGTCAGTGTGTAGATCCCACATAGCCAGAGAGCTGGTCTCACACTGTCAGTGTGCAGATCCCACATTGCCAGAGAGCAGGTCTCACACTGTCAGTGTGCAGATCCCACATTGCCAGAGAGCTGGTCTCACACTGTCAGTGTGCAGATCCCACATTGCCAGAGAGCTGGTCTCACACTGTCAGTGTGCAGATCCCACATTGCCAGAGACCTGGTCTCACACTGTCAGTGTGCAGATCCCACATTGCCAGAGACCTGCCCTTACATAGTCAGTGTGCAGATCCCACATTGCCAGAGAGGTGGACTCACACTGTCAGTGTGCAGATCCCACATTGCCAGAGAGCTGGTCTCACACTGTCAGTGTGCAGATCCCACATTGCCAGAGACATGCTCTTACACTGTCAGTGTGCAAATCCCACATTGTCAGAGACCTGCCCTTACACTGTCAGTGTGCATATCCCACATTGCCAGAGAGCTGGTCTCACACTGTCAGTGTGCAGATCCCACATTGCCAGAGACCTGGTCTCACACTGTCAGTGTGCAGATCCCACATTGCCAGAGAGCTGGTCTCACACTGTCAGTGTGTATATCCCACATTGCCAGAGAGCTGGTCTCACACTGTCAGTGTGCAGATCCCACATTGCCAGAGACATGCTCTTACACTGTCAGTGTGCAGATCCCACGTTGTCAGACAGCTGGTCTCACACTGTCAGTGTGTAGATCCCACATTGCCAGAGACCTGGTCTCACACTGTCAGTGTGCATATCCTACATTGTCAGAGACCTGGTCTCACACTGTCAGTGTGCAGATCCCACTTTGTCAGAGACCTGGCCTCACACTGTCAGTGTGCATATCCCACATTGCCAGAGAGCTGGTCTCACACTGTCAGTGTGTAGATCCCACATTGCCAGAGAGCTGGTCTCACACTGTCAGTGTGCAGATCCCACATTGCCAGAGAGCTGGTCTCACACTGTCAGTGTGCAGATCCCACATTGCCAGAGACCTGGTCTCACACAGTCATTGTGCAGATCCCACATTGCCAGACACCTGCCCTTACACTGTCAATGTGTAGATCCCACATTGCCAGAGAGCTGGTCTCACACTGTCAGTGTGCAGAGCCCACATTGCCAGAGAGCTGGTCTCACACAGTCATTGTGCAGATCCCACATTGCCAGAGACCTGCCCTTACACTGTCAGTGTGTAGATCCCACATTGCCAGAGAGCTGGTCTCACACTGTCAGTGTGCAGATCTCACATTGCCAGAGAGCTGGTCTCACACTGTCAGTGTGCAGATCCCACATTGACAGAGACCTGGTCTCACACAGTCATTGTGCAGATCCCACATTGCCAGAGACCTGCCCTTACACTGTCAGTGTGGAGATCCCACATTGCCAGACAGCTGGTCTCACACTGTCAGTGTGTAGATCCCACATTGCCAGAGACCTGGTCTCACACTGTCAGTGTGCATATCCTACATTGTCAGAGACCTGGTCGAACACTGTCAGTGTGCAGATCCCACATTGACAGGGACCTGGCCTCACAGTGTCAGTGTGCATATCCCACATTGCCAGAGAGCTGGTCTCACACTGTCAGTGTGCAGATCCCACATTGCCAGAGAGCTGGTCTCACACTGTCAGTGTACATATCCTGCATTGTCAGAGAGCTGGTCACACACTGTCAGTGTGCATATCCTACATTGCCAGAGACCTGGTCTCACACTGTCAGTGTGCATATCCTCCATTGCCAGAGAGCTGGTCTCACACTGTCAGTGTGCAGATCCCACATTGCCAGAGAGCTGGTCTCACACTGTCAGAGTGCAGATCCCACATTGTCAGAGAGCTGGTCTCAAACTCTCAGTGTGCAGATCACACATCACCAGAGACCTGGTCTCACACTGTCAGTGTGCAGATCCCACATTGCCAGAGAGCTGGTCTCACACTGTCAGTGTGCAGATCCCACATTGCCAGAGAGCTGGTCTCACACTGTCAGTGTGCAGATCCCACATTGCCAGAGACCTGGTCTCACACAGTCATTCTGCAGATCCCACATTGTCAGAGAGCTGGTCTCACACTGTCAGTGTGCATATCCCACATTGCCTGAGAGCTGGTCTCACACTGTCAGTGTGCAGTTCCCACATTGCCAGAGACCTGCCCTTACACTGTCAGTGTGTAGATCCCACATTGCCAGAGGGCTGGTCTCACACTGTCAGTGTGCAGATCCCACGTTGCCAGAGAGCAGGTCTCACACTGTCAGTGTGCAGATCCCATTTTGCCAGAGACCTGGTCTCTCACTGTCAGTGTGCAGATCCCACATTGCCAGAAAGCTGGTCTCACACTGTCAGTGTGCAGATCCCACATTGCCAGAGAGCTGGTCTCACACTGTCAGTGTGCAGATCCCACATTGCCAGAGACCTGCCCTTACACTGTCAGTGTGTAGATCCCACATTGCCAGAGACCTGCTCTTACACTGTTAGTGTGCAGATCCCACATTGTCAGAGAGCTGGTCTCACACTGTCAGTGTGCATATCCCACATTGCCAGAGAGCTGGTCTCACACTGTCAGTGTGCATATCCTACAATGTCAGAGAGCTGGTCTCACACTGTCAGTGTGCATATCCTACATTGTCAGAGACCTGGTCTCACACTGTCAGTGTGCAGATCCCACATTGCCAGAGACCTGGTCTCACACAGTCATTGTGCAGATCCCACATTGCCAGAGAGCTGATCTCACACTGTCAGTGTGTATATCCCACATTGCCAGAGAGCTGGTCTCACACTGTCAGTGTGCAGATCCCACTTTGCCAGAGACCTGATCTCACACTGTCAGTGTGCATATCCTACATTGTCAGAGACCTGGTCTCACACTGTCAGTGTGCAGATCCCACATTGTCAGAGACCTGGCGTCACACTGTCAGTGTGCATATCCCACATTGCCAGAGAGCTGGTCTCACACTGTCAGTGTGCAGATCCCACATTGCCAGAGAGCTGGTCTCACACTGTCGGCGTGCAGATCCCACATTGCCAGAGAGCTGGTCTCACACTGTCAGTGTGCAGATCCCACATTGCCAGAGACCTGGTCTCACACAGTCATTGTGCAGATCCCACATTGCCAGAGACCTGCCCTTACACTGTCAATGTGTAGATCCCACATTGCCAGAGAGCTGGTCTCACACTGTCAGTGTGCAGAGCCCACATTGCCAGAGACCTGGTCTCACACAGTCATTGTGCAGATCCCACATTGCCAGAGAGCTGGTCTCACACTGTCAGTGTGCAGATCTCACATTGCCAGAGAGCTGGTCTCACACTGTCAGTGTGCAGATCCCACATTGCCAGAGACCTGGTCTCACACTGTCAGTGTGTATATCCCACATTGCCAGAGAGCTGGTCTCACACTGTCAGTGTGCAGATCCCACTTTGCCAGAGACATGCTCTTACACTGTCAGTGTGCAGATCCCACATTTTCAGATAGCTGGTCTCACACTGTCAGTGTGTAGATCCCACATTGCCAGAGACCTGATCTCACACTGTCAGTGTGCATATCCTACATTGTCAGAGACCTGGTCTCACACTGTCAGTGTGCAGATCCCACATTGTCAGAGACCTGGCCTCACACTGTCAGTGTGCATATCCCACATTGCCAGAGAGCTGGTCTCACACTGTCAGTGTGCAGATCCCACATTGCCAGAGAGCTGGTCTCACACTGTCAGTGTGCAGATCCCACATTGCCAGAGAGCTGGTCTCCCACTGTCAGTGTGCAGATCCCACATTGCCAGAGACCTGGTCTCACACAGTCATTGTGCAGATCCCACATTGCCAGAGACCTGCCCTTACACTGTCAATGTGTAGATCCCACATTGCCAGAGAGCTGGTCTCACACTGTCAGTGTGCAGATCCCACATTGCCAGAGACCTGGTCTCACGCAGTCATTGTGCAGATCCCACATTGCCAGAGACCTGCCCTTACACTGTCAGTGTGCATATCCCACATTGCCAGAGAGCTGGTCTCACACTGTCAGTGAGCAGCTCCCACATTGCCAGACAGCTGGTTACAACACTGTCAGTGTTCAGATCCCATATTGCGAGATACCTGGTCTCACACTGTCAGTGTGCATATCCCACATTGCCAGTTACCTGGTCTCACACTGTCAGTGTGTAGATCCCACATTGCTCGAGATCTGGTCTCACACAGTCATAGTGCAGATCCCACATTGTCAGAGACCTGCCCTTACACTGTCAGTGTGCAGATCCCACATTGTCAGAGAGCTGGTCTCAAACTGTCAGTGTGCAGATCACACATTACCAGAGACCTGGTCTCACACTGTCAGTGTGCATATCCCACATTGCCAGAGAGCTGGTCTCACACTGTCAGTGTGCAGATCCCACATTGCCAGAGAGCTGGTCTCACACTGTCAGTGTGCCGATCCCACATTGCCAGAGACCTGGTCTCACACAGTCATTCTGCAGATCCCACATTGTCAGAGAGCTGGTCTCACACTGTCAGTGTGCATATCCCACATTGCCTGAGAGCTGGTATCACACTGTCAGTGTGCAGATCCCACATTGCCAGAGACCTGCCCTTACACTGTCAGTGTGTAGATCCCACATTGCCAGAGAGCTGGTCTCACACTGTCAGTGTGCAGATCCCACATTGCCAGAGAGCAGGTCTCACACTGTCAGTGAGCAGATCCCACATTGTCAGAGACCTGGTCTCTCACTGTCAGTGTGCAGATCCCACATTGCCAGAGAGCTGGTCTCACACTGTCAGTGTGCAGATCCCACATTGCCAGAGAGCTGGTCTCACACTGTCATTGTGCAGATCCCACATTGCCAGAGACCTGCCCTTACACTGTCAGTGTGTAGATCCCACATTGCCAGAGACCTGCTCTTACACTGTTAGTGTGCAGATCCCACATTGTCAGAGAGCTGGTCTCACACTGTCAGTGCGTAGATCCCACATTGTCAGAGACCTGGTCTCTCACTGTCAGTGTGCAGATCCCACATTGCCAGAGAGCTGGTCTCACACTGTCAGTGTGCAGATCCCACATTGCCAGAGACCTGGTCTCACACTGTCAGTGTGCAGATCCCACATTGCCAGAGACCTGGTCTCACACTGTCAGAGTGTAGATCCCACATTGCCAGAGACCTGGTCTCACACTGTCAGTGTGCAGATCCCACATTGTCAGAGAGCTGGTCTCACACTGTCAGTGTGCATACACCACATTGCCAGTTACCTGGTCTCACACTGTCAGTGTGCAGATCCCACATTGCCAGAGAGCTGGTCTCACACTGTCAGTGTGCATATCCAACATTGTCAGAGAGCTGGTCTCACACTGTCAGTGTGCATATCCTACAATGTCAGAGACCTGGTCTCGCACTGTCAGTATGCAGATCCCACATTGTCAGAGACCTGGTCTCACACTGTCAGTGTGCATATCCCACATTGCCAGAGAGCTGGTCTCACACAGTCAGTGTGCAGATCTCACATTGTCAGAGAGCTGGTCTCACACTGTCAGTGTGCAGATCCCACATTGCCAGAGAGCTGGTCTCACACTGTCAGTGTGCAGATCCCACATTGCCAGACACCTGCCCTTACACTGTCAGTGTGTAGATCCCACATTGCCAGAGAGCTGGTCCCACACTGTCAGTGTGCAGATCCCACATTGCCAGAGAGCTGGTCTCACACTGTCAGTGTGCAGATCCCACATTGCCAGAGACCTGGTCTCACACAGTCATTGTGCAGATCCCACATTGCCAGAGACCTGCCCTTACACTGTCAGTGTGTAGATCCCACATTGCCAGAGAGCTGGTCTCACACTGTCAGTGTGCAGATCCCACATTGCCAGAGAGCTGGTCTCACACTGTCAGTGTGCAGATCCCAAATTGCCAGAGACCTGCCCTTACACTGTAAGTGTGCAGATCCCACATTGCCAGAGAGCTGGTCTCACACTGTCAGTGTGTAGATCCCACGTTGCCAGAGAGCTGGTCTCACACTGTCAGTGTGCAGATCCCACATTGCCAGAGACCTGGTCTCACACTGTTAGTGTGCAGATCCCACATTGCCAGAGACCTGCTCTTACACTGTCAGTGTGCATATCCCACATTGTCAGAGAGCTGGTCTCACACTGTCAGTGTGCAGATCCCACATTGCCAGAGAGCTGGTCTCACACTGTCAGTGTGCAGATCCCACATTGCCAGAGACCTGGTCTCACACAGTCATTCTGCAGATCCCACATTGTCAGAGAGCTGGTCTCACACTGTCAGTGTGCATATCCCACATTGCCTGAGAGCTGGTATCACACTGTCAGTGTGCAGATCCCACATTGCCAGAGACCTGCCTTTACACTGTCAGTGTGCAGATCCCACATTGTCAGAGAGCTGGTCTCACACTGTCAGTGTGCATATACCACATTGCCAGTTACCTGGTCTCACACTGTCAGTGTGCATATCCCACATTGTCAGAGTCCTGGTCTCATACTGTCAGTGTGCATATCCAACATTGTCAGAGAGCTGGTCTCACACTGTCAGTGTGCATATCCTACAATGTCAGAGACCTGGTCTCGCACTGTCAGGATGCAGATCCCACATTGTCAGAGACCTGGTCTCACACTGTCAGTGTGCATATCACACATTGCCAGAGAGCTGGTCTCACACTGTCAGTGTGCAGATCTCACATTGTCAGAGAGCTGGTCTCACACTGTCAGTGTGCAGATCCCACATTGCCAGAGAGCTGGTCTCACACTGTCAGTGTGCAGATCCCACATTGCCAGACACCTGCCCTTACACTGTCAGTGTGTAGATCCAACATTGCCAGAGAGCTGGTCCCACACTGTCAGTGTGCAGATCCCACATTGCCAGAGAGCTGGTCTCACACTGTCAGTGTGCAGATCCCACATTGCCAGAGACCTGGTCTCACACAGTCATTGTGCAGATCCCACATTGCCAGAGACCTGCCCTTACACTGTCAGTGTGTAGATCCCACATTGCCAGAGAGCTGGTCTCACACTGTCAGTGTGCAGATCCCACATTGCCAGAGAACTGGTCTCACACTGTCAGTGTGCAGATCCCAAATTGCCAGAGACCTGCCCTTACACTGTAAGTGTGTAGATCCCACATTGCCAGAGAGGTGGTCTCACACTGTCAGTGTGCAGATCCCACGTTGCCAGAGAGCTGGTCTCACACTGTCAGTGTGCAGATCCCACATTGCCAGAGAGCTGGTCTCACACTGTCAGTGTGCAGATCCCACATTGCCAGAGACCTGCTCTAACACTGTCAATGTGCATATCCCACATTGTCAGAGAGCTGGTCTCACACTGTCAGTGTGCAGATCCCACATTGCCAGAGACCTGGTCTCACACAATCATTCTGCAGATCCCACATTGCCAGAGAGCTGGTCTCACACTGTCAGTGTGCAGATCCCACATTGCCAGAGACCTGGTCTCACACAGTCATTCTGCAGATCCCACATTGTCAGAGAGCTGGTCTCACACTGTCAGTGTGCATATCCCACATTGCCAGAGACCTGGTCTCACACTGTCAGTGTGCATATCCCACATTGCCAGAGAGCTGGTCTCACACTGTCAGTGAGCAGATCCCACATTGCCAGACAGCTGGTCTAACACTGTCAGTGTTCAGATCCCATATTGCTAGATACCTGGTCTCACACTGTCAGTGTGCATATCCCACATTGCCAGTTACCTGGTCTCACACTGTCAGTGTGTAGATCCCACATTGCTCGAGATCTGGTCTCACACAGTCATAGTGCAGATCCCACATTGTCAGAGACCTGCCCTTACACTGTCAGTGTGTAGATCCCACATAGCCAGAGAGCTGGTCTCACACTGTCAGTGTGCAGATCCGACATTGCCAGAGATCTGGTCTCACACTGTCAGTGTGCAGATCCCACATTGCCAGAGACCTGCCCTTACACTGTCAGTGTGTAGATCCCACATTGCCAGAGAGCTGGTCTCACACTGTCAGTGTGCAGATCCCACATTGCCAGAGAGGTGGTCTCACACTGTCAGTGTGCAGATCCCACGTTGCCAGAGAGCTGGTCTCACACTGTCAGTGTGCAGATCCCACATTGCCAGAGACCTGCCTTTACACTGTCAGTGTGTAGATCCCACATTGCCAGAGAGCTGGTCTCACACTGTAAGTGTGTAGATCCCACATTGCCAGAGAGGTGGTCTCACACTGTCAGTGTGCAGATCCCACGTTGCCAGAGAGCTGGTCTCACACTGTCAGTGTGCAGATCCCACATTGCCAGAGAGCTGGTCTCACACTGTCAGTGTGCAGATCCCAAATTGCCAGAGACCTGCCCTTACACTGTAAGTGTGTAGATCCCACATTGCCAGAGAGGTGGTCTCACACTGTCAGTGTGCAGATCCCACGTTGCCAGAGAGCTGGTCTCACACTGTCAGTGTGCAGATCCCACATTGCCAGAGAGCTGGTCTCACACTGTCAGTGTGCAGATCCCACATTGCCAGAGACCTGCTCTAACACTGTCAGTGTGCATATCCCACATTGTCAGAGAGCTGGTCTCACACTGTCAGTGTGCAGATCCCACATTGCCAGAGAGCTGGTCTCACACTGTCAGTGTGCAGATCCCACATTGCCAGAGACCTGGTCTCACACAGTCCTTCTGCAGATCCCACATTGCCAGAGAGCTGGTCTCACACTGTCAGTGTGCAGATCCCACATTGCCAGAGACCTGGTCTCACACAGTCATTCTGCAGATCCCACATTGTCAGAGAGCTGGTCTCACACTGTCAGTGTGCATATCCCACATTGCCTGAGAGCTGGTCTCACACTGTCAGTGTGCATATCCCACATTGCCAGAGAGCTGGTCTCACACTGTCAGTGAGCAGATCCCACATTGCCAGACAGCTGGTCTAACACTGTCAGTGTTCAGATCCCATATTGCTAGATATCTGGTCTCACACTGTCAGTGTGCATATCCCACATTGCCAGTTACCTGGTCTCACACTGTCAGTGTGTAGATCCCACATTGCTCGAGATCTGGTCTCACACAGTCATAGTGCAGATCCCACATTGTCAGAGACCTGCCCTTACACTGTCAGTGTGTAGATCCCAAATAGCCAGAGAGCTGGTCTCACACTGTCAGTGTGCAGATCCCACATTGCCAGAGATCTGGTCTCACACTGTCAGTGTGCAGATCCCACATTGCCAGAGAGCTGGTCTCACACAGTCATTCTGCAGATCCCACATTGTCAGAGAGCTGGTCTCACACTGTCAGTGTGCATATCCCACATTGCCTGAGAGCTGGTCTCACACTGTCAGTGTGCATATCCCACATTGCCAGAGAGCTGGTCTCACACTGTCAGTGAGCAGATCCCACATTGCCAGAGAGCTGGTCTCACACTGTCATTGTGCAGATCCCACATTGCCTGAGAGCTGGTCTCACACTGTCAGTGTGCATATCCCACATTGTCAGAGAGCTGGTCTCACACTGTCAGTGTGCAGATCCCACATTGCCAGAGAGCTGGTCTCACACTGTCAGTGTGCAGATCCCACATTGCCAGAGACCTGGTCTCACACAGTCATTCTGCAGATCCCACATTGCCAGAGAGCTGGTCTCACACTGTCAGTGTGCAGATCCCACATTGCCAGAGACCTGGTCTCACACAGTCATTCTGCAGATCCCACATTGTCAGAGAGCTGGTCTCACACTGTCAGTGTGCATATCCCACATTGCCAGAGAGCTGGTCTCACACTGTCAGTGTGCATATCCCACATTGCCAGAGAGCTGGTCTCACACTGTCAGTGAGCAGATCCCACATTGCCAGACAGCTGGTCTAACACTGTCATTGTTCAGATCCCATATTGCTAGATATCTGGTCTCACACTGTCAGTGTGCATATCCCACATTGCCAGTTACCTGGTCTCACACTGTCAGTGTGTAGATCCCACATTGCTCGAGATCTGGTCTCACACAGTCATAGTGCAGATCCCACATTGTCAGAGACCTGCCCTTACACTGTCAGTGTGTAGATCCCAAATAGCCAGAGAGCTGGTCTCACACTGTCAGTGTGCAGATCCCACATTGCCAGAGATCTGGTCTCACACTGTCAGTGTGCAGATCCCACATTGCCAGAGAGCTGGTCTCACACTGTCAGTGTGCAGATCCCACATTGCCAGAGAGCTAGTCTCACACTGTCAGTGTGCAGATCCCACATTGTCAGAGAGCTGGTCTCAAACTGTCAGTGTGCAGATCACACATTACCAGAGACCTGGTTTCACACTGTCAGTGTGCATATCCCACATTGCCAGAGAGCTGGTCTCACACAATCATTCTGCAGATCCCACATTGCCAGAGAGCTGGTCTCACACTGTCAGTGTGCAGATCCCACATTGCCAGAGACCTGGTCTCACACAGTCATTCTGCAGATCCCACATTGTCAGAGAGCTGGTCTCACACTGTCAGTGTGCATATCCCACATTGCCAGAGAGCTGGTCTCACACTGTCAGTGTGCAGATCCCACATTGCCAGAGAGCAGGTCTCACACTGTCAGTGAGCAGATCCCACATTGTCAGAGACCTGGTCTCTCACTGTCAGTGTGCAGATCCCACATTGCCAGAGAGCTGGTCTCACACTGTCAGTGTGCAGATCCCACATTGCCAGAGAGCTGGTCTCACACTGTCAGTGTGCAGATCCCACATTGCCAGAGACCTGCCCTTACACTGTCAGTGTGTAGATCCCACATTGCCAGAGACCTGCTCTTACACTGTTAGTGTGCAGATCCCACATTGTCAGAGAGCTGGTCTCACACTGTCAGTGCGTAGATCCCACATTGTCAGAGACCTAGTCTCTCACTGTCAGTGTGCAGATCCCACATTGCCAGAGAGCTGGTCTCACACTGTCAGTGTGCAGATCCCACATTACCAGAGAGCTGGTCTTACACTATCAGTGTGCAGATCCCACATTGCCAGAGAGCTGATCTCACACTGTCATTGTGCAGATCACACATTGCCAGAGACCTGCCCTTACACTGTCAGTGTGTAGATCCCACATTGCCAGAGACCTGCTCTTACCCTGTTAGTGTGCAGATCCCACATTGTCAGAGAGCTGGTCTCACACTGTCAGTGCGTAGATCCCACATTGCCAGAGACCTGGTCTCTCACTGTCAGTGTGCAGATCCCACATTGCCAGAGAGCTGGTCTCACACTGTCAGTGTGCAGATCCCACATTGCCAGAGACCTGGTCTCACACTGTCAGTGTGCAGATCCCACATTGCCAGAGACCTGGTCTCACACTGTCAGTGTGTAGATCCCACATTGCCAGAGACCGGGTCTCACACTGTCAGTGTGCAGATCCCACATTGTCAGAGAGCTGGTCTCACACTGTCAGTGTGCATATACCACATTGCCAGTTACCTGGTCTCACACTGTCAGTGTGCATATCCCACATTGTCAGAGTCCTGGTCTCACACTGTCAGTGTGCATATCCAACATTGTCAGAGAGCTGGTCTCACACTGTCAGTGTGCATATCCTACAATGTCAGAGACCTGGTCTCGCACTGTCAGGATGCAGATCCCACATTGTCAGAGACCTGGTCTCACACTGTCAGTGTGCATATCACACATTGCCAGAGAGCTGGTCTCACACTGTCAGTGTGCAGATCTCACATTGTCAGAGAGCTGGTCTCACACTGTCAGTGTGCAGATCCCACATTGCCAGAGAGCTGGTCTCACACTGTCAGTGTGCAGATCCCACATTGCCAGACACCTGCCCTTACACTGTCAGTGTGTAGATCCAACATTGCCAGAGAGCTGGTCCCACACTGTCAGTGTGCAGATCCCACATTGCCAGAGAGCTGGTCTCACACTGTCAGTGTGCAGATCCCACATTGCCAGAGACCTGGTCTCACACAGTCATTGTGCAGATCCCACATTGCCAGAGACCTGCCCTTACACTGTCAGTGTGTAGATCCCACATTGCCAGAGAGCTGGTCTCACACTGTCAGTGTGCAGATCCCACATTGCCAGAGAACTGGTCTCACACTGTCAGTGTGCAGATCCCAAATTGCCAGAGACCTGCCCTTACACTGTAAGTGTGTAGATCCCACATTGCCAGAGAGGTGGTCTCACACTGTCAGTGTGCAGATCCCACGTTGCCAGAGAGCTGGTCTCACACTGTCAGTGTGCAGATCCTACATTGCCAGAGAGCTGGTCTCACACTGTCAGTGTGCAGATCCCACATTGCCAGAGACCTGCTCTAACACTGTCAATGTGCATATCCCACATTGTCAGAGAGCTGGTCTCACACTGTCAGTGTGCAGATCCCACATTGCCAGAGAGCTGGTCTCACACTGTCAGTGTGCAGATCCCACATTGCCAGAGACCTGGTCTCACACAATCATTCTGCAGATCCCACATTGCCAGAGAGCTGGTCTCACACTGTCAGTGTGCAGATCCCACATTGCCAGAGACCTGGTCTCACACAGTCCTTCTGCAGATCCCACATTGTCAGAGAGCTGGTCTCACACTGTCAGTGTGCATATCCCACATTGCCAGAGACCTGGTCTCACACTGTCAGTGTGCATATCCCACATTGCCAGAGAGCTGGTCTCACACTGTCAGTGAGCAGATCCCACATTGCCAGACAGCTGGTCTAACACTGTCAGTGTTCAGATCCCATATTGCTAGATACCTGGTCTCACACTGTCAGTGTGCATATCCCACATTGCCAGTTACCTGGTCTCACACTGTCAGTGTGTAGATCCCACATTGCTCGAGATCTGGTCTCACACAGTCATAGTGCAGATCCCACATTGTCAGAGACCTGCCCTTACACTGTCAGTGTGTAGATCCCACATAGCCAGAGAGCTGGTCTCACACTGTCAGTGTGCAGATCCGACATTGCCAGAGATCTGGTCTCACACTGTCAGTGTGCAGATCCCACATTGCCAGAGACCTGCCCTTACACTGTCAGTGTGTAGATCCCACATTGCCAGAGAGCTGGTCTCACACTGTCAGTGTGCAGATCCCACATTGCCAGAGAGGTGGTCTCACACTGTCAGTGTGCAGATCCCACGTTGCCAGAGAGCTGGTCTCACACTGTCAGTGTGCAGATCCCACATTGCCAGAGACCTGCCCTTACACTGTCAGTGTGTAGATCCCACATTGCCAGAGAGCTGGTCTCACACTGTAAGTGTGTAGATCCCACATTGCCAGAGAGGTGGTCTCACACTGTCAGTGTGCAGATCCCACGTTGCCAGAGAGCTGGTCTCACACTGTCAGTGTGCAGATCCCACATTGCCAGAGAGCTGGTCTCACACTGTCAGTGTGCAGATCCCAAATTGCCAGAGACCTGCCCTTACACTGTAAGTGTGTAGATCCCACATTGCCAGAGAGGTGGTCTCACACTGTCAGTGTGCAGATCCCACGTTGCCAGAGAGCTGGTCTCACACTGTCAGTGTGCAGATCCCACATTGCCAGAGAGCTGGTCTCACACTGTCAGTGTGCAGATCCCACATTGCCAGAGACCTGCTCTAACACTGTCAGTGTGCATATCCCACATTGTCAGAGAGCTGGTCTCACACTGTCAGTGTGCAGATCCCACATTGCCAGAGAGCTGGTCTCACACTGTCAGTGTGCAGATCCCACATTGCCAGAGACCTGGTCTCACACAGTCATTCTGCAGATCCCACATTGCCAGAGAGCTGGTCTCACACTGTCAGTGTGCAGATCCCACATTGCCAGAGACCTGGTCTCACACAGTCATTCTGCAGATCCCACATTGCCAGAGAGCTGGTCTCACACTGTCAGTGTGCAGATCCCACATTGCCAGAGAGCTGGTCTCACACTGTCAGTGTGCATATCCCACATTGCCTGAGAGCTGGTCTCACACTGTCAGTGTGCATATCCCACATTGCCAGAGAGCTGGTCTCACACTGTCAGTGAGCAGATCCCACATTGCCAGACAGCTGGTCTAACACTGTCAGTGTTCAGATCCCATATTGCTAGATATCTGGTCTCACACTGTCAGTGTGCATATCCCACATTGCCAGTTACCTGGTCTCACACTGTCAGTGTGTAGATCCCACATTGCTCGAGATCTGGTCTCACACAGTCATAGTGCAGATCCCACATTGTCAGAGACCTGCCCTTACACTGTCAGTGTGTAGATCCCACATTGCCAGAGACCTGGTCTCACACTGTCAGTGTGCAGATCCCACAATGCCAGAGATCTGGTCGCACACTGTCAGTGTGCAGATCCCACATTGCCAGAGAGCTGGTCTCACACAGTCATTGTGCAGATCCCAGATTGCCAGAGAGCTGGTCTCACACTGTCAGTGTGCATATCCCACATTGCCTGAGAGCTGGTCTCACACTGTCAGTGTGCATATCCCACATTGCCAGAGAGCTGGTCTCACACTGTCAGTGAGCAGATCCCACATTGCCAGAGAGCTGGTCTCACACTGTCAGTGTGCAGATCCCACATTGCCTGAGAGCTGGTCTCACACTGTCAGTGTGTAGATCCCACATTGCCAGAGAGCTGGTCTCACACTGTCAGTGTGCAGATCCCACATTGCCAGAGAGCTGGTCTCACACTGTCAGTGTGCAGATCCCACATTGCCAGAGACCTGGTCTCACACTGACAATGTGCAGATCCCACATTGTCAGAGACCTGGTCTCACACTGTCAGTGTGCATATCACACATTGCCAGAGAGCTGGTCTCACACTGTCAGTGTGCAGATCCCACATTGCCAGAGACCTGCCCTTACACTGTCAGTGTGTAGATCCCACATTGCCAGAGAGCTGGTCTCACACTGTCAGTGTGCAGATCCCACATTGCCAGAGAGCAGGTCTCACACTGTCAGTGAGCAGATCCCACATTGTCAGAGACCTGGTCTCTCACTGTCAGTGTGCAGATCCCACATTGCCAGAGACCTGCTCTTACACTGTCAGTGTGCATATCCCACATTGCCAGTTACCTGGTCTCACACTGTCAGTGTGCAGATCCCACATTGCCAGAGACCTGCTCTTACACTGTCAGTGTGCAGATCCCACACTGCCAGAGAGCTGGTCTCATACTGTCAGTGTGCAGATCCCACGTTGCCAGAGAGCTGGTCTCACACTGTCAGTGTGCAGATCCCACATTGCCAGAAAGCTGGTCTCACACTGACAATGTGCAGATCCCACATTGTCAGAGACCTGGTCTCACACTGTCAGTGTGCATATCACACATTGCCAGAGAGCTGGTCTCACACTGTCAGTGTGCAGATCCCACATTGCCAGAGACCTGCCCTTACACTGTCAGTGTGTAGATCCCACATTGCCAGAGAGCTGGTCTCACACTGTCAGTGTGCAGATCCCACATTGTCAGAGACCTGGTCTCTCACTGTCAGTGTGCAGATCCCACATTGCCAGAGACCTGCTCTTACACTGTCAGTGTGCAGATCCCACACTGCCAGAGAGCTGGTCTCATACTGTCAGTGTGCAGATCCCACGTTGCCAGAGAGCTGGTCTCACACTGTCAGTGTGCAGATCCCACATTGCCAGAAAGCTGGTCTCACACTGTCAGTGTGCAGATCCCACATTGCCAGAGACCTGGTCACACTCTGTCAGTGTGCATATCCCACATTGCCAGTTACCTGGTCTCACACTGTCAGTGTGCAGATCCCACATTGCCAGAGAGCTGGTCTCACACTGTCAGTGTGCAGATCCCACATTGCCAGAGATCTGCCTTTACACTGTCAGTGTGTAGATCCCACATTGCCAGAGAGCTGGTCTCACACTGTCAGTGTGCAGATCCGACATTGTCAGAGAGCTGGTCTCACACTGTCAGTGTGCATATCCCACATTGCCAATTACCTGGTCTCACACTGTCAGTGTGCATATCCCACATTGTCAGAGAGCTGGTCTCACACTGTCAGTGTGCATATCCCACATTGTCAGAGAGCTGGTCTCACACTGGCAGTGTGCAGATCCCACATTGCCAGAGACCTGGTCTCACACTGTCTGTGTGCATATCCCACATTGCCAGAGAGCTGGTCTCACACTGTCAGTGTGCAGATCCCACATTGCCAGACAGCTGGTCTCACACTGTCAGTGTGCAGATCCCACGTTGCCAGAGAGCTGGTCTCAAACTGTCATTGTGCAGATCCCAGATTGCCAGAGAGCTGGTCTCACACTGTCAGTGTGCAGATCCCACATTGCCAGAGACCTGCACTTACACTGTCAGTGTGTAGATCCCACATTGCCAGAGAGCTGGTCTCACACTGTCAGTGTGCAGATCCCACGTTGCCGGAGAGTTGGTCTCACACTGTCAGTGTGCAGATCCCACATTGCCAGAGAGCTGGTCTCACACTGTTAGTGTGCAGATCCCACATTGCCAGAGACCTGCCCTTATTCTGTCAGTGTGTGGATCCCACATTGCCAGAGACCTGCTCTTACACTGTCAGTGAGCATATCCCACATTGTCAGAGACCTGGTCTAACACGGTCAGTGTGCATATCCCACATTGCCAGAGACCTGGTCTCACACTGTCAGTGTGCAGATCCCACATTGCCAGAGACCTGCCCTTACACTGTCAGTGTGTAGATCCCACATTGCCAGACACCTGCTCTTACACTGTTAGTGCGCAGATCCCACATTGTCAGAGAGCTGGTCTCACACTGTCAGTGTGTAGATCCCACATTGACAGAGACCTGGTGTCACACTGTCAGTGTGCATATCCTACATTGTCAGAGACCTGGTCTCACACTGTCAGTGTGCATATCCCACATTTCCAGAGAGCTGGTCTCACACTGTCAGTGTGCAGATCCCACGTTGCCAGAGAGCTGGTCTCACACTGTCAGTGTGCAGATCCCACATTGCCAGAGACCTGCGCTTACACTGTCAGTGTGTAGATCCCACATTGCCAGAGAGCTGGTCTCACACTGTCAGTGTGCAGATCCCAAGTTGCCGGAGAGTTGGTCTCACACTGTCAGTGTGCAGATCCCACATTGCCAGAGAGCTGGTCTCACACTGTCAGTGTGCAGATCCCACATTGCCAGAGAGCTGGTCTCACACTGTCAGTGTGCAGATCCCACATTGCCAGAGATCTGCCTTTACACTGTCAGTGTGTAGATCCCACATTGCCAGAGATCTGCCTTTACACTGTCAGTGTGTAGATCCCACATTGCCAGAGAGCTGGTCTCACACTGTCAGTGTGCAGAACCCACGTTGCCAGAGAGCTGGTCTCACACTGACAATGTGCAGATCCCACATTGTCAGAGACCTGGTCTCACACTGTCAGTGTGCATATCACACATTGCCAGAGAGCTGGTCTCACACTGTCAGTGTGCATATCCCACATTGCCAGGGAGCTGGTCTCACACTGTCAGTGTGCAGATCCCACATTGCCAGAGATCTGCCTTTACACTGTCAGTGTGTAGATCCCACATTGCCAGAGAGCTGGTCTCACACTGTCAGTGTGCATATCCCACATTGCCAGAGAGTTGGTCTCACACTGTCAGTGTGCAGATCCCACATTGCCAGAGATCTGCCTTTACACTGTCAGTGTGTAGATCCCACATTGCCAGAGAGCTGGTCTCACACTGTCAGTGTGCATATCCCACATTGCCAGAGAGTTGGTCTCACACTGTCAGTGTGCAGATCCCACATTGTCAGAGTCCTGGTCTCACACTGTCAGTGTGCATATCCCACATTGTCAGAGAGCTGGTCTCACACTGTCAGTGTGCATATCCCACATTGCCAGCGAGCTGGTCTCACACTGTCAGTGTACATATCCCACATTGACAGTTACCTGGTCTCACACTGTCAGTGTGCAGATCCCACATTGTCAGAGAGCTGGTCTCACACATTCAGTGTGCATATCCCACATTGTCAGAGAGCTGGTCTCACACTGTCAGTGTGCAGATCCCACATTGCCAGAGACCTGCCCATACACTGTCAGTGAGCATATCCCACATTGTCAGAGACCTGGTCTAACACGGTCAGTGTGCATATCCCACATTGCCAGAGACCTGGTCTCACACTCTCAGTGTGCAGATCCCACATTGCCAGTGACCTGCCCTTACACTGTCAGTGTGTAGATCCCACATTGCCAGACACCTGCTCTTACACTGTTAGTGCGCAGATCCCACATTGTCAGAGAGCTGGTCTCACACTGTCAGTGTGTAGATCCCACATTGACAGAGACCTGGTGTCACACTGTCAGTGTGCATATCCTACATTGTCAGAGACCTGGTCTCACACTGTCAGTGTGCATATCCCACATTGCCAGAGAGCTGGTCTCACACTGTCAGTGTGCAGATCCCACGTTGCCAGAGAGCTGGTCTCACACTGTCAGTGTGCAGATCCCACATTGCCAGAAAGCTGGTCTCACACTGTCAGTGTGCAGATCCCACATTGCCAGAGACCTGGTCACACACTGTCAGTGTGCATATCCCACATTGCCAGTTACCTGGTCTCACACTGTCAGTGTGCAGATCGCACATTGCCAGAGAGCTGGTCTCACACTGTCAGTGTGCAGATCCCACATTGCCAGAGAGCTGGTCTCACACTGTCAGTGTGCAGATCCCACATTGCCAGAGATCTGCCTTTACACTGTCAGTGTGTAGATCCCACATTGCCAGAGATCTGCCTTTACACTGTCAGTGTGTAGATCCCACATTGCCAGAGAGCTGGTCTCACACTGTCAGTGTGCAGAACCCACGTTGCCAGAGAGCTGGTCTGACACTGACAATGTGCAGATCCCACATTGTCAGAGACCTGGTCTCACACTGTCAGTGTGCATATCACACATTGCCAGAGAGCTGGTCTCACACTGTCAGTGTGCATATCCCACATTGCCAGGGAGCTGGTCTCACACTGTCAGTGTGCAGATCCCACATTGCCAGAGATCTGCCTTTACACTGTCAGTGTGTAGATCCCACATTGCCAGAGAGCTGGTCTCACACTGTCAGTGTGCATATCCCACATTGCCAGAGAATTGGTCTCACACTGTCAGTGTGCAGATCCCACATTGCCAGAGATCTGCCTTTACACTGTCAGTGTGTAGATCCCACATTGCCAGAGAGCTGGTCTCACACTGTCAGTGTGCATATCCCACATTGCCAGAGAGTTGGTCTCACACTGTCAGTGTGCAGATCCCACATTGTCAGAGTCCTGGTCTCACACTGTCAGTGTGCATATCCCACATTGTCAGAGAGCTGGTCTCACACTGTCAGTGTGCATATCCCACATTGCCAGCGAGCTGGTCTCACACTGTCAGTGTACATATCCCACATTGCCAGTTACCTGGTCTCACACTGTCAGTGTGCAGATCCCACATTGTCAGAGAGCTGGTCTCACACATTCAGTGTGCATATCCCACATTGTCAGAGAGCTGGTCTCACACTGTCAGTGTGCATATCCCACTTTGCCAGAGACCTGCCCTTACACTGTCAGTGTGTAGATCCCACATTGCCAGAGAGCTGGTCTCACACTGTCAGTGTGCAGATCCCACATTGCCAGAGAGCTGGTCTCACACTGTCAGTGTGCAGATCCCACATTTCCAGAGACCTGGTCTCACACTGTCAGTGTGCAGATCCCACATTGCCAGAGATCTGCCTTTACACTGTCAGTGTGTAGATCCCACATTGCCAGAGAGCTGGTCTCACACTGTCAGTGTGCAGAACCCACGTTGCCAGAGAGCTGGTCTCACACTGACAATGTGCAGACCCCAGATTGCCAGAGACCTGCCCTTACACTGTCAGTGTGCAGATCCCACATTGACAGAGAGCTGATCTCACACTGTCAGTTTGCAGATCCCACATTGCCAGAGAGCTGGTCTCGCACTGTCAGTGTGCAGATCCCACATTGCCAGAGAGCTGGTCTCACACTGTCAGTGTGCAGATCCCACGTTGCCAGAGAGCTGGTCTCACACTGTCAGTGTGCAGATCCCACATTGCCAGAAAGCTGGTCTCACACTGTCAGTGTTCGGATCCCACATTGCCAGAGACCTGGTCACACTCTGTCAGTGTGCATATCCCACATTGCCAGTTACCTGGTCTCACACTGTCAGTGTGCAGATCCCACATTGCCAGAGAGCTGGTCTCACACTGTCAGTGTGCAGATCCCACATTGCCAGAGATCTGCCTTTACACTGTCAGTGTGTAGATCCCACATTGCCAGAGACCTGGTCTCACACTGTCAGTGTGCAGATCCGACATTGTAAGAGAGCTGGTCTCACACTGTCAGTGTGCATATCCCACATTGCCAGTTACCTGGTCTCACACTGTCAGTGTGCATATCCCACATTGTCAGAGAGCTGGTCTCACACTGTCAGTGTGCATATCCCACATTGTCAGAGTCCTGGTCTCACACTGTCAGTGTGCATATCCCACATTGTCAGAGAGCTGGTCTCACACTGGCAGTGTGCAGATCCCACATTGCCAGAGACCTGGTCTCACACTGTCTGTGTGCATATCCCACATTGCCAGAGAGCTGGTCTCACACTGTCAGTGTGCAGATCCCACATTGCCAGACAGCTGGTCTCACACTGTCAGTGTGCAGATCCCACGTTGCCAGAGAGCTGGTCTCAAACTGTCATTGTGCATATCCCAGATTGCCAGAGACCTGGTCTCACACTGTCAGTGTGCAGATCCCACATTGCCAGAGACCTGCGCTTACACTGTCAGTGTGTAGATCCCACATTGCCAGAGAGCTGGTCTCACACTGTCAGTGTGCAGATCCCAAGTTGCCGGAGAGTTGGTCTCACACTGTCAGTGTGCAGATCCCACATTGCCAGAGAGCTGGTCTCACACTGTTAGTGTGCAGATCCCACATTGCCAGAGACCTGCCCTTACACTGTCAGTGTGTAGATCCCACATTGCCAGAGACCTGCTCTTACACTGTCAGTGAGCAGATCCCACATTGCCAGAGACCTGGTGTCACACTGTCAGTGTGCATATCCCACATTGTCAGAGACCTGGTCTAACACGGTCAGTGTGCATATCCCACATTGCCAGAGACCTGGTCTCACACTGTCAGTGTGCAGATCCCACATTGCCAGAGACCTGCCCTTACACTGTCAGTGTGTAGATCCCACATTGCCAGACACCTGCTCTTACACTGTTAGTGCGCAGATCCCACATTGTCAGAGAGCTGGTCTCACACTGTCAGTGTGTAGATCCCACATTGACAGAGACCTGGTGTCACACTGTCAGTGTGCATATCCTACATTGTCAGAGACCTGGTCTCACACTGTCAGTGTGCTTATCCCACATTGCCAGAGAGCTGGTCTCACACTGTCAGTGTGCAGATCCCACATTGCCAGAGAGCTGGTCTCACACTGTCAGTGTGCAGATCCCACATTGCCAGAGAGCTGGTCTCACACTGTCAGTGTGCAGATCCCACATTGCCAGAGAGCTGGTCTCACACTGTCAGTGTGCAGATCCCACATTGCCAGAAAGCTGGTCTCACACTGTCAGTGTGCAGATCCCACATTGCCAGAGACCTGGTCACACACTGTCAGTGTGCATATCCCACATTGCCAGTTACCTGGTCTCACACTGTCAGTGTGCAGATCCCACATTGCCAGAGAGCTGGTCTCACACTGTCAGTGTGCAGATCCCACATTGCCAGAGAGCTGGTCTCACACTGTCAGTGTGCAGATCCCACATTGCCAGAGATCTGCCTTTACACTGTCAGTGTGTAGATCCCACATTGCCAGAGATCTGCCTTTACACTGTCAGTGTGTAGATCCCACATTGCCAGAGAGCTGATCTCACACTGTCAGTGTGCAGAACCCACGTTCCCAGAGAGCTGGTCTCACACTGACAATGTGCAGATCCCACATTGTCAGAGACCTGGTCTCACACTGTCAGTGTGCATTTCACACATTGCCAGAGAGCTGGTCTCACACTGTCAGTGTGCAGATCCCACATTGCCAGAGAGCTGGTCTCACACTGTCAGTGTGCAGATCCCACATTGCCAGAGATCTGCCTTTACACTGTCAGTGTGTAGATCCCACATTGCCAGAGAGCTGGTCTCACACTGTCAGTGTGCATATCCCACATTGCCAGAGAGTTGGTCTCACACTGTCAGTGTGCAGATCCCACATTGCCAGAGATCTGCCTTTACACTGTCAGTGTGTAGATCCCACATTGCCAGAGAGCTGGTCTCACACTGTCAGTGTGCATATCCCACATTGCCAGAGAGTTGGTCTCACACTGTCAGTGTGCAGATCCCACATTGTCAGAGTCCTGGTCTCACACTGTCAGTGTGCATATCCCACATTGTCAGAGAGCTGGTCTCACACTGTCAGTGTGCATATCCCACATTGCCAGCGAGCTGGTCTCACACTGTCAGTGTGCATATCCCACATTGTCAGAGACCTGGTCTCACACTGTCAGTGTGTAGATTCCACATTGCCAGAGAGCTGGTCTCACACTGTCAGTGTGCAGATCCCACATTGTCAGAGAGCTGGTCTCACACATTCAGTGTGCATATCCCACATTGTCAGAGAGCTGGTCTCACACTGTCAGTGTGCAGATCCCACTTTGCCAGAGACCTGCCCTTACACTGTCAGTGTGTAGATCCCACATTGCCAGAGAGCTGGTCTCACACTGTCAGTGTGCAGATCCCACATTGCCAGAGAGCTGGTCTCACACTGTCAGTGTGCAGATCCCACATTGCCAGAGACCTGGTCTCACACAGTCATTGTGCAGATCCCACATTGCCAGAGACCTGCCCTTACACTGTCAGTGTGCAGATCCCACATTGCCAGAGAGCTGGTCTCACACTGTCAGTGTGCAGATCCCACATTGCCAGAGAGCTGGTCTCACACTGTCAGTGTGCAGATCCCACATTGCCAGAGACCTGGTCTCACACTGTCAGTGTGCAGATCCCACATTGCCAGAGACCTGGTCTCAGGAGGACCAGTTCAAAATACGTACAACACAGATGGCCTCCTTCTTCAAGGACCGCAATTTCCCCCCCCCGACGTGGTCGACCGTGCCCTCCACAGCATCTCCTCCACTTCCCGCTCCTCCGCCCTTGAGCCCCGCCCCTCCAACCGCCACCAGGACAGAACCCCACTGGTCCTCACCTACCACCCCACCAATCTCCATGTACAACGCATCATCCGCCGTCACTTCCGCCACCTCCAAACAGACCCCAGCACCAAGGATATATTTCCCTCCCCTCCCCTATCAGCTTTCTGTAGAGACCACTCCCTCCGCGACTCCCTTGTCAGATCCACACCCCCCACCGACCCAACCTCCACTCCCGGCACCTTCCCTTGCAACCGCAGGAGGTGCAACAGTTGCGCCCACACCTCCCCCCTCACTTCTCTCCAAGGCCCCAAAGGAAACTTCCATATCCGCCACAGATTCACCTGCACCTCCACCCACATCATCTACTGCATCCGCTGCAGCCGGTGTGGCCTCCTCTATATTGGGGAGACAGGCCGCCTACTTGCGGAGCGATTCAGAGAGCACCTCTGGGCCACTTGGACGAACCAACCCAACCACCCTGTAGCACAGCATTTCAACTCCCCCTCCCACTCCACCAAGGATATGCAGGTCATTGGACTCATCCACCGCCAAACCACAACAACGCGACGGTCGGAGGAGGAGCGTCTTATCTTCCGACTGGGAACCCTGCAACCACAGGGGATGAACTTGGACTTCACCAGTTTCTTCATCCCCCCTCACCCCACCTTGTCTCAGCCGAATCCCTCCAGCCCGGCATGGCCTTCCTGACCTGCAGTCTTCTTCTTGACCTCTCTGCCTCCATCCTACTCCAATCTATCACCCTCACCTTGACCTCTTTCCACCTATCACATTTCCAACGCCCCTCCTCCAAGTCCCTCCTCCCTACCTTTTATCTTCTCCTGCTGAACACACTCTGCTCATTCCCGAAGAAGGGCCTGTGCCCGAAACTTTGAATCTCCTGTTCCCTGGTGCTGCCTGACCTGCTGTGCTGTTCCAGCAATAAAGTTTCAACTTTGATCTCCAGCATCTGCAGACCTCACTTTCTCCTCCAGTGTGCAGATCCCACATTGCCAGAGAGCTGGTCTCACACTGACAGTGTGCAGATCCCACATTGTCAGAGAGCTGGTCTCACACTGTCAGTGTGTAGATCCCACATTGCCAGAGACCTGGTCTCACACTGTCAGTGTGCATATCCTACATTGTCAGAGACCTGGTCTCACACTGTCAGTGTGCAGATCCCACATTGTCAGAGACCTGGTCTCACACTGTCAGTGTGCAGATCCCACATTGTCAGAGACCTGGTCTCACACTGTCAGTGTGCATATCCCACATTGCCAGAGAGCTGGTCTCACACTGTCAGTGTGCAGATCCCACATTGCCAGAGAGCTGGTCTCACACTGTCAGTGTACATATCCTACATTGTCAGAGAGCTGGTCTCACACTGTCAGTGTGCATATCCTACATTGCCAGAGAGCCGGTTTCACACTGTCAGTGTGCATATCCTACATTGTCAGAGAGCTGGTCTCACACTGTCAGTGTGCATATCCCACATTGCCAGAGAGCTGGTCTCACACTGTCAGTGTGCAGATCCCACATTGACAGAGACCTGCCGTTACACTGTCAGTGTGCATATCCCACATTGCCAGAGAGCTGGTCTCACACTGTCAGTGTGCAGATCCCACATTGCCAGAGACCTGGTCTCACACTGTCAGTGTGCAGATCCCACATTGCCAGAGACCTGGTCTCACACTGTCAGTGTGCAGATCCCACATTGCCAGAGAGCTGGTTTCACACTGTCAGTGTGGAGATCCCACATTGCCAGAGAGCTGGTCTCACACTGTCAGTGTGCAGATCCCACATTGCCAGAGACCTGCCCTTACACTGTCAGTGTGTAGATCCCACATTGCCAGACACCTGCTCTTACACTGTTAGTGCGCAGATCCCACATTGTCAGAGAGCTGGTCTCACACTGTCAGTGTGTAGATCCCACATTGACAGAGACCTGGTGTCACACTGTCAGTGTGCATATCCCACATTGCCAGAGAGCTGGTCTCACACTGTCAGTGTGCAGATCCCACATTGCCAGAGAGCTGGTCTCACACTGTCAGTGTGCAGATCCCACGTTGCCAGAGAGCTGGTCTCACACTGTCAGTGTGCATATCCCACATTGCCAGTTACCTGGTCTCACACTGTCAGTGTCCAGATCCCACATTGCCAGAGACCTGGTCTCACACTGTCAGTGTGCAGATCCCACATTGCCAGAGAGCTGGTCTCACACTGTCAGTGTGCAGATCCCACATTGCCAGAGATCTGCCTTTACACTGTCAGTGTGTAGATCCCACATTGCCAGAGAGCTGGTCTCACACTGTCAGTGTGCAGAACCAACGTTGCCAGAGAGCTGGTCTCACACTGACAATGTGCAGACCCCAGATTGCCAGAGACCTGCCCTTACACTGTCAGTGTGCAGATCCCACATTGTCAGAGAGCTGGTCTCACACTGTCAGTGTGTAGATCCCACATTGCCAGAGACCTGGTCTCACACTGTCAGTGTGCATATCCTACATTGTCAGAGACCTGCTCTCACACTGTCAGTGTGCAGATCCCACATTGTCAGAGACCTGGTCTCACACTGTCAGTGTGCAGATCCCACATTGTCAGAGACCTGGTCTCACACTGTCAGTGTGCATATCCCACATTGCCAGAGAGCTGGTCTCACACTGTCAGTGTGCAGATCCCACATTGCCAGAGAGCTGGTCTCACACTGTCAGTGTACATATCCTACATTGTCAGAGAGCTGGTCTCACACTGTCAGTGTGCATATCCTACATTGCCAGAGAGCCGGTTTCACACTGTCAGTGTGCATATCCTACATTGTCAGAGAGCTGGTCTCACACTGTCAGTGTGCATATCCCACATTGCCAGAGAGCTGGTCTCACACTGTCAGTGTGCAGATCCCACATTGACAGAGACCTGCCGTTACACTGTCAGTGTGCATATCCCACATTGCCAGAGAGCTGGTCTCACACTGTCAGTGTGCAGATCCCACATTGCCAGAGACCTGGTCTCACACTGTCAGTGTGCAGATCCCACATTGCCAGAGACCTGGTCTCACACTGTCAGTGTGCAGATCCCACATTGCCAGAGAGCTGGTTTCACACTGTCAGTGTGGAGATCCCACATTGCCAGAGAGCTGGTCTCACACTGTCAGTGTGCAGA
The DNA here is from genome assembly GCF_037043375.1 of Chiloscyllium plagiosum. Classification (NCBI taxonomy): domain Eukaryota; kingdom Metazoa; phylum Chordata; class Chondrichthyes; order Orectolobiformes; family Hemiscylliidae; genus Chiloscyllium; species Chiloscyllium plagiosum. The sequence goes on along the minus strand of NW_028270147.1, from coordinate 86,601,897 downwards.
TCCCACATTGCCAGAGACCTGCCCTTACACTGTCAGTGTGTAGATCCCACATTGCCAGACACCTGCTCTTACACTGTTAGTGCGCAGATCCCACATTGTCAGAGAGCTGGTCTCACACTGTCAGTGTGTAGATCCCACATTGACAGAGACCTGGTGTCACACTGTCAGTGTGCATATCCCACATTGCCAGAGAGCTGGTCTCACACTGTCAGTGTGCAGATCCCACATTGCCAGAGAGCTGGTCTCACACTGTCAGTGTGCAGATCCCACGTTGCCAGAGAGCTGGTCTCACACTGTCAGTGTGCATATCCCACATTGCCAGTTACCTGGTCTCACACTGTCAGTGTCCAGATCCCACATTGCCAGAGACCTGGTCTCACACTGTCAGTGTGCAGATCCCACATTGCCAGAGAGCTGGTCTCACACTGTCAGTGTGCAGATCCCACATTGCCAGAGATCTGCCTTTACACTGTCAGTGTGTAGATCCCACATTGCCAGAGAGCTGGTCTCACACTGTCAGTGTGCAGAACCAACGTTGCCAGAGAGCTGGTCTCACACTGACAATGTGCAGACCCCAGATTGCCAGAGACCTGCCCTTACACTGTCAGTGTGCAGATCCCACATTGACAGAGAGCTGGTCTCACACTGTCAGTGTGCAGATCCCACATTGCCAGAGAGCTGGTCTCACACTGTCAGTGTGCAGATCCCACATTGCCAGAGAGCTGGTCTCACACTGTCAGTGTGCAGATCCCACGTTGCCAGAGAGCTGGTCTCACACTGTCAGTGTACAGATCCCACATTGCCAGAAAGCTGGTCTCACACTGTCAGTGTGCAGATCCCACATTGCCAGAGACCTGGTCACACACTGTCAGTGTGCATATCCCACATTGCCAGTTACCTGGTCTCACACTGTCAGTGTGCAGATCCCACATTGCCAGAGAGCTGGTCTCACACTGTCAGTGTGCAGATCCCACATTGCCAGAGATCTGCCTTTCCACTATCAGTGTGTAGATCCCACATTGCCAGAGAGCTGGTCTCACACTGTCAGTGTGCATATCCCACATTGCCAGTTACCTGGTCTCACACTGTCAGTGTGCATATCCCACATTGTCAGAGAGCTGGTCTCACACTGTCAGTGTGCATATCCCACATTGTCAGAGTCCTGGTCTCACACTGTCAGTGTGCATATCCCACATTGTCAGAGAGCTGGTCTCACACTGTCAGTGTGCAGATCCCACATTGCCAGAGACCTGCCCTTACACTGTCAGTGTGTATATCCCACATTGCCAGAGAGCTGGTCTCACACTGTCAGTGTGCAGATCCCACATTGCCAGAGATCTGCCTTTACACTGTCAGTGTGTAGATCCCATATTGCCAGAGAGCTGGTCTCACACTGTCAGTGTGCATATCCCAGATTGCCAGAGAGCTGGTCTCACACTGTCAGTGTGCAGATCCCACATTGCCAGAGACCTGCGCTTACACTGTCAGTGTGTAGATCCCACATTGCCAGAGAGCTGGTCTCACACTGTCAGTGTGCAGATCCCACGTTGCCGGAGAGTTGGTATCACACTGTCAGTGTGCAGATCCCACATTGCCAGAGAGCTGGTCTCACACTGTTAGTGTGCAGATCCCACATTGCCAGAGACCTGCCCTTACACTGTCAGTGTGTAGATCCCACATTGCCAGAGACCTGCTCTTACACTGTCAGTGTGCATATCCCACATTGCCAGAGAGCTGGTCTCACACTGTCAGTGTGCAGATCCCACATTGCCAGAGAGCTGGTCTCACACTGTCAGTGTGCAGATCCCACATTGCCAGAGAGCTGGTCTCACACTGTCAGTGTGCAGATCCCACATTGCCAGAGAGCTGGTCTCACACTGTCAGTGTGCAGATCCCACATTGCCAGACACCTGCTCTTACACTGTTAGTGCGCAGATCCCACATTGTCAGAGAGCTGGTCTCACACTGTCAGTGTGTAGATCCCACATTGACAGAGACCTGGTGTCACACTGTCAGTGTGCATATCCTACATTATCAGAGACCTGGTCTCACACTGTCAGTGTGCATATCCCACATTGCCAGAGAGCTGGTCTCACACTGTCAGTGTGCAGATCCCACATTGCCAGAGAGCTGGTCTCACACTGTCAGTGTGCAGATCCCACATTGCCAGAGAGCTGGTCTCACACTGTCAGTGTGCAGATCCCACGTTGCCAGAGAGCTGGTCTCACACTGTCAGTGTGCAGATCCCACATTGCCAGAAAGCTGGTGTCACACTGTCAGTGTGCAGATCCCACATTGCCAGAGACCTGGTCACACACTGTCAGTGTGCATATCCCACATTGCCAGTTACCTGGTCTCACACTGTCAGTGTGCAGATCCCACATTGCCAGAGAGCTGGTCTCACACTGTCAGTGTGCAGATCCCACATTGCCAGAGAGCTGGTCTCACACTGTCAGTGTGCAGATCCCACATTGCCAGAGATCTGCCTTTACACTGTAAGTGTGTAGATCCCACATTGCCAGAGATCTGCCTTTACACTGTCAGTGTGTAGATCCCACATTGCCAGAGAGCTGGTCTCACACTGACAATGTGCAGATCCCACATTGTCAGCGAGCTGGTCTCACACTGTCAGTGTGCATATCACACATTGCCAGAGAGCTGGTCTCACACTGTCAGTGTGCAGATCCCACATTGCCAGAGACCTGCCCTTACACTGTCAGTGTATATATCCCACATTGCCAGAGAGCTGGTCTCACACTGTCAGTGTGCAGATCCCACATTGCCAGAGATCTGCCTTTACACTGTCAGTGTGTAGATCCCACATTGCCAGAGAGCTGGTCTCACACTGTCAGTGTGCATATCCCACATTGCCAGAGAGTTGGTCTCACACTGTCAGTGTGCAGATCCCACATTGTCAGAGTCCTGGTCTCACACTGTCAGTGTGCATATCCCACATTGTCAGAGAGCTGGTCTCACACTGTCAGTGTGCATATCCCACATTGCCAGAGACCTGGTCTCACACTGTCAGTGTGCATATCCCACATTGCCAGCGAGCTGGTCTCACACTGTCAGTGTGCAGATCCCACATTGTCAGAGAGCTGGTCTCACACATTCAGTGTGCATATCCCACATTGCCAGAGACCTGGTCTCACACTGTCAGTGTGCATATCCCACATTGCCAGCGAGCTGGTCTCACACTGTCAGTGTGCAGATCCCACATTGCCAGAGAGCTGGTCTCACACTGTCAGTGTGCAGATCCCACATTGCCAGAGACCTGGTCTCACACAGTCATTGTGCAGATCCCACATTGCCAGAGACCTGCCCTTACACTGTCAGTGTGCAGATCCCACATTGCCAGATAGCTGGTCTCACACTGTCAGTGTGCAGATCCCACATTGCCAGAGAGCTGGTCTCACACTGTCAGTGTGCAGATCCCACATTGCCAGAGACCTGGTCTCACACTGTCAGTGTGCAGATCCCACATTGCCAGAGACCTGGTCTCAGGAGGACCAGTTCAAAATACGTACAACACAGATGGCCTCCTTCTTCAATACGTACAACACAGATGGCCTCCTTCTTCAAGGACCGCAATTTCCCCCCCCCCGACGTGGTCGACGGTGCCCTCCACTGCATCTCCTCCACTTCCCGCTCCTCCGCCCTTGTTCCCGCCCCTCCAACCGCCACCAGGACAGAACCCCACTGGTCCTCACCTACCACCCCACCAATCTCCATGTACAACGCATCATCCGCCGTCACTTCCGCCACCTCCAAACAGACCCCAGCACCAAGGATATATTTCCCTCCCCTCCCCTATCAGCTTTCCATAGAGACCACTCCCTCCGCGACTCCCTTGTCAGATCCACACCCCCCACCGACCCAACCTCCACTCCCGGCACCTTCCTTTGCAACCGCAGGAGGTGCAACAGTTGCGCCCACACCTCCCCCCTCACTTCTCTCCAAGGCCCCAAAGGAAACTTCCATATCCGCCACAGATTCACCTGCACCTCCACCCACATCATCTACTGCATCCGCTGCAGCCGGTGTGGCCTCCTCTATATTGGGGAGACAGGCCGCCTACTTGCGGAGCGATTCAGAGAGCACCTCTGGGCCACTCGGACGAACCAACCCAACCACCCTGTAGCACAGCATTTCAACTCCCCCTCCCACTCCACCAAGGATATGCAGGTCATTGGACTCATCCACCGCCAAACCACAACAACGCGACGGTCGGAGGAGGAGCGTCTTATCTTCCGACTGGGAACCCTGCAACCACAGGGGATGAACTTGGACTTCACCAGTTTCTTCATCCCCCCTCACCCCACCTTGTCTCAGCCGAATCCCTCCAGCCCGGCACCGCCTTCCTGACCTGCAGTCTTCTTCTTGACCTCTCTGCCTCCATCCTACTCCAACCTATCACACTCACCTTGACCTCTTTCCACCTATCACATTTCCAACGCCCCTCCTCCAAGTCCCTCCTCCCTACCTTTTATCTTCTCCTGCTGAACACACTCTGCTCATTCCCGAAGAAGGGCCTGTGCCCGAAACGTCGAATCTCCTGTTCCCTGGATGCTGCCTGACCTGCTGTGCTGTTCCAGCAATAAAGTTTCAACTTTGATCTCCAGCATCTGCAGACCTCACTTTCTCCTCCAGTGTGCAGATCCCACATTGCCAGAGAGCTGGTCTCACACTGACAGTGTGCAGATCCCACATTGTCAGAGAGCTGGTCTCAAACTGTCAGTGTGCATATCCCACATTGCCAGAGAGCTGGTCTTACACTGTCAGTGTGCAGATCCCACATTGCCAGAGAGTTGGACTCACACTGTCAGTGTGCAGATCCCACATTGCCAGAGAGCTGGTCTCACACTGTCAGTGTGCAGATCCCACATTGCCAGAGACCTGGTCTCACACTGTCAGTGTGCAGATCCCACATTGCCAGAGAGCTGGTCTCACACTGTCAGTGTGCAGATCCCACATTGCCAGAGAGCTGGTCTCACACTGTCAGTGTGCAGATCCCACATTGCCAGAGACCTGGTCTCACACAGTCAGTGTGCAGATCCCACATTGCCAGAGACCTGCCCTGACACTGTCAGTGTGCATATCCCACATTGCCAGAGAGCTGGTCTCACACTGTCAGTGTGCAGATCCCACGTTGCCAGAGAGCTATTCTCACACTGTCAGTGTGCAGATCCCACATTGCCAGAGACCTGGTCTCACACTGTCAGTGTGCAGATCCCACATTGCCAGAGAGCTGGTCTCACACTGTCAGTGTGCAGATCCCACATTGCCAGAGAGCTGGTCTCACACTGTCAGTGTGCAGATCCCCCGTTGCCAGAGAGCTGGTCTCACACTGTCAGTGTGCAGATCCCACATTGCCAGAAAGCTGGTCTCACACTGTCAGTGTGCAGATCCCACATTGCCAGAGACCTGGTCACACACTGTCAGTGTGCATATCCCACATTGCCAGTTACCTGGTCTCACACTGTCAGTGTGCAGATCCCACATTGCCAGAGAGCTGGTCTCACCCTGTCAGTGTGCAGATCCCACATTGCCAGAGAGCTGGTCTCACACTGTCAGTGTGCAGATCCCACATTGCCAGAGATCTGCCTTTACACTGTCAGTGTGTAGATCCCACATTGCCAGAGATCTGCCTTTACACTGTCAGTGTGTAGATCCCACATTGCCAGAGAGCTGGTCTCACACTGTCAGTGTGCAGAACCCACGTTGCCAGAGAGCTGGTCTCACACTGACAATGTGCAGATCCCACATTGTCAGAGAGCTGGTCTCACACTGTCAGTGTGCATATCACACATTGCCAGAGAGCTGGTCTCACACTGTCAGTGTGCAGATCCCACATTGCCAGAGACCTGCCCTTACACTGTCAGTGTGTATATCCCACATTGCCAGAGAGCTGGTCTCACACTGTCAGTGTGCAGATCCCACATTGCCAGAGATCTGCCTTTACACTGTCAGTGTGTAGATCCCACATTGCCAGAGAGCTGGTCTCACACTGTCAGTGTGCATATCCCACATTGCCAGAGAGTTGGTCTCACACTGTCAGTGTGCAGATCCCACATTGTCAGAGTCCTGGTCTCACACTGTCAGTGTGCATATCCCACATTGTCAGAGAGCTGGTCTCACACTGTCAGTGTGCATATCCCACATTGCCAGAGAGCTGGTCTCACACTGTCAGTGTGCATATCCCACATTGTCAGAGACCTGGTCTCACACTGTCAGTGTGTAGATTCCACATTGCCAGAGAGCTGGTCTCACACAGTCAGTGTACATATCCCACATTGCCAGTTACCTGGTCTCACACTGTCAGTGTGCAGATCCCACATTGCCAGAGAGCTGGTCTCACACATTCAGTATGCATATCCCACATTGTCAGAGAGCTGGTCTCACACTGTCAGTGTGCAGATCCCACTTTGCCAGAGACCTGCCCTTACCATGTCAGTGTGTAGATCCCACATTGCCAGAGAGCTGGTCTCACACTGTCAGTGTGCAGATCCCACATTGCCAGAGAGCTGGTCTCACACTGTCAGTGTGCAGATCCCACATTGCCAGAGACCTGGTCTCACACAGTCATTGTGCAGATCCCACATTGCCAGAGACCTGCCCTTACACTGTCAGTGTGCAGATCCCACATTGCCAGATAGCTGGTCTCACACTGTTAGTGTGCAGATCCCACATTGCCAGAGAGCTGGTCTCACACTGTCAGTGTGCAGATCCCACATTGCCAGAGACCTGGTCTCACACTGTCAGTGTGCAGATCCCACATTGCCAGAGACCTGGTCTCAGGAGGACCAGTTCAAAATACGTACAACACAGATGGCCTCCTTCTTCAAGGACCGCAATTTCCCCCCCCCCGACGTGGTCGACGGTGCCCTCCACTGCATCTCCTCCACTTCCCGCTCCTCCGCCCTTGAGCCCCGCCCCTCCAACCGCCACCAGGACAGAACCCCACTGGTCCTCACCTACCACCCCACCAATCTCCATGTACAACGCATCATCCGCCGTCACTTCCGCCACCTCCAAACAGACCCCAGCACCAAGGATATATTTCCCTCCCCTCCCCTATCAGCTTTCCATAGAGACCACTCCCTCCGCGACTCCCTTGTCAGATCCACACCCCCCACCGACCCAACCTCCACTCCCGGCACCTTCCTTTGCAACCGCAGGAGGTGCAACAGTTGCGCCCACACCTCCCCCCTCACTTCTCTCCAAGGACCCAAAGGAAACTTCCATATCCGCCACAGATTCACCTGCACCTCCACCCACATCATCTACTGCATCCGCTGCAGCCGGTGTGGCCTCCTCTATATTGGGGAGACAGGCCGCCTACTTGCGGAGCGATTCAGAGAGCACCTCTGGGCCACTCGGACGAACCAACCCAACCACCCTGTAGCACAGCATTTCAACTCCCCCTCCCACTCCACCAAGGATATGCAGGTCATTGGACTCATCCACCGCCAAACCACAACAATGCGACGGTCGGAGGAGGAGCGTCTTATCTTCCGACTGGGAACCCTGCAACCACAGGGGATGAACTTGGACTTCACCAGTTTCTTCATCCCCCCTCACCCCACCTTGTCTCAGCCGAATCCCTCCAGCCCGGCACCGCCTTCCTGACCTGCAGTCTTCTTCTTGACCTCTCCGCCTCCATCCTACTCCGACCTATCACCCTCACCTTGACCTCTTTCCACCTATCACATTTCCAACGCCCCTCCTCCAAGTCCCTCCTCCCTACCTTTTATCTTCTCCTGCTGAACACTCTCTGCTCATTCCCGAAGACGGGCCTGTGCCCGAAACGTCGAATCTCCTGTTCCCTGGATGCTGCCTGACCTGCTGTGCTGTTCCAGCAATAAAGTTTCAACTTTGATCTCCAGCATCTGCAGACCTCACTTTCTCCTCCAGTGTGCAGATCCCACATTGTCAGAGAGCTGGTCTCAAACTGTCAGTGTGCATATCCCACATTGCCAGAGAGCTGGTCTTACACTGTCAGTGTGCAGATCCCACATTGCCAGAGAGTTGGACTCTCACTGTCAGTGTGCAGATCCCACATTGCCAGAGAGCTGGTCTCACACTGTCAGTGTGCAGATCCCACATTGCCAGAGACCTGGTCTCACACTGTCAGTGTGCAGATCCCACATTGCCAGAGAGCTGGTCTCACACTGTCAGTGTGCAGATCCCACATTGCCAGAGAGCTGGTCTCACACTGTCAGTGTGCAGATCCCACATTGCCAGAGACCTGGTCTCACACAGTCATTGTGCAGATCCCACATTGCCAGAGACCTGCTCTTACACTGTCAGTGTGTAGATCCCACATTGCCAGAGAGCTGGTCTCACACTGTCAGTGTGCAGATCCCACATTGCCAGAGACCTGGTCTCACACTGTCAGTGTGCAGATCCCACATTGCCAGAGACCTGGTCTCACACTGTCAGTGTGCATATCCCACATTGCCAGAGAGCTGGTCTCACACTGTCAGTGTGCAGATCCCACGTTGCCAGAGAGCTATTCTCACACTGTCAGTGTGCAGATCCCACATTGCCAGAGACCTGGTCTCACACTGTCAGTGTGCAGATCCCACATTGCCAGAGAGCTGGTCTCACACTGTCAGTGTGCAGATCCCACATTGCCAGAGACCTGCCCTTACACTGTCAGTGTGTATATCCCACATTGCCAGAGACCTGGTCTCACACTGTCAGTGTGCATATCCTACATTGCCAGAGACCTGGTCTCACACTGTCAGTGTGCAGATCCCACATTGCCAGAGAGCTGGTCTCACACTGACAGTGTGCAGATCCCACATTGTCAGAGAGCTGGTCTCAAACTGTCAGTGTGCATATCCCCCATTGCCAGAGAGCTGGTCTTACACTGTCAGTGTGCAGATCCCACATTGCCAGAGAGCTGGTCTCACACTGTCAGTGTGCAGATCCCACATTGCCAGTTACCTGGTCTCACACTGTCAGTGTGTAGATCCCATATTGCCAGAGAGCTGGTCTCACACTGTCAGTGTGCAGATCCCACATTGCCAGAGATCTGCCTTTACACTGTCAGTGTGTAGATCCCACATTGCCAGAGAGCTGGTCTCACACTGTCAGTGTGCATATCCCACATTGCCAGAGAGTTGGTCTCACACTGTCAGTGTGCAGATCCCACATTGTCAGAGTCCTGGTCTCACACTGTCAGTGTGCATATCCCACATTGTCAGAGAGCTGGTCTCACACTGTCAGTGTGCATATCCCACATTGCCAGAGAGCTGGTCTCACACTGTCAGTGTGCATATCCCACATTGTCAGAGACCTGGTCTCACACTGTCAGTGTGTAGATTCCACATTGCCAGAGAGCTGGTCTCACACTGTCAGTGTACATATCCCACATTGCCAGTTACCTGGTCTCACACTGTCAGTGTGCAGATCCCACATTGTCAGAGAGCTGGTCTCACACATTCAGTGTGCATATCCCACATTGTCAGAGAGCTGGTCTCACACTGTCAGTGTGCAGATCCCACATTGCCAGAGACCTGCCCTTACACTGTCAGTGTATAGATCCCACATTGCCAGAGAGCTGGTCTCACACTGTTAGTGTGCATATCCCACATTGCCAGAGAGCTGGTCTCATACTGTCAGTGTGTAGATCCCACATTGTCAGAGAGCTGGTCTCACACTGTCAGTGTGCAGATCCCACATTGCCAGAGAGCTGGTCTCACACTGTCTGTGTGCAGATCACACATTGCCAGAGAGCTGGTCTCACACTGTCAGTGTGTAGATCCCACATTGCCAGAGACCTGGTCTCACACTGTCAGTGTGTAGATCCCACATTGCCAGAGAGCTGGTCTCACACTCTCAGTGTGCAGATCCCACATTGCCAGAGAGCTGGTCTCACACTGTCAGTGTGCAGATCCCACATTGCCAGAGAGCTGGTCTCACACTGTCAGTGTGCAGATCCCACATTGCCAGACACCTGCCCTTACACTGTCAGTGTGTAGATCCCACATTGCCAGAGAGCTGGTCTCACACTGTCAGTGTGCAGATCCTACATTGTCAGAGACCTGGTCTCACACTGTCAGTGTGCATATCCCACATTGTCAGAGACCTGGTCTCACACTGTCAGTGTGCATATCCCACATTGCCAGAGAGCTGGTCTCACACTGTCAGTGTGCAGATCCCACTTTGCCAGAGAGCTGGTCTCACACTGTCAGTGTGCATATCCCACATTGCCAGAGAGCTGGTCTCACAACTGCCAGTGTGCCGATCTCACACTGTGAGTGTGCCACCTTCACATTGTCAGTCTGCCTTATGAATCAGGAGGATTAGGTACATGTAAGCAGCAATTACACAGATTTTTTTCTATTTCAAAAATATACTTTATTCATAAAATAATTTGATGATATGGACAGTTGGTCATGCCATACATATGTAAACATGTACATACAGAGATCAGCATTTATCATTTTTATACACTTCTGTACATTTTTTGATCATATGCCCATATGATTAGCTAAGGCGTCAGCAGAGCCCAAATGACTGCATGGGCCCCCTGTTCTTCGTTCGGCAGGCAGACTTTACACAGTGGTCTTTCCCCACCGCGCCTTGGCGGCAGCTGCCCCAAGCTTCAGCGCGTCCCTCAACACGTAGTCCTGGACCATGGAATGTGCCAGCCTGCAACACTCAGTCGGGGTCAACTCCTTCAGCTGGAAGATCAACAGGTTTCGGACTGCCCAGAGAGCGTCCTTCACCGAGTTGATGATCCTCCAGGCACAGTTGATGTTCGTCTCGGTGTGCATCCCGGGGAACAGGCCGTAGAGCACGGAGTCCCGCGTCACGGCGCTGCTCGGGATGAACCTCGACAAACACCACTGCATTCCTCTCCAGACTTCCTCTGCATAGGCACATTCCAGAAGGAGGTGTGTGACAGTCTCGTCCCCCCCGCAGCCGCTTCGAGGGCAGCGTGCGGTGCGGCTGAGAGTCCGGGCGTGCATAAATGATCTCACATTTAGAGCCCTTCTCACCACCAGCCAAGCCATGTCTTGGTGCTTGTTGGAAAGTTCTGGCGATGAGGCATTCTGCCAAATGGCTTTGACAGTCTGCTCAGGGAACCGCTCGACAGGATCTGCCCTCTCCTTTTCCCGAAGGGTCTTAAGGACACTACGTGCTGACCACTTCCTAATGGACTTGTGGTCAAAGATGTTTTTCTTCATAAATTTCTCCACGAAGGACAGGTGATACGGAACAGTCCAACTACTCGGAGCGTTCCGCGGCAGCGAGGCCAGGCCCATCCTTCGCAACACCGGGGACAGGTAGAACCTCAGTACGTAGTGACACTTGGTGTTTGCGTACCGGGGATCCACGCACAGCTTGATGCAGCCACACACAAAGGTGGCCATCAGGGTGAGGGTGGCATTGGGTGTATTTTTTCCCCCATTGCCCAGATCTTTATACAGTGAGTCCCTTCGGACCCGGTCCATCTTTGACCTCCATATAAACTGGAAGATGGCCCTGATGACTGCAACGGTACAGGTTCTGGGAATAGACCAGACCTGTGCCACGTATCATAGCAATGACAGTGCCTCACACCTGATGACCAGGTTTTTTCCCGCGATGGAGAGCGACCATAGCTTCCATCTGCCCAGTTTCTGCCTCACTTTGCTGATACGCTCCTCCCAAGACTTGGCGCACGCCCCAGCCCGTCCGAACCAAATACCCAGCACCTTCAGGTGGTCAGTCCTGACGGTGAAGGGGATCGAGGATTGGTCGGCCCAGTTCCCGAAGAGCATGGCCTCGCTTTTGCCTCGGTTTACCTTGGCCCCCGAGGCCCGTTCGAACTGGTCACAAATGCACATGAGTCTGCGCACGGACAGCGGATCCGAGCAGAAAACGGTGACGTCATCCATGTACAGGGAGGCCTTAACCTGCAGGCCCCCGCTGCCAGGAATAGTCACCCCTCTCAGGCTCGCATCCTTCCTGATGGACTCGGCAAATGGCTCTATGCAGCACACAAACAAGGCAGGAGAGAGGGGGCAACCCTGCCTGACTCCAGATCTGACTGGGAAGCTATCTGATTCCCACCCGTTGATTGAGACTGCACTGACAATGTTGGTGTAGAGCAGTCTGATCCAATTGCAGATCCCCTCCCCAAAGCCCATTTTGGAGAGAACATCTCTCATATACGTGTGTGATATCCTGTCAAAGGCTTTCTCCTGGTCCAGGCTGATCAGGCAGGTGTCCAACCCTTTGTCCTGCACGTAGGTGATCGTATCCCTGAGGAGTGCGAGACTCTCAGCGATCTGCAGCAATTACACAGATTTTTTTTTTATTTCAAAAATATACTTTATTCATATATATTTAATCTATACAATTGGACATGTCATCATTCTGTAAACATTCCATTTTTTTACGTATCGAAACAGGGTGATCATTCGTATTCACAGGTTGGTGCGACTACATTGAGCTCAGACGCCAGCGGAGCCCAAATGGCTGCGTGGGCCCCCTGTTCTTCATTAGGCAGGCAGATGTTAGACGGTGGTCTTTCCCCACCGCGCCTTGGCGGCAGCTGCCCCAAGCTTCAGTGCGTCCCTCAACACGTAGTCCTGGACCATGGAATGTGCCAGTCTGCAACACTCAGTCGGGGTCAACTCCTTCAGCTGGAAGATCAGCAGGTTTCGGACCGCCCAGAGAGCGTCCTTCACCGAGTTGATGATCCTCCAGGCGCAGTTGATGTTCGTCTCGGTGTGCGTCCCGGGGAACAGGCCGTAGAGCACGGAGTCCCGCGTCACGGCGCTGCTCGGGACGAACCTCGACAGACACCACTGCATTCCTCTCCAGACATCCTCTGCATAGGCACATTCCAGAAGGAGGTGTGTGACAGTCTCGTCCCCCCCGCAGCCGCTTCGAGGGCAGCGTGCGGTGCGGCAGAGAGTCCGGGCGTGCATAAAGGATCTCACAGGCAGAGCCCTTCTCACCACCAGCCAAGCCATGTCTTGGTGCTTGTTGGAAAGTTCTGGCGATGAGGCATTCTGCCAAATGGCTTTGACAGTCTGCTCAGGGAACCGCTCGACAGGATCCGCCCTCTCCTTTTCCCGAAGGGTCTCAAGGACACTACGTGCTGACCACTTCCTGATGGACTTGTGGTCAAAGGTGTTTTTCTTGATAAATTTCTCCACGAAGGACAGGTGATACGGAACGGTCCAACTACTCGGAGCGTTCCGCGGCAGCGAGGCCAGGCCCATCCTTCGCAACACCGGGGACAGGTAGAACCTCAGTACGTAGTGACACTTGGTGTTTGCGTACCGGGGATCCACGCACAGCTTGATGCAGCCACACACAAAGGTGGCCATCAGGGTGAGGGTGGCATTGGGTGTGTTTTTTCCCCCATTGCACCGGTCTTTGAACATTACATCTCTTCGGACCCGGTCCATCTTTGATCTCCACACGAAGTGGAAGATGGCCCGGGTGACTGCGGCAGCACAGGTTCTGGGGATAGGCCAGACCTGTGCCATGTATAACAATACTGAGAGTACCTCACACCTGATGACCAGGTTCTTACCCGCGATGGAGAGCGACCGTTGCTCCCATCTGCCCAGTTTCTGTCTCACCTTCCTGATCCGCTCCTCCCAGGTCTTGGCGCACGCCCCAGTCCCCTGAACCAAATACCCAGCACCTTCAGGTGGTCAGTCCTGACGGTGAAGGGGATAGAGGATTGGTCGGCCCAGTTCCCAAAGAGCATGGCTTCGCTCTTGCCTCGGTTTACCTTGGCCCCCGAGGCCCGTTCGAACTGGTCACAAATGCACAACCTGCAGACCCCCGCTGCCAGGAATAGTCACCCCTTTCAGGCTCGCATCCTTCCTGATGGACTCGGCAAATGGCTCTATGCAACACACAAACAAGGCAGCAATTACACAGATGGCCTAATCTCAGTGACAAAAGACTCCAGAAGGGCTTTGAACTTGTTATTGAATGTGGTGATGGTTCAGGCAGGGGAAGGTGCTTTCAGGTGATGCTTGGTTGCAAAAATGAAGCTGGGGATTATCATTGCTCTCCAGCAAAATCCTGAAGCAGAGGTTAGTTTAGATGTGAAAAATGAGCCCCCCCCCCCGCCATGCGTGATGTGGTAGTGAACGGTGAAGTCAATCATGAACCTTATTTTGATCAGACAAAGCAATGGACCACTAGTCTCCTCTGTTGTAACAATTCTGCAATTCTGTGGTATGTTTAATTCTTTACTGATGGCTGTAGGGAATATAGAGAATGGTCAAATGTCACCTAGTGACTAGCAATTACTCCAGCCTAACGTTCATAGTGGAGGATCTTCCATTCATTGTATTAAAATTGCTTTGTCGATCAGTTGTGAACATGTGTTTAAAAATTACTTTTAGCGAAACAGCATGAATGTTTAAACAGCAAAATTAAACAGATCAGTGACAGCAAATAGATGAAAAACAAACATGGAAGTGCAAACTATTGTACTTTTTAGCTGCTTACCTTCTAAATGTACACAGTGTGCTTGTGTAAAGAATCAGTGATTGCGATTCTATCTTCCTTCTTGTGTTATAATTCATTCTTTTCATTCTGCCTGAATATCAATTAGTATTTGTTCCACTTCTCATTTCTCCTCCCTCTGAGCCCTTCTTCAATCTGGTATTGAATCATTATTATGTAGATTTTGAATTACAGTGTTCTCATTTAGTTCTGATCAACAATAACTTTATAACATCAAACACTGAGGAATTGTATCCTTCCCACTCTAGTCCAAAACCCCACCCTCCCCAACTTTACACTATTGTCTTTTTTTGTGTTTTATGTGTGTTATCATCTTCATAAAGATTAATAATTTGAAAAGACATGAATTTCCCAGTGATGGCAGGCATTACCAAAGGATGAGATTTCTCACTTTAAGTATTTAACTGTAAGAAACAAACTAAAATCAACTTGGTTCAACATCACTTGCAAACAATACTGCAAACACAACGTAGGACTATTAAATATTAACAGAACTGAGCTGCAAATTAAACCTTTTTTTGCTGTGCACCACACTTCCAGCAAATGTGTGCCATTACAAGAACAAATTGAAAGATATTTTGGCTCTCCAGATGACTCACGTCTCCCTGCCATGATCGACTGAAACTTTCAGTGTTGTTCAAAAGTCATTTCGCTCAACTTGACTCTCAATTTCACCAGCAGGGCCCACCTCAGTGACTCCTTCCACCCTAAATGAATCGTGAAACATGAAAAATGAATGGAAACTGCATGGTGGCTCAGTGCTTAGCACTATTGCCTCACAATGTTAGGGACCAAAAGAGAAAATGCTGGAAAATCTCAGCAGGTCTGGCAGCATCTGTAAGGAGAGAAAAGAGCTGACATTTCGAGTCTAACTGACCCTTTGTCAAAGATTAAAACAAAGGGAGAAATAGGGAGAAGGTGAGTCATGGCTCCAGAAGCAAAGGTAGCAATAAAGAGGTGATAATGACAGTGCATAGAGAGATTATAGGGAGATTAGGAGCTGTGAATGACCAAAACAAAATATATGGGGGATGGGGGGGGGGGGGGGGGGGAATGGGTGAAGCAGAGGCAAAATGGAGAACAGGGGAGAAGGGTAGCAAAGGGGGAAGAGGAGAGGAAAAAGGTGATGAGAGAGTGGGGAGCAAGAGAAAGAGAGACAATCAAGAAATAAGAGGTACAGAACAGAGAGAAAAAAAAAAATGAAATAAAATTATGGAGCAGAATGAAAACAGAGAGGTCGAGATGGGATAATCATCTGAACTTGTTGAATTCAATTTTATTTATCTTTTTAAAATTTGTTTTCACTGTTCTGTACCTCTTATTTCTTGATTGTCTCTTTCTCTCGCTCCCCATTCTCTCGTCACCTTTTTTTCTCTCCTCTTCCCCCTTTGCTGCCCTTCTCCCAGTTTTCCATTTTGCCTCTGCTTCACCTATTCCACCCCCCCCCCCCCCCCCGCCCCCCATTCCCACATATTTTGTCACACAGCACTGGCTTCAGCCTTGGTCATTCACAGCTCCTAATCTCCCTATAATCTCCCTATGCACTGTCATTATCACCTCTTTGTTGCTGCCTTTGCTTCTGGAGCCATGACTCACCTTCTCTCAGCCTCGTATAAATACCTCCCTATTTCTCCCTTTTTTTTCTAGCTTTGACAAAGGGTCAGTTAGACTTGAAACATCAGCTCTTTTCTCTCCTTACAGATGCTGCCAGACCGGCTGAGATTTTCCAGCATTTTCTCTTTTGGTTTCAGATTCCAGCATCTGCAGTAATTTGCTTTTATCACAATGACCTGGATTCGATTCCACCCTTGGTTGACTGTCTGTGTGGCGTTTGCACAACCTTTCCGTGTCTGGCTGTGTTTCCTTTGGGTGTTCTGGTTTCCTCCCACAGTGCAAATAAGTGTAGACCAGTTAGATTGGCCATGCTAAATTGCTTGTAGTGTCCAGAGATGTGTAGGCTAGGTTGATTTGCCATGGGGGTTAAAGGGACATGGTGGAGGTGATGGGTCTGAGTGGGATGCCCTTCAGAGGATCAGTGTGCACTTCATGGGCCAAATAGCCTGCTTCCACATTGTAGGGATTCCATGAAACCTCCAAATGTGTGGTTAGTTATGTTCCTTCATGTTTATATTCAAACCTATCAAGCATCCTACTTTTGTTAACACAAAACAGTCTTCCCCCCTTTGCTTCACAGCAGTATCTTCTCTTTCTCCCTCATTTTCCCTCCTTGTTTTGAAAAGTAGCAACTCTGAGTCTACAAGCTGTCTTGATGTTTCAGTAGATTTCTATTTGAGTTTCTCCTCCATGGCAACCAGATCACACAGGCCTATCTCTACACAGAGTTCTCCTAGAATACTCTGTCCTGTCTTTAAAGTAAAAGAGATGGTTTAAAACATGACTGTCTTACACAGACCAGTATTTGTAACAGATGAAATTTAGAAATATCAGTGTCAGCATGCTGTATGCTCTTTGCATCTTTGGAGTATCTTGCATAAAAGTAATGAGGCACTTGTATTTATATATAACTGGCTCCAACCTTAGGATATCACAAAGCACGTTTTGACCAATGAAACATTTTTGAAATGTAGTCACTTATGTAGAAATTGTGACAATCAATTAGCATGCAGCTCACTCTCACAAATAACAACCTGACAATTAATAGATAATCTGTTTGGTTGATATTGGTTAAGCAATAATTATTTGCTCAGAGATTTTGGAGAATGTCCTTACTATTTCAAATAGCGCAATGGAATTTTTTACATAGAGCAGAGGCAAATGTCAGTTTAATATTTGTTCCGATAGACAGGACAATTCAATAGCACAGCAGACCATCAGAACTGCAATATGGCCATCAGTCTAGATGAGGTGCTTACCTTGAATTTAAGACCTTCTGACACAGAGAGAAGATTCCTATCCACTGATTCGGAGCTGACACTATGTTTAGCTTGGAGAACAAAAAAAAATGATATCACGTTGTTTCAAATTCAAGATGTTATAGTAACAGGAGCAGACCATTCAGCCCCTTGAGCCTGTCACAGCTTTCAATAGGATCATGGCTGATCTGTGGCCTAACTGCATATACTGTACCTTCTTTCGGCCCATATCCCTTAATACCTTTACTTAATAAAAGATTACCTATTTCACATTTAAAATTAACAACTTATGCTGCACCTGCTACCATGTGTGCAAGAACATCTACCACCTTTGGTGTGGCGAAGTGCTTCCTAACATCTCTCCTAAACAGTCTGGTCGTAAATCTCAGAATATGCCCCCTAGTTCTAGAATCTTCAACCAGTGGAGATAGTTTATCTTTATCTACCCTGTCCATTCCTGTTAATATCTTCCGATCAATTTTCCTTCTAAATCTGGAGAAAACAGGTCTAATTTGTGAAATCTCTCCATGTAACATAACTCTGAGATCCAGGTATAATTCTCGTAAACCTCCATTGTACTCCCTCCAAGGCCAATATATCCTGCAAAGGTGCAGTGTCCAGATCTGCTCACAGTACTCCAAGTTTGGTCTAATCAAGGATTTGTATAACTGCAGCATAATGTCTGCATCCTTGTATTCCAATCCTCCAGTTATAAAGGCCAGCAGTCCATTAACATACTTGATTAAATTCTGCACATGTTTGTGACACTTTAAATATCCATGCACCTAAACACCCCCAAATCTGTTTGGACATCCACTATATTTAAATCTATTCCATCTATGAAGTACCCTGAACTATCTTTTCTCAGTCCAAAATGGATAACCTCAAGCTTAGAGTCATCAAATCATAGCGTTGGACAGCATGGAAACAGACCCTTCAATCCAACTCATCCATGCTGACCTGATGTTGTAACTTAATCTACTCCCATTTGCCAGCGCTTGGCTCACATCCCTCTAAACCCTTCCTATTCATGTACCCATCCAGATGCCTTTTAAATGTTGCAATTTACCAATCTCTACCACTTCCTCTGGCAGCTCACTCCATACACCACCTTCGGTGTGAAAACGTTACTCCTTACGTCTATTTTATATATTTCCCCTCTCACCTTAAACCCCCTGTACCCTCTAGTTTCAGTCTCTCCTACCTGAGGAAAAGATCTTGGATATTCATGCCCCTCATGATTTTATGAAGCTTGATAAGGTCACCCCGTAGCCTCTGATGCTGCATGGAAAATAGCCACAGCCTAATCAGCCTCTCCCTGTAGCTCAAACCCTCCAACCCTGGCAACATCCCAGTAAATCTTTTCTGCACCTTTCAATTTTAACAATATCTTGCTAAAGCAGAGAGACCAGAATTGAACTCAGTGTTCCAAAAGCGGTCTAACCTGCTTACATTG
This sequence comes from Chiloscyllium plagiosum, assembly GCF_037043375.1. NCBI lineage: Eukaryota > Metazoa > Chordata > Chondrichthyes > Orectolobiformes > Hemiscylliidae > Chiloscyllium > Chiloscyllium plagiosum. Next base: position 86,583,069 of record NW_028270147.1, on the reverse strand, counting down.
AATTCCACCTGCCACTGATTTGCCCATTCACTTAGTCTGTCAATATCCCTTTGTAATTTTGTATTTTCACTGCCTACAACGCTGCCTAACTTTGTGTCATCAGCAAACGTGGATAAAAGACTTTCTTTACCATTATCCAAGTCATTATTGATAATTTGAATAATCGAGTTCTAACACAGATCCTTGTGGGACACCACTAGTCACACTCTGCCAATCTGAGTCCCAGTTGAATCTCTTTTATGGAAATATGGCTTTTGTCCTTAGTTAAGGTACTTGAAGATAAAATCAGACAATAGTATCATGGATGGCAATAACTTAGAATTAAGCCTGTTCAACCATCATGTTTGTTCCAGCTCATTGCAAGAGTACTCCATACGCTGTTCTGTTTGCTCTCACCCACTCTACTTCACATACCTGTTGACTCATTCCTTTATTCATGCTATTTTCCTGTGGCAAAATCTTCCATGATCTAACAACCCTCTGTGTAAGTATGTTTTTCCTTAACTTTTCTCTGCACTTTCTTAGTGATAATTTTACATGTATCACTATTTGTTGCTGACTCAGTACCAAGACTCCCCAACCATTCTTTACTGCTTCATGCTATCAAATCACTTCATAAATTTAAACATCTCACCAAATATTCTCATCCTTCCCTGTCCATTGGATGTTAACCAAGTCTATCTCCTAATTTCTTGTAAGCTAAGTTCTCCATCCCCAATATCAATGGGCTGAACTACAAAGTGCATCAAGATTTTATCATTCTCCATCTGGAGTGTACCAAGCATGTAACCCATTCTTGTCTATACCCATTCTTTGTGTCACCCACTTGTCTAATCAGTGGAAAATTAACATCCGTTTATAATGCAAATATTAGTTCTTCTACAATTCAAATATTTTATGCACTTTGGGCCCCACAATGGGAAGGACATCAAAGTCAGAGTGTCTGCAGTGTAGGTTCAGCACCTGAACAATGGGGAGAAGCTATAGTTGTAAGGCAAATCCCCATCTGCAGTTTTTTCTGTCTCTAACCAAGCATTTTTGTACAAGCAAGGAAGGCAAGTGGGATAGTTAACTTATGGAGGATTTCAATGAAGACAACAGAGCAAAACTGCTGGTTGAAGACAAAAAATCACAAAGAAAAATACATTTAAACCTACATTGATAAACGCACGGAAAGATGATAGGATAGGTCCTGATGCTCATGATTCTGTAAATAATCTGCTGACTGACCCAATTTGAGTCTTTGTTAACACTTCCAAGGTTTATCATTACATTTCCAGCGTGTGCAGTTTTGACCATTTTGTTAAGAGAAAGAGGTTGAGTTCTCCCTCATAAAATATTTACTACATATAAGTTAATATTGCAGTTTCTCATGATGCCACAACATTAAAGCTAATTTATTATTAATCAGTTTATTTTTCTATCTAGAAGTTTGCAAATGCTTAAATTATTCAATGGAAATAAACTTCAATAAAACATGAAAAGGACATTTTCCTTCATGGGTTGGTTAGGACAGAAAAATAGACACAAGTAATTGACCACAATTAGTAGAAATTTGGAGTAATCTTACCATCCATCACTGTTAGCCTGGGTCTCACCTGCAACGCAACTCATCTTAAACTGAATAGTACTATAGCTGAGCTCTCTGACCTCAGCCTAACATTAGACACATGCAGTACACATGATCCAAAGGTCATGAATGTAATAGGAGCATTCACACAGATAGGTGGCTGTAGAACTGTCCTGCAGTAGCTGGACTAGAGACATTCTGGGTTTAGATGAAAATGTGTATACTCATAATGGTAATTTTATTTCTACTTTTTCTCCACTCCCTCTGGTTCATATTTCAGTTTCCCAGTATTGGCAGTAATTTGTTCTTTGTTCTCATCTGTCATGGTAGGGTTTATGGGGATGTTCAGAATTATAAGGTGAAATCATTTCCACTGCGTAACTGAGGTTGTAGATTATGAGGTAGAGTTGCGGGTGTTGGACTGATGTGGACAAAGTTAAAACTCACCCAACACCAGCTTATAGTCCAATAGGTTTATTTGGAAGCACTAGTCTTCAGAGTGTTGCTCCTTCATCAGGTAGCTTTGGAAGAGGATCATATGACAGAATTTATAGCAAAAGATTTCAGTGTTATGCAACTGAAATGATATATTGAACAAACCTAGATTGCTGTTAAGTCTTTCATCTTTTAGAATGGGTTGCAGGTTTCGGTTCATCAATAAGTAAATTCCAGAACTTCTTTTAAGTCACATTCTCAAAATAACTTAAGGTTTCATGAAAAAAGGTGACATCTCAGCTCTGCGCAGAGTGGCCGAGCAGATGCTGATAGCCAAGTTCAGAACCCATGAGGATAGCCTCAACTGGGTCCTTGGGTGACCCCACTATACTATACACTCTCTCACGCATACACACACACTCTTACATACTCAGACACTCATGCAGATCCTCTCTCATACGCACGCACACACACACACGTTTATGTCCCATCACACTCACACACACACTTTACCAAGCATGCACACATGCAAACACACACTCTCTCACGTGCACTCACACACACACACACACACACATACATTCACATGCACATACTCACACTCTCTCTCACATGGACCAAGCACACATATAAGTCTGTGGGTTGAATTTTCATTCACAGAATCGCATTTGCAGATGCATTCTATTTTGCTCAAAAAGTACACAATCTGCAGGCAGTCAATGCAGGTAGTCAATTCATGTAACATATTATAAATTCCTACTTTGGAAATAGAACCAGTCTGTCTCAAGGTTGGGATATAGACAGACACTAACCTTACGCCTTTAATTCATTGTCTGAGCTGAGATGCCACCTTCTTTTTATAAAACCTTAAGTTATTTTTAGAATGTGACTTAAAAGAAGTTCTGGGATTTACATATCAATGAATCGAAAACTGCAAACCATTCCTAAAGATGAAAAACTTAACAGCAACCTTGGATTGTTCAATTGTATCATTTCAGTTACATGTCACTGTGATCTTTTGCTATAAATTCTGTGCCTTATGATCCTCTTCCAAAGCTACCTGATGAAGGAGCAGTGCTCCAAAAGCTAGTGCTTCCAAATAAACCTGCTGAACATCTGATTCAACTCTCAGGTAACATTCATTAAAGTAGATAAATAGACTCAAAGGATTGCACAATTTCATTGTCAGGGAAATAACAGGGCTAGGTCTCGGCACCAGAAAGTCACTTAGAATGCTCCTTCAAAGGCAAAGATGACCACAACATCTATTAGGATTAATTGAGCTAAGTTTCAGACACTGGATGCTGAAGATGTCTGATCAGTCCAGTTTGATCATGAAAATCTCTGCTGCATTTTGGATACATGTACCGCTAGTGCAGAGGATATGTTTGTTACTCTGGGCTTGCAAGGCTGAAATTTCCTGTTGGCCTCTATTCTATTCAGAAGACGGAGTGTCTTTGTGGATAAGACTGCACCATGTTGATTATACTGTGTAATGATTTCTCATGTCTCAGAAACAATGTTGAAGCTCTGAAACTCTTTGGTGAGGCTTTCAAGATGTCCTTGAAGTGTTTACTTTTTAGACTTCCTGTGAAGTTTTCCCTTAACTGTAGAGTAAAATGTTAACTAACGCTTCAATGAGCATGTACGTACAGAGCTTCATCATGATAATGCCATGGACACTTGTGAATGAGGTGCATTAAAGAAAAGCAGCAGTGACTCTGACCTCATGCTCGAACACATGAATAAAAGTTAATTAGCAAAATGTTTACCTCAACATCTTCAATAATGATCCAACAAAAACAGGTTCATTTAACTCACGAAAGCAGAGTTGCTTTGGCAAATGTTCATCGGGTATTCTGACAACATGTCGTGCCCTGCATGGACACCTCTATTCTTTGAAAGGAATGGAAACAGCCTATTGATGAGAATTTCTTCACTGACACCAGGAATGCACTTTGTACTGCACGGTTCTTGCTCGTTGTCATTCTCCTCCCCTTCAACTGGTTATTTTCCTATCTGTAGTAATATTGACTGAAACCAAAGTCCTGTCAGTTCTCCACTTCTAGCCGTACGAGCCATTAACCACAGTGCAGTACAGTTATTCTGGGACTTTCTCCCTGAGCTCAAGATACAAATACTGGCAATGCAGGTTTCTTGTTTTTCAAAACCACTGTTTCAAAATGCATCCTTTCCCCAGTGCACTTTGGCAGACCCTATCCTGCGTAACAAAACTGGGTTTCGTCAGGTTAAATACTGTCTCAACAACAGAAATATAATTCTGGGAATCACATAGCAGAGTACAACTTTATTGGTGGTGATTCATTTTTCTTGCTGAAGTTACCAAACATTGTGGAGCCTGCACCGATTAGTTAACAATTAGGATGTGAGTGTGTGTGACTGAGAGAGAAAGAGAGAGAGAGTGAGAATGTGAGTGTGAGTAAGAGTAAGAGAGTGAGAGTGAGAGTGTGAGTGAGACTGAGAGTGTATGTGTGTGACCTCATCAGTAATTCATGAGCTGAAATGTTTTCTGTTTGCTGCACACATGCTTTTCGAAGGGCAAATACAATTCGGCAATATATGTGGGAAATGTTTTGAATCTTTTGCTGAGTCAAACATCCTCACCTTTCCTCCCTTTGCTACAACTAGTTTTCACCTGCAGAATAACAACTGGAAATGTCTCCAGCTCGTGTTGAGCTTCATTGGAACATTGTATCAGACCAAGGACTGAAAGTTTCACATGGGCACTTAGAGGTTTATTGAAATCGCAAGCAGCTGGAATGCCAGGGTCACTCTTGCAGAGAGAATGGATGTGTTCCACAAAGCAATTACCCTATCTATGTTTGATATCAGTGATGTAGAGGAGATTGCATTGTGAGCAGCAAATACAATAGACTAGATTGAAGGAAGGGCACGTAAGATGCTGTTTCACCTGAAAGGTTTGTTTGGGGCCTTGGGCAGTGTGGAGGGAGGATGTGAATGGGCAGGTGTTACATGTTTTGTGATGCTTTACGAGAGATAGGATGCAGATGCAAGCTCTACTTGTGCATGACCTAATCATATTATTCAACATGTTGACAAGAGATGATACTTCCTGAGTAAAGGCGAGGCAATCAGTGTGGCTAAGACCTTAATTACTTTTATGTATGGAGACACAGGATACAAAGAAGTGGATGATCAGCAAATTGTTCAGTTAAATGTCAGTCTGCATTCTACAATCAATATTTTATGAATGCATTTAAAAAGCTATTTACAAAAAATAGAACTTCCTCATAACAGAAATAATAATTTCTGGAAAATCAGTACTAATGCTGCATCTCTCTTTTTTCAATGTAGGAATGCATTTAACCATTTCTTTTGGTGAATGTATTAAAAGGTATAGAGTGTATCCTGTGTCTCCATACATAAAAGGTATAGAGTGTATCCTGTGTCTCCATACATAAAAGTAACTAAGGTCTCAGCTACCCTAATTGTCTCACCGTTACCCAGCATGTATTAAAAGGTGCAGAGAATAGAAGATTTATCTATAACATATTAATAAAAATATTATATGCATAGATTGTAAGTTTGAAAATAAGTCATAATACATATGATATCTGTATTAGTAGAGTCATAGAGTAATAGAGATGTTGAGCACGGAAACAGACCCTTTGATCCAACTCATCTCTGCTGACCAGGTATGCTAACCTAATTTAGTCCAATTTGCCAGCACTTGGCCCATATCCCTCCAAACCCTTTCTATTCATATACCCATCCAGATGCCTTTTAAATGTTGCAATCGTACCAGCCTCCAACACTCCTTCTGGTAGTTCATTCCATATACACACCACCCTCCGCATGAAAAGGTTGCCACTTGGGTCACTTTTATATCTTTCCCATCTCACCCTGAACCTATGCCCTCCAGTTCTGGACTCCCCCACTCAAGAAAAAGACCTTGTCTGTTTATTGTATCCATGCCCCTCATGATTTTATAAACCTCTCTAAACCTCCTCAGCCTCCAATGCTCCAGGAAAAACAACCCAGCCTATTCCGCCTCTCTCTATAGCTCAAATCTTTTCTGAATTCTTTCAAAAGTTTCACAACATCCTCTGTGATAGAAAGGAGACCAGAATTGCACGCAATATTCCAAAAGTGACCTAACCAATGTCCTATATAATTGTAACATGACATCCCAACTCCTACACTCAACACTCTGACCAAGTAAGGATAGCAATCCATAAACCTTCTTCACTGTCCTATCTACTTTCAACTCTACTTTCAAGGAACTATGAACCTGCACTCCAAGATCTCTTTGTTCAGCAACATTCCCTAAGATCTTACCATTGAGTGTATGAGTCCTTCTCTGATTTGCTTTTCCAAAATGCAGAACCCCACATTTACCTAATCTGCCATTCCTCAGTCCATTGGCCCATCTGATCAACATCCTGTTGTGATCTGAAGTAACCTTCTTAGTTGTCCACTACATCTCCAATTTTGGTGTTTTATAAACTTACTAACTATACCGCCTGTGTTCATATCCAAATCATTTATATAAATGACAAAAGGCAGGGAACCCACCACTGATCCTTGTGGTACACCATTAGTACTTGCACTATTTTATCTAACTCTACAAAAAAAAAACTAAGACCCTAAAGTCCACACAAATACAGAAGATAATGTTCCTTGGTAATTATGTTGTCTAAATCAGGAGTTTAAGAGAATGAAACATGAACCCTGAAAACATAAAAAGTTGCCTCAAAAACCAAAACATGCCTTCGGAATAGACTCAGTAAAGGTGATAGCATTGTAATGGAGAGAAAGGAGGGATGGAGTGGTTCTGGTTGCCAATAGCATTAAAACCAGATCACATGACATCATGTCAAACATAAATAAGAAACCTCCTGCTGATTTCCATATATCACCCTTCCTCAACTGATGAGCTCATCCTCATGCATGTGGAACTTCACTTGGAAAAGTGACTGAAGGCATCAATGATACAGATGTCCAATGTCAAGACTAGCTCAGTAGCACCACTACTGACAAAGGTGGTTGAACTGTGATAAATGCATCTGTCTGATTGGGCCTGCAACATCTTGTGAGGGGATCAACAAGAAGGAAAAATTGACTAGACCTTACCTTCACCAATCTACCCGTTGGAGGGGTAATGGTCATTGCAGTTTTTATAGAGGCGGCAACTGCACAGTAAAAACGATGTCTCAATTTCACACTGAGATATTCTCCATTGTGTTAAATGGCATTATCACTTTGATAAAGTGGACAGGTTTAGTAGCACCAAGTCAAACATCCATGAGCCACCAGCAGCAGCAGAATGTTACTCTACCACAATCTGGAATCTCAAGAGTTTATTGCAATTCCAGTCTTGGAACTCCAATGTTTTATTGATGCCCTGGGGTTGAAGTATTCTGATGCAAAAGATGAGGCATTCTTCCTCCAGGCGTCGGGTGGTGAGGGAGCGGCGGTGGAGGAGGCCCAGGACCTGCATGTCCTTGGCAGAGTGGGAGGGGGAGTTGGAATGTTGGGCCACAGGGTGCTGGGGTTGATTGGTGCGGGTGTCCCAGAGATGTTCCCTAAAGCGCTCTGCTAGGAGGCGTCCAGTCTCCCAATGTAGAGGAGACCGCACGAGGAGCAACAGATACAATAAATGATATTGGTGGATGTGCAGGTAAAACTTTGATGGATGTGGAAGGCTCCTTTAGGGCCTTGGATGGAGGTGAGGGAGGAGGTGTGGCCACAGGTTTTGCAATTCCTGCAGTGGTAGGGGAGGGTCCCAGGAAGGGAGGGTGGGTTGTAGGGGGGGCATGGACCTGACCAGGTAGTCACGGAGGGAACGGTCTTTGCGGAAAGCAGAAATGGGTGGGTAAGGAAATCTATCCCTGGTGATGGGGTCCATTTGGATGTGGCGGAAATGTCGTCGGATGTTGTGGTTTATGCAAAGGTTGGTAGGGTGGAAGGTAAGCACCAGGAGGGTTCTGTCCTTGTTACGGTTGGAGGGATGGGGTTTGAGGGCGGAGGGCCAGGATGTGGACGAGATGCATTGGAGGGCATCTTTAACCACGTGGGAAGGGAAATTGCGATCTCTAAAGAAGGAGGCCATCTGGTGTGTTCTGTGGTGGAACTGGCTCTCCTTGGACCAGATACAGCGGAGGCGGAGGAATTGGGAATAAGGGATAGCATTTTCTGCAGGAGGTCGGGTGGGAAGAGGTATAATCCAGGTAGCTGTGGGAGTCGGTGGGTTTGTAAAAAATGTCAGTGTCAAATTGGTCGTCATTAATGGAGATGGAGAGGTCCAGAAAGGGGAGGGAGGTATTATAGATGGTCCAGGTGAATTTAAGGTCGGGGTGGAATGCATTGGTGAAGTTGATGAATTGCTCAACCTCCTCACGGGAGCACAAGGTGGCGCCAATGCAGTCATCAATGTAACGGAGGAAGAGGTGGGGAGTGGTGCCGGTTTAATTACAGAAGAAGGACTTTTCTATGTAGCCAACCAAGAGACAGGCATAGCTGGGCCCCATACAGGTACCCATGGCTACCCCTTTGGTCTTGAGGAAGTGGGAGGACTCGAAGGAGAAATTGTTAAGGGTGAGGACCAGTTCAGCCAAACGAATGAGAGTGTAGGTGGAAGGGTACAGTTGGGGACGTCGGGAGAGGAAGAAACGGAGGGCTTGGCGGCCCTGGTCATGGCGGACAGAGATGTACAGGGATTGGGATACTAAATGTAGAGGCAAGCCTAAAAGTGAAAATAAGTTCCATCAGGGATGGGAATACGATGAATGAGGTCTGAGTGCTATATGAATGCAGCTGATGCTTTCAGTGCCCCAGTCGGCACGCCTTCTTGGTTCCATCCCCTATGTTTCCTTTCTGTTCCTCTCAGCCCCACCTTTCTGTCTACCCTTTCTATTAATGCCTCAATTATGTAGGTCTCCCTTTTAGATTTATCAAATGTTTAAGTAGGGTTAGACTTTTAAGTTGAGTCTTACTAGCCTGAGAGAAAGTGAGGTCTGCAGATGCTGGAGATCAGAGCTGAAAATGTGTTGCTGGAAAAGCGCAGCAGGTCAGGCAGCATCCAAGGAACATGAGAATCGATGTTTCGGGCATAAGCCCTTCTTCAGGAATGAGGAAAGTGTGTCCAGCAGGCTAAGATAAAAGGTAGGGAGGAGGGACTTGGGGGAGGGGCTTTGGAAATGCGATAGGTGGAGGGAGGTCAAGGTGAGGGTGATAGGCCAGAGTGGGGTGGGGGCGGAGAGGTCAGGAAGATGATTGCAGGTTAGGAAGGCGGTGCTGAGTTTGAGGGATTTGACTGAGACAAGGTGGGGGGAGGGGAAATGAGGAAACTGGAGAAATCTGAGTTCATCCCTTGTGGTTGGAGGGTTCCCAGGCAGAAGATGAGGATCTCTTCCTCCAACCGTCGTGTTGCCATGGTCTGGTGATGGAGGAGTCCAAGAACCTGCATGTCCTTGGTGGAATGGGAGGGGGAGTTAAAGTGTTGAGCTACAGGGTGGTTGGGTTGGTTGGTCCGGGTGTCCCAGAGGTGTTCTCTGAAACGTTCTGCAAGTAGGCGGCCTGTCTCCCCAATATAGAGGAGGCCACATCGGGTGCAGCGAATGCAATAGATGATGTGTGTGGAGGTGCAGGTGAATTTGTGGCGGATATGGAAGTGCCCCTTGGGGCCTTGGAGGGAAGTAAGGGGGGAGGTGTGGGCGCAAGCTTTGCATTTCTTGCGGTTGCAGGGGAAGGTGCCGGGAGTGGAGATTGGGTTGGTGGGGGGTGTGGACCTGACGAGGGAGTCACGGAGGGAGTGGTCTTTTTGGAACACTGATAGGGGAGGGGAGGGAAATATATCCTTGGTGGTGGGGTCCGTTTGGAGGTGGCGGAAATGACGGCGGATGATACGTTGTAGATGGAGGTTGGTGGGGTGGTAGGTGAGGACCAGTGGGGTTCTGTCCTGGTGGCTGTTGGAGGGGCGGGGCTCAAGGGCGGAGGGGTGGGAAGTGGAAGAGATGCGGTGGAGGGCATAGTTGACTACGTCTGGCGGGAAATTGCGGTCCTTGAAGAAGGAGGCCATCTGGGTTGTACGGTTTTGGAACTGGTCCTCCTGGGAGCAGATGCGGCGGAGACGAAGGAATTGGGAATATGGGATGGCGTTTTTACAGGGGGCAGGGTGGGAGGAGGTGTAGTCTAGGTAGCTGTGGGAGTCGGTCGGTTTATAGTAGATGTCCGTGTCGATTCGGTCACCCGAGATAGAAATTCCCGAGATAGAGATACTTACTAGCCTGCACCACCAAGAAGGCAAACTTCTTATGAGTGAGACTTCAAATGAGCTGATAGACATGAGGAGGCTTCACCCACCACACACTGCGCACCGTGCCCCCTTTCACCCACCCAAGAGTGTTTGTAGAAAGAACTGGTGTGTTCAAAAAGGAGGTTAGTGAGTGACGCGATTTGTACTCACCAGATCCTGGACAAGCAGTTTACCCTACCAGGTCCTTACGATATAGGAGATATAGGATTGTGAACATACGAGTCACCTGTTTCAGGGTAAGAAGATTGACCCCATGAACGTGAATCCAGGAGGCTGGGATTTTAGTGCGGATTCATGAGATGCTAATGAAAGCAAAGGGGGTTTGAACAGTTCTGGGAACTCAACAGCAAAATGTTAACTTGATGTCAGGAAACTGACTTACTTCCTCCCAGCTAATTAAGTTCCTCTGACTGTTGCCCTCAAAACTCTGGGCAGACCAGGAAAACACAGAATATTAGTTTGCTCTTTCTGCCACTTTCTCATGATAATTTCCGCTGGATCCGATAGAAGGAAAACAACGTTTCCAATGTAACCATCTGTCCATTTTTATACAATCAACAAAGCCCTTGCAATTTTGTTGTTCTGTTCCAGGCTAGCTTAAAATCATCTTCTACTTCTTTCCCATTTCGTTCCAAATATTTAGTGGTTCCTTGCTGGGTTTTTTTCTAAGAAGTTCCTGGTTCTGAAGGGGTTGATGTTGAGTTCGTCTCCACCAAATGTGATGATATCACACAGTTTTGGTTGGTGAATCAGGCAGTCAAGATTACAACGGAGACAAATAGACCATCCTGGCAGGCTTTTTAATTATGTCCAACTATTAACTGGTAGCAGACTTTAGACCACTGATACCTAATCATTGTCCATATGACATAGACTTCAGTATATTACTGCATTTAACACCAAAGTGAAAGCATCCTACAACTGTTATCACGTAAGAATCCCTACAGTACAGAAAGAAGCCATTCCCCATCCCATCAAGTCTACACCAACCCTCCAAAGAGTATCCCACTCAGATCCAGTCCCTCACACTATCACCATAACACTGCTGCTACCATGACTAATCCATCTAGTCTGCATGTCATGAGCAATTCAGTCTGGCCAATCCATCTAAGCTGGACAACTTTGGACTGTAGGAGGGAACTGGAGTACCGAGAGAGAACTTCACAGGCACAGGGAAAATGTACAAACCCTACACAGACAGTTCCCCCAAGGCTGGAATCGAACCCACATCTCTGGCGCTGTGAGACAGCAGTGCTAACCATTGAGGCATTATGCTGCCCCATGACTATGGTAAGCCACAAGTGTTCAATGTACTTACAGGTCCATTTCTCCAAACAGATACAATGGCTGCCTACATTTTAGTTGCTTCAATATGCTTTAAGAACCGGGCACTAAAAGATTACTGCGTAGTTTTTAAAAGCATCTTTAGAAGGTAGCATACCCATTGCAGTATATTATGCGTTCAGTGGTATAGCTTTAAAGAAAACATGTGTCCAAGTGTCTGCATAGACTGATTGAACCAGCTATTCTTTCTGAACACAGACTTTTTTTTAGCTGTCAGCATCATGCATGGGACTTGCATCTTGTGACAGTAACAGAAAGCTTGAAACTTGAAATCATGTCTTTTTCAAACATACTACATCACAACCTGATAGGGACACCTCAATAACAGGGAACAACTCATTTTGCAACTAACTCCTTCGTCATCTCCATATTATTATTGTGAACCATCCGTGTCAAGTGTTGAACTGTGCCAGTAGGATCACAGGTGTACCTTAGGTTCTTCACTATTTTTTCATGACTAGTCTTAGTCTCTAGCCCTTCACCTTCTCACAAAGGTTGTAAGTCATTGTGATGCTTTCAACATGTCAAAATGTTTGTATTTTTTGTTTTTCCTTTCCTTGCCTTTGCCTCCATTTCTAAAATGTGATAGATGAGCATTCTCCAGTATCCATCTTAATGTACATGAAGCAAAGTTGATGAGCAACTTTGGAGAACGAGGTGTAAGAATCACAGGAGAGAGATGAATAAGTGATCACCCAGTCACCCAGCGTAGCACGAGGTATAGAAATCTCAGATATCTTAATTTGCTTACAGGCAAATTACAGGTGGGAATTCATGAGAAGATCAGATTTTATTGCAAGCACCTAAGTGCCCTTTATTAAATGGTTTGCTAGGCCATTTCAGAGCCCAGGAAATGAAATGAACTAAGAAACAGGAACATCGCTATGGGTCTGCAGTCACACACACATTAATATCTTGAGCAGATTCCTGGAGGTTGTGCCATATAAGTGCAGAACACAAGGTAAGTACAATATTGATTAAATATAACCTAAATACAGAATTAATGAAGAGCACGGCTTCGATCTTCTTCCATTGTTCTGCCTTCCATGGAATGAGACATCATGACACAGCTACTTATGTACATGTGTAGTAGCTGTTGGTAGAGCTTTGGTACAGTTAACGTGTTACTTCACAACACATAAGCCAAACTATGCATAGCCATACTAGTTATGTATGTATACATGTCCATCCCTTGTGAACTAGATGGTCTTTTAAGGGATCCAGAAGCTACAATTATCATTTTCCATACTAACATTTTCTTCTATATTTGTTTTAATAACTGAACTTGACCTCCGTAGGTGTCACCATAGGTTTTGGAGTTTATGTTACTGGACTGTTAGTCCAAGCCCTTCACTCCATTGTCCATGAATACAATTTCTATGCTGCCATTTCTTACTGTTATGTAGCTCTTCAATTGAGATTACATTGGGAGAGTAGGAAATTCACCATCTATAGTCTAATCATTCCAGCTCTTACACTCGTCACACAGAGGACAAGAAGAATTTTCTCAAGAACTAGCCATATATATAGTGTAAAATGAAATGTATTATGTTTATTGCTTGAGTTTTAGAGCCACTGTTTTAATTTTATTGGTGTACAATATTTGGGGATAGAAAAAGGGATGTAATCCATTTACTTTCCCTATTCCTGTCCCAGTGAATCATATCAATAAGAGTGCAAAATCAATACAGCTTTCATGAGATTGAGTGCTTGCAATGCTGAAATGTGCGGAAAGTAGTTATATTGCATCTGGTGCTCTGGGTATGTTCCATGCACTCGTCAGCTCCCATTACAAGGGCTTTTCTTCATCATCTTCAAAGCTTTAATGATACTATCAGGCTTTGTCTGGTCACTGTCAAAGTCTCAAATCCTGAAAGGGAACAAAGACCTAAGAAAAATTACAGTTCTAATAATCCAATACCTTCATGCTGAAAAATATGATATGCCTGAAGAATAACATTCAAAGTGAAAATTTTAAAACTCAAATTGTCAACCATCTTAATTAATATAAGCACATTTCCAGACCAAATTCCAGAAACAACTGAAAGGGTTTCAACACAATTTTCAGACCTTGTGAATTAGAACTTCTAAATGCTCCCTCAGATTACACTTATCTCAAATATAGCAGAAAGGGGAGAAAATGATTTGATCATTCTGTTAGCTCTCCGAGATTGTTGGAAGGATTCAGGGAGAATTGAACTTTCTCGGGTTTTCAACCTCCAATGTTCTCAACCTTTGTTGCAAAATTAGTGTTCAAATGTGAAGTTTCATTCATCCCTCAGCCAGGTTTTCCATTACCAGCAATTGGAGCTTGTTCCATTTACTTGTAAATAAAGGCACCTGAAGAGCCAAGTTCCATACTTCAGACAGCAACAATGTTAAGTAGGAAAGAAGATGCGATAAATTGAAAAGTAATGTAGCTACCTTCAAATTTGGTCTTCAAAGGTTGATGGCGAAAGTGCAGAGTATTCGGGGCAAACAGAGCACAAGGGTTTTCTGGGTACAAGGATCCTGGTAAAGAATGTTGGATGTGGATGTCACATTGTATCCAAACTTCGGATTGGAATTGGCCATTTCTATGATTATGTTGCCTTGGGGTCCTATGGCACTGTCTGTTTTTGAGATAGAGTTGTGTCTTTTCAGGTACGCTCAGACTATAGTAAAGATGTTGTGAAACATGAAAGAGTTCGGAAAAGATTTCCAAGGGTGTTGCCAGGATTGGAGGATTTGAGCTATAGGGAGAGGCTGAATAGGCTGGGGCTGTTTTCCCTGGAATGTCAGAGGTTGAGGGGTGACCTAATAGAGGTTTATAAAATCATGAGGGGCATGGATAGGATAAATAGACAAGGTTTCTTTTTCTCCCAGGTTAGGTGGGGTCCAGAACTAGAAGGCATAGATTTAAGATGAGAGGGGAAAGATTTAAAAGGGACCTAGCAGGCAACTTTTCACACAGAGGGTGGTACGTGTATGGGATGAGCTGCCAGAGGAGATAGTGGAGGCTGGTGCAATTACAACATTTAAAAGGCATTTGGATGAGTATATGAATAGGAAGGATTTAGAGGGATATGGGCCAAATGCGAGCAAATGGGATTAGATTAATTTAGAATATCAGCCTGGTCGAGTTGTTCTGAACTCAAGGGTCAGGTTTTGCACTGTACACCTCTATGTCTCTATGATCCTATGTATATAAGAGTTCATTGTGGAATATGGAACAGCTGCACAAGTTAGCTTCCATTCTGCACATTTATGTTCAAGTTAGACCAACAAATCGTAGGCCCCATAAAATGGATGTTCAGTCAAAGGGGGAGTGCTGAATTAGTAACAGGCGGATTTATTGATTGACATGCTGTGGAGATGACCTCAAATAAATTTTCCTTTTCCCAAAGTGGTACTTCATGTCAGAGCCTCCCTTAAGTGTTCGTCAAATCTTGCCTTTCTACTGCTCTAAAGGGATTTTTTTCGTATTTCTCCAGGTGATTGGTTATTAAATGATGGATTGTGCAAATTAAGCATTGTTAGAAATGATTGTTTTCACACTTTACTTAATTTATGGCATGATTATCATCAGCCCTCTAAGAGCTGTCGAGGCTGCTTTTAGATGCCAATTAATCAACAGTGGCCATATTGCACATCATTTATCTAAGAATCTCACTGCACTGCTTTCTCATGCAGGTTCCCACCCTCTTGGCACTGGTTGCTATGAAATGTCTTTCTGACCTGGTTTCACTTAAAATTACAATGATGATGGTAGAATGCCTGAGAATCTTCTAACTTTTCCTTTTGAATCATGACATTGTGCCTTTTGGCATATTGTACTCCTTTTCTCATTCAAAACTTTCCCTTTTCTCCATCGTACGGAGGAGCATTTTAAAATAAAAAGTATTGCAATGTGTTATTTTCTTAGTGCATGATAAATATGTCACTAAATGTTATTTTCTATTAGCCTAGTGAAGCATGTGTTGCAAAGGAATGATCCCCTGGAGCTAAATGATGCTTTCTGGGGACTCCATTCTTAAGTCTTAATGTCATTTGTGCTATTACAATACACCAGTTGTTTCTCTAAGTTTTTGATGGTGGAAACACATGATCAGTTTCAAACAACAGCTTAGCTACTGGTTCACATGCAAATCAAATACAGTGATTTGTAAACACAACGAAGTACAATTAACATTGTCATCTCATTTTGGCACTTACAGTCATAGAGGTGTACAGCACGGAAATAGACCCTTCGGTTCAACTCATCCATGCCGACCAGATATTCGAAATTAATCATCATAGAATCATAGAATCTAATCCCATTTGCCAGCACTTGGTCCATATTCCTCTAAACCCTTCCCATTCATATACCCATCCAAGATGCCTTTTAAATGTTGTATTTGTACCAGCCTCCACCTCTTCCTCTGGCAGCTCATTGCAATACAAGCACCACCCTTTACATGAAAAAGATGCCCCTTAGGTCCCTTTTAAATCTTTCCCCTCTCACTTTAAATCTATGCCCTCCAGTTTTGAACGCCTCCACCCCGGCGAACAGAGCTTGGCTCACCCAATCCCCATGCCACGCATGATTTTAATTGACACTATTTCCCCCTGTAACTTTCCCCGAGTTTTCTTCTCTGCTGAAAGAACTGTAGTAACAGTTCCTTAAATCCCAACTGCCCTCCAAACATGGCAGTGACTTTGTAAGTCACACAAATGAGGGTTAGCGGTTTGTTCGACTGTGGGAACCATCACAGTCTGTTCCCATCCTATTCTTGTACAGCTTGGTCACTAAATTAGGTTGAGAATTTTCTACTGAGGATAATTCCTGTTAACAAACATTATCAATGACTTGCATTCATTTTATGTTGTCTTTGTGGACTGCTTTTAGACACTCCAGGACCTGACTTTAATTCTGCGCTTGAGGTTGGGTTTTCTGCGTGTTAAAATCTCACCCAAATATCTGTCTGGAAATTTCATCAGTACAATCAGCTGCCTGACACTCTTACACAAGACTCTTTTTTTATTTTCCAGAGGAAGCAACTAATTCTTAACTGTAGCTGCAATGGTGCCCTACACAGATCTCATATAGTATTCAGGGTCACTACCCTCATTCCTAGCTCCAGATGTTATGCCCAATTTGTGGTATTCTGTCTGAAGCCAGACAAAAGACCAATTCTGGCAGCTTCTTCGATTGTTGTCCTGCCTTTCAAACTGAAGGTTTCAAGATAAGAATGTAAGAAATGTGAGCAGGAATTAGGCATTTGGCTCCTCATTCTTGCCATCAACAAGACCATGACTTATCTGCCCCAAACCTCTACTCCTCTTCAATGCTAGATCTTCTTGAACCGCAACTCCTTGATATTTCAAAAATACGTAGACCTATTTAAATACTTTCAATGACCTAGCATCCACAATTCTTTTTCAGGTGCCAACTCCCAGTTATTCACTACCATCTGAGGGAATAAATTTATTTGCATCTCAGTACTAAATGAGATTCTGTAACTATGTCCCCTAGTTCGAGATTTCTCCTACTTAGTGGAATCATCTTTTCTACGTCTACCTTGTCACACCTCCTCACAATGTTTGTTTTAATAAGATCACCCCTCATTCTTCCAAACTCCCATGAATAAGGCCCTAACCTATTAGCTATTCTTGATAAGACAATCTCTTCATCCCAGGAATCAGCCTCATGAATCTCTTTTGAACTTCTGCCACTGCCAGTATATCCTTTCTTAAATAGTGGACCAAAACTATACACAGGCCTCCAACTCACCAACATCTTTACACTCATGTAACAAGACTTTCCTGTTTATAAACTCCAACCCTCCAACAAAAAAAGGATCAAAATCCCATTTGCCTTCCTAATTACTTGTTGCAACCATGTGCTAAAGTTTTGCATGCTATGAATCCAGATCCTCCTGTGCTGCACCTTTTTTTGAAGCCTCTCTCTATTTAATTAATAATCTGTCTTTTGATTCTTCCTACCAAAATGCATGACCTTACATTTTCCTATATTAAACTCAATCTGCCAAGTTTTTGCCAACTCACTCAACCTAACTATATCCCCTTTCAGCTTCCATATGTTGTCATCACTGAATGGCCTCCCACCTATTTTTGTGTCATCAGCAAATTTTGATACATTGCTCACTGCCTTTCACCTAAGTCATTAATACAGAGCATAAACAATTTGGACTTAAGGCACTCCACTATAGCAGCACAGTGGCTCAGTGGTTAGAACTCATGTCTCACAGCACCAGGGAGCCAGGTTTAATTCCACCTTCAGAAAACTGTCTGTGTGGAGTTTGCACATTCTCCGTCTGTCTGTGTGGGTTTCCTCCAAGTGGTCTGATTTCTTTTAATACTTCAAAGATATGCAGGCTAGGTGGATTGGCCATGCTAAAGTGCCCATGATGTGGAAGGTCTGGGTAGGAGGGTCGGTGTGGACTTGATGGGTTAAATGGCCTGCTTCCATACTGTAGTGACACTGCTAATTTATTTTCCAATCTGAAATAGAGCCTTTAATGCCAACTTCCTGTCTTCAGTGTCTATCCATCAACCCCCAATTCATCCTCATAAACTACTGTGATTTTCTATTTTATTCAATCTTATCCAATGCCTTCTGAAATTCCAAAACACTATATCTACAAGTTCCCATTTATAAATCCTGCTTGACCCTTAAAGAAATCTAGCAAGCTTGTCAAACATGATTTTGTGTTCACAAAGCCATGTTGATTCTATACATGTTAAGTCTCCCTAATACTTCCTTAATACTGGAGTCTAGCCTTTCCCAATGATAGCTGTCCGGCTAAGTAGTCTACAAGAGTCCTGCTTTCTTTCTGCACCCTTTCTTGAAGAGGAGTGTCACATGACCACTTTTCCAAACTGCTGGAACTCTCCTGGAATCCAGTGAGTTCTGGAATATTTCGACTAGTATATCATTATAACTGCAGCCACTTCCTTCAAAACCCTTGGATGTAGGTCATCAGGACCTGAAGACCTTTTTGCCCACAGTCCCATTATTTTGTTAACAAGATAAAACCTTTCAGAAGATATTTCCTTGCATTTACTTGTTTATCTGTTATCTTTGGGGTGTTTCTAGGCTCGGGATATCAACACCGCCACCATTTCCAGTTGTTCTTCTACTCATTTAAATTTCCATAATGTCTACAGCATGAAAGTAGACACTCTACACAAATCTCCTCACGCTCTTCATCATCCATTTATCAAAAGGTGGTTCCTTTTACAGAGAACATTGGATATCTACAATTAGCTGCTTCCTGTGAAACTGACTCACTGCTTTTCTTCATGTGACACCCTGGACCACTTGGAGTGAACAGTAAAATGGCATGCACTCCAGGGAATTCAGCACCAGGGTCATCTATAAGGTGAGTTTTGATCCCCAGATTTTCCTCTCCCAATTCTAGAACGATCCTGAGTTTCATTCTGGATTTTGCCTCTTGTAGATCAATTGGTTTTGGGTGGAGTGAGCAGGGTATCATGTTGTGTGGCAAATGGGTCAGGTGGCCTTTGCCTCTCCATCATTGTTCATACAAAGAGATCAGAGGCCAAATGGTATTGGTGGATCCCAAATTCCACACAAGTAAGCAAGTCATTGTTGCTTGAACCCATGCCCTTTTGTTGTTAGGAAGCTGGTTACAGCAATTGAAAGAGCGTCCAGCAATAAATGATGATAGATGCTTCAGTTGTATGGTTTGGTAGGAAATGTTAGAATGGGGATGCTTCCATTCATCTGCTGCCTTGTTCATGGTAATATCCAAGATACATTTCAATGTCTTTTTCTCTTACATACTAAAGAACAAATTATGAAAGCCAAGACATTGGAAATTTGTCCTGCTCTTATCAAAAGAAAAGCATGTATATTTTTTACGAACAACCTTCAAGTCTGAAGACTAAAATATTAGCTTACCTTCTACAACTTGATATTGCATTCCTTGAAGACAGTTATCTTCTTTTGACATGTTCAAGCACAGTAGACCCACCTTCTGCTCAATGATAAAAAAAACACATCAATTGACGAGCCTTTGAAATTTTTACATTCAGTTTCAATTTTCCTTCCTTTGCCTGGAGCCAAGGAGGTTGCCACATTTGTGCTGATATGTATAATGCAGGAGCGCTGTATGAAGTATTTATTGTGCTCAGTGAAAATCCTCGATTTCAATGCAGCTGAAGATGGTTGAGCCTAAAGTAATCCAGCGTAACCCGAGCAGTGAGATCTGAGAGTGTCTGATCCAAACTGAAATAATTGGCCTCCAACAATCACAATCATCCTCCTTTGTGTTGGGTATGACTTCAACAAATGCATTGCTCTCCTCCGATTTCCACTGACTTCAGTTTGGCTTGGGCTCCTTGACATCACACTTTTCAAATGCTGTCGCTCTTACCTCATCTTTAGTACTCATCTTTTTTTGCCCATATTTAGACCAAGGCAATAGTGAGGAGAGGAGTTGAGTATCCTTGGCAGAACCCAAACTGAGTATCAGGTTTACTGAGCAGGTTGGTTGATAGTACTGTCAACAACACCTTCCACCACTATTCTGATGACTGAGAGCTTTCTGAAAGAGCAAATTAGTTATGTTTAATATGTCCCTTTTTTGGGAATTACTGACCAATTTTTAATGTTGCTAGGAGTACCAGTGGTAATAATGTACTGTGGAAAAATTGGCTGTGGGTGCATCTAGCTTAGGGTGCATTAATCTAAAGGTAGAATCCTTTTGTTGCCTTTGAAGTGTCCTGTACCCTTAGCTATTTCTTCGTATAATGTGAAGTGAATCAAATTGGCTGAAGAGCCAGCATCTGTGTTATTGGGTTCCCAGGCGGAGTCAAAATTGATCATCCTCTTGGCACTTCCGGTGGTAGGTAGTGAATAATACTTTAGCCTTGTCTTTTGTACTAATGAACCGGACTCCCCCACGACTGAAGATGAAATTGTAGGTGGGCAGTCCTTCTCCCGTGATTTGCTTAACTGTCCAACACCTTTCCCAATGCATGTAATAGAAATGTTTAGCTTTGTTACTGAGACTGGAGAGGTTGAGCCAGATAGGCTGGAGACTAGGAGGCTGAGGAATTATGTTCCAGAAGTCTACAAAATCATGAAGGGCATGGTTAGGGTGAATAGCCAACATCTTTTCTACAAAGGAAGGGAATCCAAAACTAGTGGACAAAGGTTTAAGGTGAGAGGGGAAAGATTTAAAAGGGAAATGAGGGGCAACTTTCTTCACAAAGAAGGTGATGCAAATATTGAATGCACTAACAAAGCAAGTTCTAGAGGCAAGTACAACTACAACATTTAAAAGACATTCGGCTAGGTACATGGATAGGAAAGGTTTAAAAGTATATGGGCCAAATTCAGGGAAATAGGAGCTGATCAGTTTAGGAAACCTATTCAGTTTTGTGCTAGACCAGTTGGGTTGAAAGGTCAGTTTCCGTACTGTATGACTCTATAGCATCAGTAATCCATATACAGAACAACCTCAATTATCTGAACATCAATTATTTGAATTTTGGATTATCTGAACAAGATCTCAAGGTCCCTTAAAAATGTTATCCGTTATCCAAACAATCGGTTATCCGAACAATCAGTTATCTGAACAATTAGATATCCAAACAAAATACTCCCCGCCTATCTCGTTCTTCAATTGAGGTTCTTCTGTAGTAGCAATTTCATTTTTCCCCAATCACTGGATCAAATGAATAAATACGTTTATTTCAAACTCCATGTTGAACTTATTAACTATTATCTAACATGAAAGAACAAAGCAAAATGTTTTGATGCTGGAAACTGGACTGTATTACTCCAGTTGAGTCTTGGAGAGACATTAGTTAATATTGCAGCATACATTGGATGTTGAAAGGCATTATCTTTTATTGATTACTGGGGTGGTAGCATCATTGTGGTGATGTCACTGGACTAGTAATCCAGACACAGACAAATGCTGTGGGGACATGGCTTCAAATCCCATCAGGACAACTAGTGGAATTAGCCTCCGATAGATAAGGGTGTGGGCTCGTTGGAGTTCGTCTGCTCCAAGGCAGTGGCATCGTTATCTCCAGGTACTTTTCATCTTTTTTCTTTTCCTTCTTCACCTTCAAGGCTAGAGCGGTGTTGGTGGGGCAATGGCTGCAGCATTTGCAGTGTGGATCAGGACTCTTGCCAGCAGCAGTGCCTCAGTGAGGACTCCTGGCAGGGGTAGGCCCCCAACCTAGACTCTTTGCGCTCGCAGCAAGGCAGCTGCAGCAATAGCGACAGCAGCAGAGCCAGGGTGTCCTGGGATATCAGCATTGTCATTGTTGTTCCCTTAGTCGGACTGCTCGAGGTGACCTTGCAAAAATCCTGATGCCAAACTTGTACCCCAGCTTGAACAGAAGATGAACTCTTACCTAAGTAGTTTCTTTTTGTCCATATTGTAACTCAAAATGGCACAAGATTGT
Organism: Chiloscyllium plagiosum; assembly: GCF_037043375.1. Classification (NCBI taxonomy): domain Eukaryota; kingdom Metazoa; phylum Chordata; class Chondrichthyes; order Orectolobiformes; family Hemiscylliidae; genus Chiloscyllium; species Chiloscyllium plagiosum. The sequence goes on along the minus strand of NW_028270147.1, from coordinate 86,560,993 downwards.
GGCAACAAAGCTCTTTTCCATGTATCTTTAACATTTATGTGACAGTAAATCAATCATTGATTCAATAAATCTTTCATTGTATTTGATTAATAAATCTGGAGTCAAAATCTTCTCTAATGATAGTCAAGAAGACATTGTGGATTGTCATAAAGACACATCTTGTTCATTCACGCCCTTCAGGAAGGGAAATCTGCTGTCTTTATCCGATCTAGCCTACATGCCATTCCAAACCACAGCAATATGGTCGTCTCTGAACCACTCTCTGCAATGACCTAGCAAGGCACCCAGTTGAATAAAACTGCTACAATGCCCAAAGGGAATGAAACTGGATGGGCCATTTGGCATTAACATCAATACCAGAAGCAGCAAATCTAAGCTGGTTGACCTTATCAAGTCCTTACTAACATATAGGAGACTAGTAAATGTCTGAAATAGTTATAATCATGGAAAAATACCCTACAGAGGATGTCCTAGAAAACACACTTCATCTGTCACCTCAGCTGGGCAATGCCACTCAAACTGGTAACGCAATGGAATACGTTGGAAAGCACATTTCCCTGAATGCTCAATATTGAATTCTCACAGCATCAGATCAAACAAGGGAGAGAATAGCTCCCTTTAACAGATGATCTCTGAGAGAGGAGTCATGGGGGTGGCATGGTGTCTCACTGCTGCTTCACATTGCCAGGGACCTGGGTTCAGTTCCAGCCTGGAATGACTGTCTGTGTGGAGTTTGTACATCTTCCCTGTGTCTCTGTGAGTTTCCTCTAGGTGCTCCTGTTTACTCCCACAGTCTAAAGATGTGTGAGTTAGGTGATTGGCCATGGCTAATTGCCCATTTCATTCAGGGATGTTCAGGCTATGTCAGTTGATATGGTAACTGTGGGGTTACCATATCTAACTTGGATGGGCAGGTGTGAGTCAGGCTGGGTCTGGGTAAGATGTTCTTTAGAGGGTTGCAGTGGACTCCTCAAATGTTCTGGAGATTTTTAGGCCCATCAGTAGCTAAATAATGACCACTAAAGGGTCTTTATCAGTGCTTACTGCATGGCAGGAGGATATCGACATAATTTATTGATCTGGCCTTATTGTGGACCCGTACCAACCAACCCCTCCCACCCGCTGGCTGAACACCTCAACTCCCCTTCCCACTCCGCCAAGGATATGCAGATCCTGGGCCTCCTCCATTGCCACTCCCTAACCATCCGATGCCTGGAGGAAGAACGCCTCATCTTCTGCCTCGTGACCCTCCAACCCCATGGCATAAATGTGGATTTCACCAGTTTCCTCATTTCCCCTCCCTCCACCTTGTCCCAGATCCAACCTTCCAACTCGACACCGCCTTCCTGACCTGTCCTACCTCTCCATCTTCCTTCCCACCTATCCGTTTCACCCTCCCCTCTGACCTGTCACCATTACCCCCACCTCCATCCACCTATTCCACTCTCAGTTATCTTCTCCCCAGCCCCACCGCCCCTCCCATTTAGCTCTCCACCCTCGAGGCTCCAGCCTCCTTCCTGATGAAGGGCTTTTGCCTGAAACGTGAATTGCCCTGCTCCTCGGATGCTGCCTGACCTGCAGCATGACACCCATGGACTCCATTGGCCAACAGGTCCACTTCCACACAGTAGGGATTCTACGATCCTATGATGTGACCTGCTCGTTCCATTAGGAATGGAGTTGGGAATGTGTCTGAGACATTTGGGGACTTTCCCAGCAGCTGAATGGGGCATGAAGAATGTGAAGACTATGGTAAAGTATTCAGTAAGTATGTGTCTTTAGTTGCACTTAATTACTGCATTTTATAAACTAACCAGCTGAGCCAAGCATTGACATTATTACAACTTCATTATGCCAAAACAACCTGGTGTCAGCTCTGAGCGTGTTGGAAATATTGAGCAATCCACTAGCTCTGGAGATTTTGGGGTGCATCAGTAGCTAAATAATGACCACCAAAGGGTCTTCACCAGTGGTTAACCAATGGCAAGAGGATATTGACATAATTTATTCAATGTCAATCCAATTGCTGAATTTGTTGCTATCAATATCCTAGTCATTACGGACAACAAATTGACTGGACTAACCACTTAAATATTGTATCAACAAGAACAGTTATGTGATGAATAAATTGCCTCTTGTCTCCCCAACCCTAGGCCTCCCAAAAGTCTGTCCACTTCTTATAAGACACAAGTTAGGAGTGTGAGGAATACTGTTATGAAGTTGAAGGTGTGTATTGTACCTGTAAGAGAGTGAATGCAGGCACCTGTCATGTGACTCACAGCACTCTCAGAGCGTACAGGAAAATTGAAAGTATGTAACTTTTGCCTGTGAAACAAATACCTGAGCTTGGTTGGTATGTTTTCACAGCAGGCCAAATTTAAGCAATCAATTTAAAATATGCCCCAAGGTATTAAAACCCAATTGAATTTGAAGTTTCCTGTTTTGACAACATTGAAACAATGTGGTGATCCGATGTTTTGAGGTATTAAAAGCAGGCATTTTGGTCAGTTAGCCAGAGAAAGAGCACCTCCTGCCATTATCATACACTCTGCCCAAACACTCTATAAAAGGTACCTTTTCATATGAAAATTCTGTGCAGCAGAAGACTGAAGATGACCCAGGGAGATCTACAACCAGAGGATTGACACTGCTGTCTGGTTTTTGAAAATTGATTTGCTGTAAATTGAATAGGGGTTTTATTGGATCAGTATATTGTTATGGAGAGGGAGGTAGATAACAAAGCTTTAAGAGAAAGGAGGCTTAGAGTTGTAAATTGTTGTTGTTTAATGTTCACTTTTGGAGTTTAAGAATAAACTTGTTATTTTTTTCTTTAAATATTGGAATTTGAGGTAGTTCTCTGTCACTCATATTTTAACAGATTATAAGGCAAGGTGAGCTTTTCTATGTGTTTGGTTTAATTAGCAGAAGGGATCCCCCCCCCCCTCCCCCGTCATACCAATACCCAACCCCCAACTCTTGCCTGGATGGGTGCAGCTTCAACATCAAGCAAAAAGCTTGATATCACCCAGGACAAAGCATTCTACTTGGTTGACATCATATGTATCACCTTCCAGGCTTACTTTTCACAGTGGGTTTTCCAGTGTGCACCATCGACAAAATGCACTGCTGTAACGCAGCCAGCTCCTTACAACAGTGTTTGCTACTGTCTAGAAGGATAAGGGTGGCAGACACATGGAAATCCCAGCACAGGCAAGTTCCCCTCCAAGTCAAATGTCATCCTGAGTTGAAACTCTATTTCCTTCACTGTCACTGGAATCCTTGAATTGCTCTCCAAACAGCCTGCTGGTTATCCAAACATCCCAAGGACTGCAGCATCTCAAGAAGACGGGTAATCCTTGCCTTCTCCAGGGCAATTAGGTTTGGGAAACAACTGCTGCTGATGACCAAATAACAAAAAAAACACTCATTTTAAAGGCAAGCATCACTATCTTGAACGAGTCTTTTTTTCTTTACAAAGTGTGTGTCAAACTCCAGGTGTTCAGTCTTTCTCTCAATTTCTTGAGCTTTTTTCACCTAAAGCCAATGATATTCAGTTCAAAACAAACTTTCCTACTCGGGATCCAATGCAATTGTGCCTGAAAATTCTGTCAACACTGTTGAAAGTTAAGGAAACACACACTGAGTGATGAAAATGTAATGAAATATTCTTGAAATTGGACACCTGATAATAAAGCTAACTCGGTAAACTGAGCTAGCATGGTGAATGAAGAAAGGTTTGATCTTCACAGAACAATATTACTTTACCACCAATCCGATTAGGTTCATTGCTAGTATTGCAGCAGTACTCTGTTACCAAGCAGCCGAATCCTACAAAGGATAAACAGAAAGCACCTTTCGTGACCTCAGGTCACTTCAAATAGTGTTACAACCAATTTTCTGAAATAGTCATTATTATAATATTGGAAACACAACAGCCAATTTCTGCACAGTAAAGGCAAGAGTAAATCATAGGGTTTTAGGTCTAACAGCTCAGTTGAAAGACAGCATCTCAGTCGACATCTTATTCAAACTCTCCTCACCCAGAAGTCAACTTACTGAGTGAATTTTGCACCCTCGTCACTAATACCTCCAAAGCATCTTCATCCATCCTTAGCCAAGAAGACCAAAAAAAATTGCATCTGGTTTGAGTTATAAAAATAGGTTGGATAGAGCCATAGACCCATAGAATCATAGAGATATACAGCACAGAAGCAGATGCTTTGGTTCAGCTCGTCTATGCAAACCAGATATCCCAACCCAATCGAGTCCCACCTGCCAGCATCCAGCCCATATCCCTCTAAACCCTTCCTTTCAGGTACCTATCCAGATGCCTTTTAAAGTTGCAATTGTATCAGCCTCCACCACTCCTTCTGCCAGCTCATTCCATACATGTACCACCCTCTGGGTGAAACGTTATCCCTCAGGTCTCTTTTATATCTTTCCCCTCTCACCCTAAAACCATGCCCTCTAGTTCTGGTCTCCACCACACCAGGGAAGAGACTTTGTCTCTTTATCCTATCCATGTTCTCATGATTTTATAAATCTCTATAAGGTCACCCCTCAGCCTCTGATGCTCCATGGAAAACAGCCCCAACCTATTCAACGTTTCCCGATGGCTCAAATCTTCCAACCCTGGCAACATCTTTGTAAATCTTTTCTGAACCCTTTCAAGTTTTGCAACATCTTTCTGATAGGAAGGAGACCAGAATTGCAAGCAATATTCCAACAGTGGCCTAACCAATGTCCTGTACAGCTGAAACATGACCTCCCAACTCCTGTACTCAATACTCTGACCAATAATGGAAAGCATACCAAACACCTTCCTCACTATCCTATCTACTTGCGACTTCACTTTCAAGGAGCTATGAACCTGCACTCCAAGGTCTTTTTGCTCAGCAACACTCCCTAGGACCTTACCATTAAGTGTATAAGTCCTGCTAAGATTTGCTTTCCCAAAATGCAGCACCTTGCATTTATCTAAATTAAACTGCCATTCTCAGCACATTGGCCCATCTGATCAAGATCCCAGTGTAATCTGAGGTAACGTTCTTTGCTGTCCAGTACACCTCCAATTTTGGTGTCATCTGTAAACTTACTAACTATATGTCTTATGCTCACATCCAAATCATTTATATAAATGATGAAAAGTAGTGGACCCAGCACTGAACTTGCGGCACTCCACTGGTCACAGGCCTCCAGTCAGAAAAACAACCCTCCACCACCACCTTCTGTCTTCTACCTTTGAGCCAGTTCTGTATCCAAATGTCTCGTTCTCCATGTATTCCATGAGATCTAATCTTGTTAATCAGTCTCCCATGGGGAACCTTGTTGAACGCCTTACTGAAGTCCATATAGATCACATCTGCCCTCATCAATCTTCTTTGTTACTTCTTCAAAAAACTTAATCAAGTTTGTGAGACATGATTTCCCACGCACAAAGCCATGTTGACTATCCCGAATCAGTCCTTGTCTTTCCAAATACATATACATCCTGTCCCTCAGGATTCCCTCCAACAACTTGCCAGTCAGTCTTGCAGATGTACAAAGATATTTAAGCATAAAGTGTTCACTGACTGACCACCAAAATGAGACTCACTAGTCTGTAGTTCCCTGGCTTGTCCTTTCCACCTTCCTAAAATAGTGGCACCACGTTTGCCAACCTCCAGTCTTCCGGCACCTCACCTGTGACTATCGATGATACAAATATCTCAGCAAGAGGCCCAGCAATCACTTCCCTAACTTCCCACAGAGTTCTTGAAATGCATGAAAGTGGATAAATCCCCAGGACCTGATCAGATGTACCCAAGACCCCCTGCACTTCCTCCTCTGTAATCTGGACATTTTGCAAGATGTCACCATCTATTTCCCTACAGTCTATATCTTCCATATCCTTTACAACAGAAAATACTGATACAAAATACTTGTTTAGTATCTCCCCCATTTTCTGCAGCTCCACACAAAGGCTGCCTTGTTGATTTTTGAGGGGCTTTATTCTCTCCCTAGTTACCCTTTTGTCCTTAATGTATTTGTAAAAACCCTTTGGATTCTCCTTAATTCTATTTGCCAAAGCTATCTCATATCCCCTTTTTGCCCTCCTGATTTCCCTCTTAAGTATACTCCTACTGCCTTTATACACTTCTGAGGATTCACTTGATCTATCCTGTGTATACCTTATATATGCTTCCTTCTTTTTCTTAATTAAACCCTAAATTTCTGACCTTAAATTTACCTGGACTTCTCTGGCACCTCCCTCCCCTTCCTGGACCTCTCCATCTCCATCAATGACGACCGACTTGACACAGACATTTTTTACAAACCCACCGACTCCCACCCTACCTCTTGCAAAAATGCCATCCCGTATTCCCAATTCCTCCAGCTCCACCGTATCTGCTCCCAGGAGGACCAGTTCTACCACAGAACACACCAGATGGCCTCCTTCTTTAGAGACGCAATTTCCCTTCCCACGCGGTTAAAGATGCCCTCCAACGCATTTCGTCCACATCCCGCACCTCCGCCCTCAGACCCCACCCCTCCAACCGTAACAAGGAAAGTATGCCCCTGGTGCTCACCTTCCACCTTACCAACCTTTGCATAAACCAAATCATCCGCCGACATTTCCGCCACCTCCAAACAGACCCCACCACCAGGGATATATTTCCCTCCCCACCCCTTTCCGCCTGCCGCAAAGACCGTTCCCTCCGTCACTACCTGGTCAGGTCCACGCCCCCCTAAAACCCACCCTCCCATCCTGGCACCTTCCCCTGCCACCACAGGAACTGTAAAACCTGTGCCCACACCTCCTCCCTCACCTCTATCCAAGGCCCTAAAGGAGCCTTCCACATCCATCAAAGTTTTACCTGCACACCTACTAATATCATTTATTGTATCCGTTGTTCCCGATGCAGTCTCCTTTACATTGGGGAGACTGGACGCCTCCTAGCAGAGCGCTTTAGGGAACATCTCCGCACCAATCAACCACACCACCCTGTGGCCCAACATTTCAACTCCCCCTCCCACTCTGCCAAGGACGTGGAGGTCCTGGGCCTCCTTCATCACTGCTCCCTCACCACCAGACGCCTGGAGGAAGAACGCCTCATCTTCCACCTCGGAACACTTCAACCCCAGGGCATCAATGTGGACTTCAACAGTTTCCTCATTTCCCCTTCCCCTTCCCCCACCTCACCCTAGTTCCAAACTTCCAGCTCAGCACTGTCCCCATGACTTGTCTGGACTTGTCCTACCTGCCTAGCTCCTTTTCCACCTATCCACTCCACCCTCTCCTCCCTGACCTATCACCTTCATCCCCTCCTCCACTCACCTATTGTACTCTATGCTATTCTCTCCCCACCCCCACCCTCCCCTAGCTTATCTCTCCACGCTTCAGGCTCTCTGCCTTTATTCCTGATGAAGGGCTTTTGCCCGAAACGTCGATTTCCCTGCTCCTTGGATCCTGCCTGAACTGCTGTACTCTTCCAGCACCACTAATCCAGAACCTCAATTTCTTTAGTCATCCAGCATTTCCTATACCTACCAGCCTTTCCTTTCACCCTGACAGGAATATAATTTCTTTGGCTTCTCGTTATCTCAATTATGAAGGCTTCCCATTTTCCAGCCGTCCCTTTATCTGCAAACATCTGCCCCAAATCAGTTTTTGAAAGTTCTTGCCTAATACTGTCAAAATTGGCCTTTCTCCAATTTAGAACTTCAACTTTTAGATCTGGTCTATCCTTTTCCATCACTATTTTAAATCTAATAAAATTATGGTCGCTGGCCCCAAAGTTGCCCACCCCACTGACACCTCAGACACCTGCCCTGCCTGATTTCCTAAGAGTAGGTCAAGGTTTGCACCTTCTCTATTAGGTACATCCACATACTGAATCAGAAAATTTTCTTGTACACACTTAACAAATTCCTCTCCACCTAAACCCTTAACACTATGGCAGTCCCAGCCTATGTTTGGAAAGTTAAAATCCCCTACCATAACCACCCTATTATTCTTACAGATAGCTGAGATCTCCTTTGTTTCTCAATTTCCCTCTGACTATTGGGGGTTTATAATACAATACCAATAAGGTGATCATCCCTTTCTTATTTCTTAGTTCCACCCAAATAACTTCCCTGGATGTATTTCCGGGAATATCCTCCCTCAGCACAGCTATAATGCTATCCCTTATCAAAAACGCCACTCCCCCTCCTATCTTGCCTCCCTTTCTATCCTTCCTGTAGCATTTGTATCCTGGAACATTAAGCTGCCCGTCCTGCCCATCCCTGAGCCATGTTTCTGTAATTGCTATGATATCCCAGTCCCATATTCCTAATCATGCCCTGAGTTCATCTGCCTTCCCTGTTAGGCCCCTTGCATTGAAATAAATGCAGTTTAATTTATTAGTCCGACCTTGTCCCTGCCTGCCCTGACTGTTTGACTCGCTTCTGTTCTCAACTGTACCCGTCTCAGATTGATCTCTTTCCTCACTATCTCCCTGGATCACACCCCCCCCCCCCCCCGCCAACTTACTAGTTTAAATCCTCCTGAGCAGCTCTAGCAAATCTCCCAGCCAGTATATTAGTCCCCTTCCAATATAGGTGCAATCCATCCTCCTTGTACGGGTCACTTCTACCCCAAAAGAGATTCCAATGATCCAAAAATGTGAATCCTTCTCACATACATCAACTCCTCAGCCATGCATTCATCTGCTCTGTCCTCCTATTCCTGCCCTCACTAGCTCATAACACCAGGAATAATCCAGATATTACTAATCTTGAGGATCTCCTTTTTAAATTCCTGCCTAACTCTCTAATCTCCCTTCAGAATCTCAACATTTTTCCTTCCGATGTCATTGGTTCCAATGTGGACAATGGCCTCTTTCTGGCCCCTCTCCCCCTTGAGAACGTTCTGCACCCTCTCTGAGACATCCTTGATCCTGCAACACACTATTCTGCTTTTTCACTACTGGCCACAGAAATGTCTGTCTGTACCTGTTTGGTAATTTTCCCAGACCCACTCCGATGTCCAGCGATACATGAATTCAAACAGCGAAAGTAGTAACTGTGCAGGTTCACTGTGGTCCTTTCACCTTAACATGAATATACTGTCTCTGGACTCTCATTATCTCATTTCTGAAAGCTTCCCATTTTTCAGCTGTCCCTTTATCTGAGGGGTATCTTTATCTGCCCACAATCAGCTTTTGAAATTTCATCCCTAATACCGTCAAAATTAGCTTTCCTCCAATTTAGAACTTCAGCTTATGGATCTGGTCTATCCTTTTCCATTACTATTTTAAACCTAATAGAATTATGGTCGCTGGCCCCAAAGTGCTCCCCCACTGACACCTCAGTCACTTGGCCTGCCCTATTTCCCAACGTTTCTCAAGTTTTGCACCTTCTCTATTAGGTACATCCACATATTGAATCAGAAGATTTTCTTGTGCACACTTTACAAATTCCTCTCCATCTAAACTCTCAACACTATGATAGTCTATGTTTGGAAAGATAGAATCCCCTACCATAACCACCTTATTATTCTTACGAAAATTCATATCTCCTTACAAATTTGTTTCCCAATTTCCGTCTGACTATTAGGGGGTCTATAATACAATCCCAATAAGGTGATTATCTCTTTCTTATTTCTCAGTTCCACCGAAATAACTTCCGTGTATGTACTTCTAGGATTGGCCGCCTCAGCACAGCTGTATTGCTATCCCTTATTAAAAACACTATTCCCCCTCCTCTCTCACCTCCCTTTCTGTCCTTCCCGTAGCATTTGTATCTTGGAATATTAAGCTGCTGGTCCTGTCCATCGTGAGTCATGTTTCTGTAATTGCTATGATATCCCAGTCCCATGTTCCTAACCATGCCCTGAGTTCATCTGCCTTCCCTGTTAGGCCTTTTGCATTGAAATAAATGCAGTTTAATTTGTCAGTCCTACCTTGTTCTCTGCTTTGTCCCTGCCTGCCCTGATTGTTTGACTCGCTGTACTCTCAACTGTATCAGTCTCAGATTGATCTCTTTCCTCACTAACTCCCTGGGTCACACGCTCCCCTTCTCCCACCACCCCTCACCACCTCATCTTAATAGTCTAAATAATCCTGAGCAGCTGCAGCAAATCTCTCAACCAGTATATTAGTCTCCTACCAATTCAGCGGCAATCCGCCCTTCTTATACAGGTCACTTCTACCCCAGAAGAAATTCCAAAGATCGAAAAATGTGAATACTTCTCCCACACACCAGCTTTTCAACCATGCATTCATCTGCTCTATCCTCCTATTCCCACCCTCATGAGCCCACAGCACTGGGAGTAATCCAGATATTACTACTCTCAAGGATGGCCCTTTTAAATTCCTGCCTAACTCTCTGTAATCTCCCTTCAGAATCTCATCCTTTTGCCTTCCTATGTCATTGGTTCCAATGTGTACAATGACCTCTTTCTGCCCCTCACCCCCTTGAGAACATTCTGCACCCTCTCTGAGACATCCTTGATCCTTGCACCAGGGAGGCAACACACCATTCTCATTTTTCACTGCTGGCCACAGAGATGTCTGTCTGTGCCTCGGACTAGAGAGTCCCCTAACTCAATGGATCTCTTGGAACTCGATGCACCCCTCATTGCATTAGAGCCTGTCGCAATACCAGAAACCTGGCTGTTCATGCTACATTCCCCTGAAAATCCATCACCACCTACATTTTCCAAAACAGCAACCTTGTTTGAAATGGGTACAGCCACAGAAGATTCCTGCACTACCTGCCTACCTCTTACCTTTCCTGAGTTAACCCATCATACATCTCTATGACTCTATGTGACTGTATCTGCAACTTTTCCCCCTTCCTTTAAATGCCACCCATCACATCCACTCGCTCTTGTAAATTCCTCATTTCCTCTAACTGTCTCTCCAACTGATCCATTCGATCTGATAGGAATTGCAACCAACAGCATTTATTACAGATATAATCCTCAGTAACATGTAAGCTCTCCCTAAACTTCCACATCTGACAAAAAGAGCATATCACTCCATTAAAGGCCATTTTTGCTTCTTTAAATCTTATTCCTCAACAAAACACTGATCCAGGCTAACATAATAAATATGGCTTATATTTTTAAGTTTAATCAAGAGACATATCTCAATAAAACATATAATCAAGAAAGAACTCACTCTACTCACTACTGCAGACTTATTGTAAGGTCACATTTAAAAATATTCTCTTATCTGTTTCTGTGCAATGATCTCTCCCAAACAGGTTCCTCCAAGATCAGTTGTGAATTTCACTGATTGTTAATTTTCCCAGACGCACTCCGATGCCCAGCGATACATGAATTCAAACAGCAAAGGCAGTAACTGCGCAGGTTCACTGCTCTGTCAATTTGCAGTATGGGTTTCATTCTCTCCCTCTCTCTCTCCTGCATTGACCTCACCATCTGCTGGCTTTATCCATTCCTCTCCCTCTTAAAAGTGTTGTTGTTTTGACTTTTTTTTCTAAAGTTCTAAAACAATGCAACAGCATATAAAACAGCTAGATGAGCTGCTCATTTTTAAGATGAGAGGAGAGAGGTTTAAAAAAGACATGAGGGCAAATCTCTTGCACAGAGAGTGGGGTTCCTGTGTGGAATGAACTTCCTGAGGAAGTGATGGATGTGGGCGCAATTGCAATGGGTTTGATTTGATTTGATTTATTGTAGTCACATGCACCTAAGTACAGTGAAAAGATTTGTTTGTGAGCAATACAGGCAGATCATAGTAAGCAAGGATATATAGATCATAGAGTGCTTAGACATAGTGAGGCAGACAAGGTTACACTGCACAGGGGATGCACAAAGTAAGATTAACAAGATCAGCTTTATTTGAAGTTAGAGAGTCCATTCAGCAGTCTAATAACAGCAGGGAGGAAGCTGTTCCTGAACCATGTTCAAGCATTTGATGGAAGAGGTTGTAGGAGAGCATTACTTGGGTGGGAGGGGTCTTTGCTGATGTGGGCAGCCTTTCCACAGCAGCAAGAGGAGTAAATGGAGTCCATTGATGAAAGGTTGGCCTCCGTGACAGTCTGGGCTGTGCACACAACTTTCTGTAGTTTCCTACAGTCCTGACCAGGGTAGTTAGTCTGGATTAGTGGTGCTGGAAGAGCACAGCAGTTCAGGCAGCATCCGAGGAGCAGTAAAGTCGATGTTTCAGGCAAAAGCCCTTCATCAGGGTAGTTAGTCTACCCTGGATATGCAAAAGTTGGCTAGGGTCCTTATGGACATGCCGAGTTTCCGAAGCCCTCAAGGAAGAAGAGGCATTGTTGTGCCATCTTGACCATCGCAACTACGTGGGACGTCCAGGATAAGTTGGCGGTTATTGCCACTTTAAGGAACTTAATGCTATCCACCCTCTCAACCTCAGCTCCGCTGATGTAGATGGGGGCATATTCTCTTCCTTTCTTTCTAAAGTTCAATAATCAGCTCAGTTTTGTTTTGCTGACATTGAGAGAGATTGTTATCACTGCACCACAACACCAAGCTCTTTGTCTTCTTTCTGTATTCTGACTCATATTGTTTGATATCCATCCTACTATGGTGATGTCATCAGCAAACCTGTGGATGGCGTTCATTCGAATTTAGCAACACCGTCGTGTGTGTACAGGGAGTGCAATAGGCGGCTGAGAATGCATCCTTAGGCGGATCCAGTGTTGAAGTGGAGGTGGTGTAGTTGTCTATTTTCGCTCATTACGGTGTTTGGGTCATTTGCAAAGGGTAGAGCTGATACCAAGGTCTCAGAGCTTTGAGGTCAGTCTGGAGGGGTATTGGTGTTGAAGGTGGAACTGCAGTCAATGAATAAGAATCTGACATATGTGTCCTCATTGGCCAAATGTTCCAGGGATGATTGCAGGGCTAGGGAAATGGCATCTGTTGATTAAAAGATATTTGGATAAGCACATGATTAGGAAAACTTTAGAGGGGTATGGGTTGGGAGCGGGTAGGTGGGACTAGATTACTTTAGGATTATGTTGGTATGGACTGGTTTGACCAAAGGGTCTGTTTCATGCTGTATGACTGACTGTATGACTTGAAGCATTGTTTAATCAAAACCCTTTATACTTGCAGGAGGCAATATTACTTTATTGTATATTGTGAGTAAGTGTCTAAGCAAGGTGCTGACAGTGGAATGTAACTTTGAAAGGTCTTTATGTCTATAGATGCATAGAAGAAGGGAAGAAAATCCACTAAGGGGAAAATTGGCCATCTGGTCAACTTAAATTGATAGATTATAGTCATTTGTTAGCACGTCCTATGGATATTTCTGAGAAGAGACACTTTTTGTGGCAGCTTTTGTCTTGTACTAGTTAATGCAATTCTTAAGAAAACCAGTTTAGGAGGAACGCCAATTGCTTATACTATATGAGAGGGGTGTTTGGCATGTGGATGCTGTTTAATAGTTGTGTTGTTATGAAGAAAGCACCAGATAATGATGATTGGCAATCAACTCCCAGAGTTTACACTTTAAATCAAGCAAGTTGACTCTCGATAATCTAAGCATTGCCATGAGAAACGAACAATGAATGGCTGTTACCTATTTTGTTGAAGAAAAATAGGTACAGTGCAAAGATATTAATATTAATGTATGTAGCTTCCAATGCACACTAGTGCACCACACAACAATCCAGGAAATGCTGTCGAGTTGCAGAATCACATTAACGGTGAACACTGTGTTGTGAGTTTTACAGGCACAGCTAATTGGGTACAATCAGTAACTTGCTTCTTGTGTATAGCTGAAGGAATATGCTCTTTTATATGATCCAGCAATCTCTGGGGTGGCCTGTGTACCTGACGGTATACTGGCACTGAAATTCAATTTACACACTGCAAACATTGGTTTTCCCTTTAAATTGGCATTCTCACGAAATGTCCTAATGAGTGCAAGAAGAAACTCTTATTTAAAAAGTCTTTGACAGAAATATTGAAATAATTCACGATTATGCATTGCTGAAGTGAACCAGAGCACTGCTAAAATCACCCTATCCATCAGCATCCCACAAACTGAGAAACAAACAAAATATCTTCTTGTTATATAAATCCTCAAATGGATATTGGGGAAGGGGTGTGTGTGAACTGAGCAAAGAATTTGTATTCATGTAGAGCCTTTCACATTCTCAGTATGTACAATAATGTTTCAAAGACAAATCAATTACATCTGAAGATTCAACACTGTCCTTGTACAGGCAAATGCAACGGACAAGTTCCACACAGCAAGATCCATCAATTAATCATTTCTTAAATAAATCATTCTGGTTGCCCCTGGTGAGGTCAGCATTTATTATTCATTTCCCATAACTGTTAAGGAAATACTAGTCAATAGATTAGTTGAACCAAAGAGGTCTGTATAGTGAGCCGTTAAGTAGGAGTGTTCAGGATTTTGATCCAACACTAATAAAGGAATGGCTGGATATCTCCCAGTCAGGATGGTGTGTAATTCAGAGATGGACCTGGGAGGTGAAAGGCACATATCTTCCCCTCTTTTGTATTGGACAATGGAAGCTGCATGTTACTGAAGAGACAGTCTCAGTATTTCTGGTTTTGTGTTGTACTTTGAGGGATAAATATTGGCGAGAACATGGGCATGCACCTGAGATGCAGACAGGGCTTTGGTTATACAGTGTATCAGTTTGCAAATATCTGAAAGGGTTAATAGCGAGCAGGACGTGACAAAATCCTTTATTTTTATGAACTGTGTGCAGTAGGAACCAAAAATCCAAAGTACATTATTACGATCAGGGAGAGATAGTTCCCAAAAGATTTGAGGCCTACAGCTGGTTCCTGTGGTCAATTCTGTCTGGCATGAGGTTTAGGTCTTGATGTACTTTTTGGGATGTGAAAGAGGAACCCTTAAAAAGTAGTTCTGTCCCAGTTAGTTGAAGTTACAGATAGACAAAGGCAGAAAGAAGCTTTAGCTGGGAAGTTAAAAATCACACAACACCAGGTTATAATCCAACAGGCTCCTTCATCAGGTGGTTGTAGAGGTTAAGATCATGCTCACAGAATTTATAGCCAAAGGAGTCCAGTGTCATGGAGATGTGAGACAGTAAACAATCTTGGGTTAAAACTTTCATCTTTTATAATGGGATATGCTGGTTTCGGTTCTTTGATCTGTATATCTCAGAACTTCTTTTAAATCACATTCTCAAGTTAGCTCAGCTTTTTAAACAGTCGGTGTGAAGTCTATCTGTGTCTCAATGCTATGTCAGATGGACAAACTCTCTGTATAGCTTTACAGTTTTACATGGATTCATGCAGTTTTTGAGCAAAATAAAATGCAATTCTGCAAAAACAAATCCACCCCATAAGCTTAAATGTGTGCGCATGTAGGAACAACAAATTGAGTGTGCATGTGAGTGTGTGAGTCACATGATAGAATGTATGTGTATATATGTGTGTGTGAATAAGCTTGGTTAAGTATGTGTTGGTGCGAATGCTGGGGTTGATGTGTGTGCACATGACAGAGAAAGAGAGAGAGTGTGTGTGTGTGTGTGTGCGCGCGTGCGATAATGTATCATGCAGTGGGGTCACCTGTAGTGTGACATGAATCCAAGGTCCTGATTGAGGCCATCCCCATGGGTACTAAGCTTTGCTATCAGTTTCTGTTTAGCCACTTTAAGGAAATGAAGTCCTGAAGTCCGCCTTGGAGGATGATCACCCGAAGGTCCGAGGCCAAATGTCCCAATGTCCATTCACCTGTTGTCTTAGCGTCGGCTCGGTCTCGCCAATGTACCATACCTCAGGGCATCCTTGCCTGCAGCACATGAGATGAACCACATTGGGCGAGTCACATGAGTACTCAGCATGTACGTGGTGGGAGGTGTCCCCACGTGTAATGGTGTTACCCGTGTCGATACTCTGACACATCTCACAGTGGCTGCTGTGACAGGATTGTATGGTGTTGTTGTTCTGAAGGCCGGGCAGTTTGCTGTAAATCATGATCTGTTTAAAGTTTGGTGTTTGTTTAAAGGTGAGAAGTGGAGGCACAGGGAAGGTCTTAGCAAGGTGTTCATCCTCATCGAAAATGTGTTGCAAATTGCAAAGAACATGTGGTAGTCGTTTGGCTCCCAGGAAGCACTGGACAATAAAGGGTACCCTGTCTTTGCAGCCTGTGTCTGCAAAGGATGTCCTACCATGCTACACTTGTCCAGCTTCCATCTGAAACATATTAAAACAGCCATCCCCTATGGACAAGCACCACGCATACACAGGATCTGTTCAGATGAGGAGTAATGCGACAAGCACTTGGAAGTACTCAAGGATGCCTTCATATGAATGGGGTACACTGATCAACTCATTGACTGCCAGTTCTGACGTGCCACAGCGAGAAACCGTAATGACCTCCTCAGGAGATTTTCGATGAGGATGAGCACCTTGCTAAGACCTTCCCCACAGCTCCACTTCTCACCTTTAAACAGCCACTGAACCTCAAACAGATCATGATTCATAGCAAACTGCCCAGCCTTCAGGCCAACATCCTACACCTCTGCCACAGCAGCCACTGCAAGACGGTCAGAATGGGACACTTCAGTGGTCCAGGACATTTGATCTTGGACCTTTGGGTGGCCATCTTCCAAGGCTGACTTCGGGACAAACAACAGCATAGAGTGGCTGAGCAGAAACTAATAACAAAGTTCGGTATCCATGGGCCCGGCCAGGACCTTGGGTTCATGTCACACTACAGGTGACCACCATTGCACTACACACACACACACACACTCTCTCTCACATGCACTCCCCTCACTCACAGCAACACATGCACCCTCTCACACATACGCTATCACACTCACACTCACAAACACACACATACTTAATCAAGTTTACACACACACACACAGTATCACATTACTCACACCCACACACAGTCACATGCACACTCAACCTGTTGCGCCTACATGCGCACACATATAAGGTTATGGGGTGGATTTTCTTTTGCAGAATTACATTTTATTTTGCTCAAAAACTGCATGAATCCATGTAAAACTCTGTAAAACTATACAGAGGGCTTGTCAGTCTGACATAGCCTTGGGACACAGACAGACTTCACACATGTTGTTTAAAAAGCTGAGCTAACTTGAGAATATGATTTAAAAGAAGTTCTGGGATTTACATATCATTGAACAGAAACCAGCATATCCCATTATAAAAGATGAAAGTTTTAATCCAAGATTGTTTACTGTCTCACATCTCCATGACACTGGACTCCTTTGGCTATAAATTCTGTGAGCATGATCTTAACCTCTACAACCACCTGATGAAGGAGCAGCGCTCTGAAAGCTCGTGCTTCCAAATAAACCTGTTGGACTATAACCTGGTGCAGTGTGATTTTTAACTTTGTCCACCCCAGTCCAACAGCAGCACCACAAGTCTCAGACAGCAAGGAAAGTAAACCATTCTGGTTCAGGTGAAAGTGAGAATCCAATCTTTGCTGTGGTTCTGTATAATCAGGAAGAAATTTCAGATGTCAGTTGGTGCAGCTTGGTGTTGAAATCAGGGCTCAGGAAATGTCTGGGGTACAGTGAAGTCTCAGATACAATTGTGTGCCACTAATAATTCGGCGAGTGAGGGTGAATGAATTTTGTTTCAATTGGACCCAGGAGAAAAAATATGGGGCAGTACTGACTTGGCAAAACAAACTGTTCATGAAAACGATGGAGTTATGCCTGTGAGTATACAATAGTCTCTGGAATCCAGGGGATGTAGTGCTAAATAAGGAAGGTGAACTGTCAGAAGATGAGTAATCATAGAGCCATAGGGCATGGGAGCAGCCCCTTCAGTCCAACCAGTCCATGCTGAAAATAATCCTAAACTAACCTAGTCCCACCTGCCTGTGCTTGGCCCATGCCCTCCAAACATTACCTCTCCATGTACTTATCTAAGTGCCTTTCAAACGTTGTAAGTCTGCCCAGCTCCACCACTTCCTCAGGAAGTTCATTTCACATGGGAACCACTCTCTGTGTAAAACATTTGCCCCTCATGTTTCTTTTTAAAATCTCTCTCCTCACACCTTAAAAATATGCACCCCAGGCAGTTCATGATAGAGTGGATTTTTAGAGAGGGTTAAGTTCAGATCATCAAAAGTAGAGAATTATAATCCATTCTGAAATTTTATTGAGGTTTAGTGACCCACAATTTCACTAATAACTAGGAGGAATTTCTCAGGAGTCTGGCCTCACATCTGGAACCCCTCATAGACTCGGTAACAATGTCTATTATATCAATATAATTCATTGCTAGAGTCTATCATTTATTAAACTATGTATTATTAGTGAGACCAGTAAGCCCTTTTCCTCTCTTACACCATAGATTCAGAAAGGACTTACAAGGACGTTGCCAGGGTTGGAGGATTTGAGCTATAGGGAGAGGCTCAATAGGGTAGGGCTGTTTTCCCTGGAGGTCAAGCAGCATCCGAGGAGCAGGAAAATCGACATTTAGGGTCGGAGCTTTTCATCAGAAATGATATCTGCTCATTCCTGATGAAGGGCTCCGACCTAAAACATCGATTTTCCTGCTTCTCAGAAGCTGCTGGACCTGCTGTGCTTTTCCAGCAACACGTTCTCAACCCTCATCTCCAGCATCTGCAGACCTCACTGTCTCCCTGTTTTCCCTGGAGCTTTGGAGGCTGAGGGGTGACCTTTTAGAGGTTTATAAAATCATGAGGGGCATGGATAGGGTAAATAGACAAGATCTTTTCCCTGGGGTGGGAGATTCCAGAACTAGAGGGCATAGGTTTAAGGTGAGATGGGAAAGATTTAAAAGAGACCTAAGGGGCAACTTTTTCACACAGAGAGTGGTACTTGTATGGAATGAGCTGCCAGAGGAAATGATGGAGGTGACATTTAAAAGGCATCTGGATGGGTATATGAATAGGAAGGGTTAAGAGGGGTATGGGGCTAGGTGCTGGCAGGAGGGACTAGATTGGGTTGGGATACCTGGTCGGCGTGGGCAAGTTGGACCGAAGGGTCTGTTTCCGTGCTGTACATTTCTATGACTCTATGACCAGACAAAGCAGGCTTTGTTGTTCCTTCCACTTCAAGCAAGTTGTAACAGCAACTTTCACCATAAGGAGCAGTATCATGGGGTGGCAGGTGCACACAACAGGTTAATCCATTCACCTAAAAGGATGATGTCTCTCTCAATGATTGCTCCCAGCTATCAACCAAGACTCTTTTCAACAATCTGAAAGTTGAAGTTAAACGTCTAATCTTCTGACTCAGGGATGATTGATCCTCACTCACGCATACACAACAACTGAGGTTCAAGCAGATTTAATAATGTGTTAAATGTTTTCCATGACTGAATTTAAAGCATCTGTTTAGAATATTAATGGGTAAATTGTATTAATGTTAGCATGGTATTTTCTGTTACTTTGAGCCACAAACGCTTTCAATGGATAAATAATCCAGTTTCTATTGCACATGACAGTGTAAGGCCGATAAATTTTCATTCACTTTCTTTTTACATTAGACGGATTTTGAAATATAAACTGCTGCTTAAATCTCAATGATGTGCTGAGATTGATCATGGAGTAATCCAGGCATTTTTTATATCAAAGATGCAAAACACATGTTCTCAGGAACTCTATATGACTGTAAGACACTGACATTTCATGGAAAAATTGCAATTATAACATTTGTCACTCATATTTTTCAAGAAACACAAGCAGACCAACCTTTGCAGGAATGTATTTGTGACAGCAGTAGCGTGTGTGTCAGAGGTACTGGCTGATGAGGTTTATCTCTCACAGAAATATGAGATGGAGGGCAGGAAAGGCACCAGACATGGAAGTGATGATAAAGAAACTAACCAAGCAGCTTTAATGGATTCTGTACAATCAAATAGTACATAAGAGAATTCTCTGACCTATAGAGTCTGTGATGGTTCTTTGAAGCAGCAATCCAATTCAGTTCTCTGCTCACCCCGAGCAGCCGTGAAAAGTTGGATCGTTTACAATATATTCAAATTAACTTTGGAAAGGTTTTATTCAATCAACCACGAACAACCTATCAGTCAGTGCATCCCCAATGACAAACAACATGCAACACACCTCTTTTGCATCATTCTGGGATGTTGAGGGTAAGACAGTACATTCTGGGGAATTAAATATATCGCCATCAAGCAATCATATCCAACAATGGATTTCTGAGGCAATACCATGCAGTTCAGTCTCAATCGACCATTCGGGAAAGCATGAGAGGGGTTATTATACCTCTCGTGAAGTTGTCACAGTGTAACACAGAGTCACTGCACTAATCACAGACTCACAATTTTACAGTACCTGGTCACAGGCTGCCAGATTGCATTAGTGTCACAACATCACTGCTTCCAGTCTCAGGGGCCACCGTGTATGACAGTCTCACAGCACCTTGCCAACAGGCTGTCACAGGGTATCATAGTATCACTACTCCCAGGAGAAAGTGAGGACTGCAGATGCGAGGGATCAGAGTCGAGAGTGTGGTGCTGGAAAAGCACAGCAAGTCAGGCAGCATCCGAGGAGCAGGAGAATCGACATTCTGGGCATAAGCCCTTCATCAGGAATGACTTCATCAGTGACTTATCACTGCTCCCAGTCACAGGCTGTCACAGGATGTCACAGTGTATCACAGCATCACTGCTCCCAGTCACAGGCTGTCACAGGATGTCACAGTGTATCACAGTATCACTGCTCCCAGTCACAGGCTGTCACAGGATGTCACAGTGTATCACAGTATCACTGCTCCCAGTCACAGGCTGTCACAGGATGTCACAGTGTATCACAGCATCACTGCTCCCAGTCACAGGCTGTCACAGGATGTCACAGTGTATCACAGCATCACTGCTCCCAGTCACAGGCTGTCACAGGATGTCACAGTGTATCACAGCATCACTGCTCCCAGTCACAGGCTGTCACAGGATGTCACAGTGTATCACAGCATCACTGCTCCCAGTCACAGGCTGTCACAGGATGTCACAGTGTATCACAGCATCACTGCTCCCAGTCACAGGCTGTCACAGGATGTCACAGTGTATCACAGTATCACTGCTCCCAGTCACAGGCTGTCACAGGATGTCACAGTGTATCACAGCATCACTGCTCCCAGTCACAGGCTGTCACAGGATGTCACAGTGTATCACAGCATCACTGCTCCCAGTCACAGGCTGTCACAGGATGTCACAGTGTATCACAGTATCACTGTTCCCCGTCACAGGCTGTCACAGGATGTCACAGTGTATCACAGTATCACTGCTCCCCGTCACAGGCTGTCACAGGATGTCACAGTATATCACAGCATCACTGCTCCCAGTCACAGGCTGTCACAGGATGTCACAGTGTATCACAGTATCACTGCTCCCAGTCACAGGCTGTCACAGGATGTCACAGTGTATCACAGCATCACTGCTCCCAGTCACAGGCTGTCACAGGATGTCACAGTGTATCACAGCATCACTGCTCCCAGTCACAGGCTGTCACAGGATGTCACAGTGTATCACAGTATCACTAGTCCCCGTCACAGGCTGTCACAGGATGTCACAGTGTATCACAGTATCACTGCTCCCCGTCACAGGCTGTCACAGGATGTCACAGTGTATCACAGCATCACTGCTCCCAGTCACAGGCTGTCACAGGATGTCACAGTGTATCACAGCATCACTGCTCCCAGTCACAGGCTGTCACAGGATGTCACAGTGTATCACAGCATCACTGCTCCCAGTCACAGGCTGTCACAGGATGTGACAGTGTATCACAGCATCACTGCTCCCCGTCACAGGCTGTCACAGGATGTCACAGTGTATCACAGCATCACTGCTCCCAGTCACAGGCTGTCACAGGATGTGACTGTGTATCACAGCATCACTGCTCCCAGTCACAGGCTGTCACACGATGTCACAGTGTATCACGGTATCACTGCTCCCAGTTGCAGGCTGTCGAAGTGTCACTGTACATAGTCACAGACCATCAGAATGGATCATCATGCTGTCATTGAACCTTGCCACGGTGTATCAAAGAGTTCCAGTACTGAACCACAGGCTGTCGTACTGTATCACAGTGCTGCTGTTCCCAATCACAGGCTGCCATAGTATATCACAGTGTCACTCTTCCTATTCACTGGGTGTCACAGTATATCACAATGTTATACAACAGGCGTAGTCAGTCAATGTTTATCATACTGTCACAGGCTGTCATAGTGTGTGCCATAATATATCAGAGCGTCACGGCACCTCATCACAGATTGTCTCACTGCTCTGATACAGGGGCTGTCACAGTTTCACTGTATGTTTTGATGTATCAAAGTGTCAGTGCACCTAATTAGACAGTCTCAAATGTATCATAGTGCACCACAAGGTTACTGTTCCGAGTTACATGTTGTCATTATCATTATCATTATCCCTGTAGCTAATCATGTGGGCTGTCTCAGTGTCACTGACTGCCAGTGCATCAGAGTATCACTGCACTACTCACTGACTGGCACAGTGTATCATAGTGTCACAACTCCAAGCCCCAGAACATCAGTGTCACTGTTTTTTTGGCACAGACTATCACAGTAATTACAGTGTCACTACACTTTGGCACACGTTGTTACAATGAATTGAAGCATCAGTGTCTGAGTACCTAGTCACAGAGCATCCTGCAATGCATCCCAGACCACAAAATCTAACTTTTAACAGGCCTGTTTTACAACATTCTGTGACTTTGAAGTTGTCATGTTAGAAGATGAATGCTGGAGAGCTAAGTGTATTACCATCAACTTTAGTGAGACAATGTGCACAATCTCAAAACCTCATTATCAGCAGTGTCACAGTGTCAGTGAACCCAGTCACAGTCTATCATAATGTTGCTGCACCTTGTCAGTTTGCACAGTTCATCAGTGTCAGTGTCATTGCACATAGACACTGGTTGTCACAGTGTATCAGTGTTAACACACCTAGTCACGGAGTGTCACAGTTTTACAGTGCAACAGCATCCAGTCACAGAGTTCCACAGAGTTACAATGTCGTTGCTCCAAAACACAAACTGCCACAATGTATCCCATTGTCAATGCACCGAGTCGTAATGTCTGACAGGCCACAGTGCTATTATTGGCTAAGGTTTTAGTTTATCCTGTTAACCAGCTAAACTAGATTAAACTCCAATCTCATGCTGTTGCCCCTGCTTGAATGCTGCTGCTGTCAATGCCTCTGGAATTTAAAATTATGATGCTCAGACTTCATTTCACAATCGCATGACATCACACAGGATGCAAAGGAGATGCTGACTTTGCTAGGCACCCTTTTGAACCATCAGATCATTTCTTGCCTAAATGCCTCAATATTAGTAGGTGGATTATCCCCACTTCCCAAATCCTCCTCATTAACTACTAAAGGCCTCTTACAGTGGTGACCATGGAGGAAACTTGAATGGAAAACCTTCCAATGAAATGACTTTCAATGAATGACTGTACATTCTTTAGTCGCGTGATTTGATGCCATCTATGAGTTTGGGATCAAGACAGACTGGCTGAGGGGAGAGCCAGTTCAGGAACTATCCTCAGGCCTAAAACTCTTAACATCATGATTTATTTCAATGAAGTTCTAAATCGAGCAATACTAAACATTGCTTTAAACGTTGATGCACCAGACTCTGAAACTAGGTAAGACTATTCTTTGCATGTGCTCCTGTTCTATTTAATCTCTCAACATATCCAGACTTCAACCAACAACCAAGTAACTCCTCCCTTACCATGCTATATATGCCCAGTGAGGAGTAGATCTATGACATCATTGACAGAGTGCTCCAGAGTCCTAAAATTCTTACGCAACATGTATCACCCATGGTTCAGCATATAGCACACATGCCTCTGCTTACTAACTTCTGATTTCAAGTCATGAACTATGTCTGAAGCACAAATATCAAAGCTAACTTTGATTGAACTGCAGTTCTAAGGGATTATTGTGGGTGGCACGGTGGCACAGTAGTTAGCACTGCTGCCTCACAGCGCCAGAGACCCGGGTTCAGTTCCCACCTCAGGAGACTGACTGTGTGGAGTTTGCACGTTCTCCCCGTGTCTGCGTGGGTTTCCTCCGGATGCTCCGGTTTCCTCCCACAGTCCAAAGATGTGCAGGTCAGGTGAATTGGCCATGCTAAATTGCCCATAGTGTTCAGTAAGGGGTAAATGTAGGGGTATGCATGGGCTGCGCTTCAGCGGAGCGGTGTGGACTTGTTGGGCCGAAGGGCCTGTTTCCACACTGTAAGTAATCTAAAAAAAATCTAATCTAAAAAAAAGTGAACTTTCTATGGATGTTTTGTGTTTCAGATGAAATGTTAAATCGAAGTCCTGTTATACAAAAGATCCCATAGAACCATTTTAAAGACCCAGGGAGTAATCTCTCATGTCAGCAAATATTTGTCCTTCATTTAATATTATAAAACAAAATGGCTCTCTGGTTATTATCACATTGCTGCTTGCGAGTGGAAGTTGCTGCAATTCCTATGTTACCTTTCAAAATGTGCTTCATTCTCTGCAAAGTCTTCTGAGACATTTGGTGGCTACCTAAAGTAAATAACTGCAAATCTATCTTTCGCATTAAGAAATTGTGACCAAGTGATAAATCGCCTTCACACAGAATAATTGGGTGTGGACAAAGTTATATTTGGATGTTTTTTATTTTGAAATAGTAAGAAACATGTTGTGAAGAGGAGGTGCCAGTTTACAAAGTTTCTTATTAATGGGCTGAAAAAAACTGCATGAATTGCAGGGCGATTTGATCGATCTTTCCCAGATTATTGGAAAAGGTCTGTGACTGTTTTTGTAGTGAGATAATTAAGCCTTCATCGGAGGCCTGTCAGTCAGCTAATCCATCAATAATCCCATTTCATTGCACATTGCACTGAATTGAGTCACATGATTCACATCATTAATTCTCTCGCTGCAGTTCTTTACTTTGAGAAAATCTGATCGGGTCTTGCTCAGTATTATTGCCAGAAGCTTTTTTTTTTGGATGCATTTGGATTTTCACTACCAAACAAAAATAACGTTTTTCCAATTTCTGTGATATGTCATTGGGTTCACACTGAGTGCGTACAGCATACTGCCTTTCCCTCAATTATGAATTGCCATCTGTAATCGTCAGAGTTGGAGATGTTCTATCGAAGCCCCAAGTCAATCACTTCCTATCAATATATATCAATATAAAACTGGCTCTGTTTTGCAATATTAGTACTGAGATGTGTGACAAGTTATATGGAAGTGACTGGAAAATTATATGAAGGAAACTACGAATTTAATACATGGCGGTGCAGACTGGATGGGTCAAAGGGCCTGTTCTGCTCTGTGTGTTTGCTTGATTCTATGAAACATTCACAGGTCCATCGATATGGAACATAGGGAATGGGACTACACTTGCAAATAACCCATCACTACACAGGCCCAAGGATGGACCAAATTAACCCTTTCTGTGACACATGAATCGTCTCCCTTTATCTACTTCTGGGTTCAGAAAAGAACCTTCGCTCACTATTTTTGATTAACTGTCAGCTCACATTCTCCAATGGAGCTTCTTCAGAGCTCTGAAACTCTAGATAGAGTCACTTTGACGCTGGAACCCGGCTGCCTGCACATAATCTCCCACAAGGGGCATTTGATCTGATGCCAAGTTCAGGGTCAACAAATCTAATCTAATCAAAAGGCACAGGTCCTCAGCACCTACTTGGATTTTAAAGCTAAAGAATTAAATGCGTGTAGTCAGCTCTGATACAACAAACAGAGAAAGACTGAAGGGCTAAAGGAAACCAAGCTACTCCATTGAAGCTGCTTATTTTTAGCTCCAACTCCCAAAAACACACTTTGTCCCTCTCCAACCCAGAAGGAACATAAACCTCCTTCAAAATGCATCTTTAATACCCTAAAGCAATTAAATTCAGTCCAGGAGAATGCATCAAATAAATGATACATACTTTTTTTATTTGTTGGTCGGAAGTGGACATTGCTGTCTGAGGCAGCATTTATTGCCCATCCTTAGTGGGGATTGAACTGCTTTCTTGAAGCCAACAATGTCATTAGGGAGAGAGTTCCAGGACGTTGACCTTGTGACAGTGAAGGAGCGGAGATCTATTTCCAAGTCGGGTTGGTGAACTTGCAGGTGGTAATGTTCCCACGTATCTGTTGCCCTTCTCCTTCTAGACAGAAGTGGTTGTGGGTTTGGAAGGTGCTGTGCAAGGAGCTTTGCAATGCGCTTTGTAGATAGTACACATTGCATCCATGAGGTATCAGTGGTGGAGGAAGTGAATGTTTGCAGATATGGTGTCAATCAAGCGGGCTGCTTTGTCTTGGATATTGTTGAGTTTCTTGAGTGTTGTTGAAGCTGCACACATTCAGGTAAAAGGGGAATATTCCAACACACTCCTGACTTGTGTCATGTGGATGGCAAACAGGGTCTGGGGAGTTAGGAGGTGAACTACTTGCTGTGGGATTCCTCGGACTGGACCTGCTCCTGTTACAGTATTACTATAGCTAACTCAGTTCAGTTTCTGGTCAGTGGTAATGATGAGAATATTGATACTAAGGTACTGTATTTGATGGGATCTTTACTCAATCAAGATTCAGCCAGTTACCATTAGACACCATACAGAGAGTATTACAGACACTTTAGGTGGTTTAACCTGACATTATTGTTCACTTGAGCAATCCTGGATACTTTTGCTGAACATTCAGCACTTACCGAACCAGAATTAGACAGCACAAGGGAATCTAAATTATTGCTCATGGGTGCTCCTGTGGGGAGCAACTACATAACATCTGCTTTACAGCAGACTGTGTGCAAAGGAGGCAATGAGGTTTAACACCCAAATACCCTTTATGTGTGTGCCAGCTTATTACTGAGGTAATTTAAACTACACCCACCTCCTTGCTTTCTTCTTATTGACTCGTGCTAATATTTATCCAATTTACCTGTTAAAATTGACAATGGACTTTATCCAACCACTCTGCACCAGAACATCCCATGTTTTAACAATGCTCTGAATAAAGAAATTTCTCCTAACCTTTCCCCTCCAATCCTTCTATAATAGGTTTAAACTGTCTTGGCCTTCTCTGCTCCATTGACATGAATTAATTCTTGGAACTATGTTTTCCATCCATGGTGACTCAAGCAGTGAATCTCCACTATTTAATCTTTTTTTCAGATTTTAATGTTATTTCTGCAATGGTAGGCACAAGGCTCTTGCTACAGTGGTGTCTCTGGTTGGAGAACACACCCATAGAATCCCGACAGTGTGAAAACAGGCCCTTCGGCCCAAAAAGTCAACACCAAACCTCCAAAGAGTATCCCATCCAAACCCATTCTGCATTTATCCCTAACTAATGCACCTAACTTATACATCCCTGAACGCTATGGGCAATTTATCCTGGCCAATTCACCTTACCTGCACATCTTTAGACTGTGGGAGGAAATCAGAGCACATCCAAGCAGACACGGGGAGAACATGCAAATTTCACACAGACAGTCGCCCGAGACTGGAATTGAACCCAGGTCCCTATGCTGTGAGGCAGCAGTGCTAACCACTGAGCCACATCACAGTCTACAAATGCTGGGATCCATACCATTGGGAAGGGCAGGGAAACATACATACACTTTACTCGCTGAGTAATACATCATGGTGATTTATATTTGTATTGCAGGGCCTTCATTTTCAACAGGTTAAAATTCTCTCCCAGGCAACACATTTGAAACACCATCAACATAACTACTGAGGACTTAGGAGAATGTTAACAAGTGCTGGATGCTGACTGGCACACATTGCCTCTCAGTACTGTGATGCTCTGAATGTAACATTCACAATGCTGTGTTTGAATTCCTTCATAATATTAACGTCCATCTAGTTAACTTCTTCCAGCAATGGAAATCACTGCATTTCTCCAATTCAAGGTTCTTGAGTTTTCTCTTTCAATTGACCCTTCCTTGGTGGCCATATGCCTTCAGGTCCCTGACTTTTAACACCAGAATACCCTCCCTAACTCTTTCATCTCCTTTAAGTCTCACCTTAAGATCTCAGCACCTTGATCAAGCCTTCGGTGATGTATCTAAATACTTTTCAGTGACTAGGTCTCAACATTTATATTGGAAAGCTCCTGTGGAGGAGTTCGCAAAGTTGTAATCTTCAAAAGTGTTTTATTAATTCAAGTTATTAAGGAGACATACAGTTGGACCATTCTGCACTCCATTGCTACTCACTTACTTGGAGCACGTACCTGGATGCTCACAGCATCCCTGGCATGTCTCGCCTTGCCTTACCTTTCCTTGCCTCTTGCACTTTCTTTCCCCCCAGCCAGAGCTACCAGCTTCACAGTACTTCTGACTTAGTTTATCTTTAGCTTTTCAAAAGCCAGGAAGCCTTGCTCTGGCTGTCAGCAGTCCTCAAGGGAGACATCCTTCGCTCTGGGGCCTGGCACAGTCACCAGCAGCATCCGATATAAGTCCAGTGGCTTGAACATGGTCTTTGGGAAGGTGATAGATATAGTTCTTAGATATGAAGAGATCAAAGGCAAAGGAACAAAAGCAGGAGCAGGAGACTGAGTCGGATGGTCAGCCAATGTCATATTGTATGGTAGGTTAGGCAGAAAGAGCTGAATGGCTCACTGCTGCTCCTAATTATCCATGTTTCTATGGTTAGTTGTCCTTTGATATAGTCAAAGTCAGGATCCTCTCCGACTAAAGGAAGTGGAGTTGAGTGTCAGGCAGCCCACTGCCCTCTTTTGTCCCTATTCTGGGCTGTTTTGTCCCAGGATGAGAGAAATTAAGGGATAGAGTGAGATGAATGTAGGTGGCACTCCTCTTAAACCTAGTCAGGGAAAGACAGTAAGCTGTCCCGAGTGAGGGACCAGACAGTGCAGGGATCATGCAGAGTTAGGATGTTGGGGTTTTGGAGTGAGACCGAGTGAGGGAACATATTGCAGGTGTAATTGAGAAAGGTAGAGCAATTAATAGCCTTGGTGGGAGGTCGGAGCAGAGGTAAAGTGAGTGTGAGGCATTGGAGAGAAGATGGTAATACTTACCTTGGCCAAATACATCAAGTCATTAACCTTCTTCCTTCACGGCTGAGTCTTCCATCAGATGGTTGGATCTGCAAGGACCCATATGATCACCTCAGATTTGGTGGCGTGGTCACCTCTGCTGGTCCAGCAGGAAGAGGACATCCACCCAGAGTTGCAAATCATAACCGCAGATTCTCACCACAA
Organism: Chiloscyllium plagiosum; assembly: GCF_037043375.1. Lineage (NCBI taxonomy): Eukaryota > Metazoa > Chordata > Chondrichthyes > Orectolobiformes > Hemiscylliidae > Chiloscyllium > Chiloscyllium plagiosum. The sequence goes on along the minus strand of NW_028270147.1, from coordinate 86,531,800 downwards.
AACTATATTTGGCTGTGGTACAGATGATAGTATGAGTGGTTGGTCATGTTAATTTCTGTGTGTTAATGTATCTGAGCTTGAGTTTAATTTATTGCTGTTACATGTACTGAAAGACAGTGAAAAGTGTTGTTTTACATGCTCTACAGGCAAATTGTACCATACAATCCGGGTAGCAGAAATGAGTGCAGAATACGGTGTTACAGCTGCAGAGAAGGTAGAGAGAGAGAGAGAGAAAGAGAGATCAAAATTAACATATGACAGGTCCATTCAAAAGTCTGATAGTAGCGGGGAAGAAGCTGTTCTTCAATATGTTCATACGTGTATTCAAACTTTTATATTTTTGGGGGGGGGGGGTGTGCACAGAGGATACTCTTATCTGCAAAATACAATTTTGATTTCTCTGTTTAAAGAATGACTGTAATATTCATACTGTTTCATGAGGAAGCAACATAACTTTAATATAGTGAACATAAAACCCAGCACAGAGTGGAGATTTTCAATTTATTTTCCTTTGCTGAAATTGGAGGACAGCTCATTCTCTTAATACAATTGGGCAACTGGCTGTGTTCAACTAATAACAATGTGGATTTTTATAAAAATAGTGCATAGACACATCCAGGAAGCTAATTTTAAGTTAGTATCATTTGATGTTTCACCAAAGGTGCGCAGGAACCTTTGCAACACATCAGCAACACATTGTGCCTTCAATAAATTTCATTTTGCACTCATATTATCTCCATCGAGCAATATTTCAACAAAACCTATTCCTTCAGATACAACACTGCAAATTTTAGTCAAAACCATACATGCCCAAGCCAAGATTGAGGATTACAATGGTGTCAGAGGTTCACCAGCATCTGCTGATCTATATTACCAGACATACCCTTGTGGGACAGGATCAAGTATAAGTGCTAATTTGGCAGGTCTGTAATGTGGGTTAGAGGTGGGCAAGGTATTTGTGCTTTGGTTGGAATAAGAGAAACAAAGCAGGCTATTTGGTTTTTACTTTTTGCAAATCTGAAGACCCATGTGCTACAGTTATATATTGTACCAGCTTAGTATGAATTAATGATTGTTCCTCAGATCTTTATCTGCATGGTGAAGTATCCAAGTTCAGCATGATGTATTGCACATTGAAAATCCAGACTACATGCATCGCTCTAACCCATTTCTCACTGGTACACTTTGTGACTCTCTGCATGTATTATTTTCTTTGCTTTCTGGACATGAATGCACAGTAATGTATTCCTTACTATCCACTGAACCTGACATTTACAAGTAATCTCTCAACTGCTTAATACTTGTGATCCTCAGAGTACATTGTTTCTCACTTGGTCCCACTCTGAGTAGCGTACTGTTTTATACTTGCCCGACAGCAGATATACACAGTTTGAAAATGAAAAATGAAGAAAGACTTGTAACTGTAAAGCACATTTCACAACCTCAGGGCAAAATCTGGACGAAGACATACATTTCGAATGGAGTCACTCTTGTGATACAAACTGGATAGCTGCCAATTGGTATACATCAAGTTCACCCAAACAGTTCTGAGATAAGCGACCAGATCGTCTGTTTTGATGATATGGACTGAGGGATAAATATTGGCCAGTGCGCAATAAGATCTATTTTTTAAGATAGTGCCATGGAATGAGTGCCCAAGAGCATATAAGGACTTAGTTTTAAAGTCTCCACAAAAGGCAGCACTTCTGACTGTTCATTAGCACTGCCTTGGAGTATCAGCCTAGATTCAGGTTTCCAGGATATATTGCCTGACTGCAGATTGTGTGCTACTGATTACGAATGCTTTCCCTTGATGTATATGATCCTTGAATATCAGTGGAACATGCAATATCCCTTTAACTGGAGGTGCTGCACACAGCTTTAAGTCAGGTGGTAAAAGTTCACCTTGTGGGCCTTGGCAACTCATCAGAGATGACCGTCTCGCTGGCACTAGTATCCAGCTCAAATTTGATTGGAGAACAAACTTACCCAGATCATTTCTGATTAAACTTATCAGGTTACTGTTTAATCACCCCTAGAGAAGAGTAACATTAGTGTTCTGTAAATGTTTGTTCCTCATAAAAAGAAACTTAATCCATTGCAAAATTGACCTGTTTGTCAGGGTCAGAGTCAGGGTTAGGGTCAGGGTTAGGGTCAGGGTTAGGGTTAGGGTTAGGGTCAGGGTTAGGGTTAGGGTTAGGGTTAGGGTTAAGGTTAGGGTTAGGGTTAGGGTCAGGGTTAGGATCAGGTCAGGGTTAGGGTCAGGGTCAGGGTTAGGGTCAGGGCCAGGGTTAGGGTTAGGGTCAGGATTAGGGTTAGGGTCAGGGTTAAGGTTAGGATCAAGGTTAGGGTGAGGGTTAGAGTTAGGGTTAGGGTCAGGGTTAGGGTTAGGGTTAGAGTTAGGGTTAGGGTTAGGGTTAGGGTTAGGGTTAGGATCAGGTCAGGGTTAGGGTCAGGGTCAGGGTTAGGGTCAGGGCCAGGGTTAGGGTTAGGGTCAGGATTAGGGTTAGGGTCAGGGTTAAGGTTAGGATCAAGGTTAGGGTGAGGGTTAGAGTTAGGGTTAGGGTCAGGGTTAGGGTTAGGGTTAGAGTTAGGGTTAGGGTTAGGGTTAGGGTTAGGGTTAGGGTTAGGGTTAAGTTCCAAGACATGAATATGATTGGAGGCTGGGAGTGAATTCGTTTGATATTGGGTTTGTGTTTTACAATATCACACATCCTCAAGAAGTGAACCTTTATATGAAAATCAATGCATCATCAGAGAAAGGCTGCATTGCCTTGCCACTGCTGTGCAGGAATTAGGAACCTCAGCTGAGGTGTGTGTATGCTGTATTATTGGAGGTTAATTAAATAAAACTTGCTGACAAGTTGCCCATGGCTTGCCTGGTTCAATGTACCTACCGTAGGTGCATTTGAGCATCCACTCTCAGGTTTATGGATAGTTGAGTGGGAAGGCTATGGCACAACATCAACAGCAGCACTACTGCATGGACTGTTAGAGGTCAGGCTGATGGGCCTTTCACTGTGCTGTGAAGTATTGTGGTCATGGATGCTGCTAATGAACTGTAGGAAGCCCTGCTGTGAGATACATTGACAGCCTGAACCATGAACCATGAAGGAGAACCAGTTTGGACTTTTGTCTCACATATGCTATTTCAATATTAATGCAGGTACGTCCTCCAAAGGAAATAAACCTCTGCACAGCAACAACCTATAAAAATCTCAGCAGTCTAACTGTGTGAATACTGATGCAAATAATCAGAAAATCACTGGACTGCAAAATTGTTCTGTAGCACTCTGCAGTGCAAGTTGGTGTGGCAGGTTTGAATGAGTTTGTGAAAGTGTTTTCTGTGGTAATCTCAGGCAAACTTTCATTGTCCATGGACATTGGATGAATTTTCCTGAAAAACATTTTGTTAGATTATGTGACGTGTACACAAATTCATATTGACCCTCTGGGTTTGACCATAGTGACCATCCCTGCAGACTATTCTACAGGCTAATTTACGGGGGAGGTAATCCCCTACTGTTTCTTTACCTTTGTTGTTAATGAAGAGGAGATTTCAAGGTGTACAGAGGCAAACTGACTTTGGTGCTAGCTTCCCAAGTGACGATTTACAAGCTTTCTGAATCCTGCACATAGCATGGTTTCCTAACACTCAAAGACACTGCTCATAGATTTTTGTGAAATCCTATTCTCTATGGAGAAGGTTGGGGACAAAGCCTTTTTACTCAATAGGGAAAATTGCCAGTTACTAATTGCAAATGCTTTCTCTTGCTAGATGAGATCCTTGAATATCAATGGGACATGCAATATCCCTTGACCTGGAGCTACTGCACACAGCTTTGAGTGAGGTGGTAAAAGTTCACCTTGGCTGACCATGAAGTCTCATCAGAGATAACTGTGACACAGGCACCAGTATCCAGCTCAAATGTGGTTGAAGAACCATTTACCAAGATCATTTCTGATCAAGTTTAGCAGTGTTGAATCGCTTCTAGAGAAGAGTAATATTGGTGCACCATAAAAGAAACTTGTTCCATTGCAGAATTGACCTGCTTGTCAAGGTTTGGTTCCAAGACATGAATATGTATGGTTGGATCCAGTTTGATATCGAGTTTGTGTTTTACAATATAGTACATCCTCAAGAAGTGAATTTTTATACTATAATCATTACATTGTTGGAAGAAAGACATTGCAACATGACACTGCCTCGGATTTCATGTTGATCTTGTCACGTTTTTGTTTAATTCGTTCATGGGTTGAGGGCTTCGCTGGCTGCCAGCATTTATTGCCTATCCCTAATTGCCCAGAGGACAGTTAAGAGTCACTATATTTCTGTGGGGCTGGATTATGATATATTTTTCAAATGAGATGTCTGTCTCCTCTGTTCTGATGTTTTATTATTTATAAGTAGTCAGTAGTCCCTGTAAAATGTTCTGCAGTAAATTGGACAAAGCTTCTTGGAATAATTTTCTAAACTCTAGTACTATTACCCGGATTGCATGTTCCAACGTTAGATCCTCTTTTGCTTGAAGAAATCCAGCAACTAATCTATCCAAAGGACAAAAAGCAATTCTGCATAAATGAGCCCTTGTTGTAAGTGTCCATAGCTGTATGAGTCTGATAATCCATTCAGGTCATCAGTGAAGCTGTCGACAGACTCTCCTGGGAATTGGTATCTGCTGTGGAAGCATGATTTTTCTGGTGTTCTATTTGTTTTTGAAGTGAAATATTGATCAAAGACTGTTAGGAGATTGTCAAACATAATTTGCTTCTCATCAATCCATTGTCAACGTAACACGTGATCTGGGTTCTTCCCATATAGCAGAGAAGTGTGCAGTATGTCATAGAGGTCTGAGCAATATGGGCAAGATTTGCAGCAGAATCAAACAAGAAATGCAGTGAGGCTCTTTTAAGCTTTTCGCAAGTGCTCTCATGAGATTTTCACGAGGCAGCAGCATGTTACCAATTTAGAGAAATTATTATTTGTTAAATGCTTCTTTGAGAGTGCAACTCACCTCATTAATACTCAATCTTCGATCTTGCCAAACAAGCTAGCTGTCGAGAAAATTCAACATGGAAACAAGAGCAGGTACCTGGCAGATTCAGCTCGGTGCTCACTTCGAATGACCTCTCTGTTCAATATGATGACCACAGTACCTCACAGCACAGTGAAAGGCCAATCAGCCTGACTTCCTAATGGGCCGTGCAGTGGTGCTTCTGTTAATGCTGTTCCATGTTCTTGCCACTCAACTATGCACAACCCTGAGAGTGGATGCCCAGATACATGATGTTGGACAACATCTCAGGGCATGCTAGATGGGTACATACACAGACATTGGCATTTGACATGTGCCAACCTTCCTCATGGCACATCTCTGATCACTTACAGGAAGCTTCTGCACTTCAACACTGCACCTCAGGCTACAGTGGCAACTCTCATTGTCATGCTGCAGCAAGGAGACTGTGCTTTCAGGGATACACACGAGGGTCATGAACTGGATCAGGCTGCATCACTGGGCTCTTTGCTTGCTATCATAGAGTTCATGTACTCTGAACCTATCGAGATGCTCATTGCATCCCTGCCTTGCATTGATATCTTTCACTTTGCCCCCTCAACCAAGGATGCCAGTTTTATATCATCTGTGCTTTGCCTTGTTATTGACCACAAAAAAGGAAGCTTATCAGGTTTTCTCACAAGCGTCACTCTGGTCACAGGGGGCGAGCCTTCACTCAGGGGATCCCTGCACAGTAAGGCGAGGGCAGCCTTTGGTTCCACTCCATCACCTTTGAAACGGTCCATTTGCTTCCTGGGGCAGTTCAAATCAGGATGCCGTCCACAGAAGGGATGTGGTCCTGAAGCTTAGCAAACACATCACCCACCTTGACTCTTTCAGCTGTATGGTGGACTGTTTCCCTCCTGGATTGAGAGCGCAGCAGGTATAATGGGAGGTGGAAGTGGGCAGCACTGCAGGTATTTTTGGTCCAGCTGGAGAGGTGCCCCCAGTGAGTGAGTAGGCAGTACAGAGGGCATACAGGATTAGTGGTATCAGGGCTAGTGTAGGTGACAATGAGTGGGGAAGATGTTGCAAGCAGTACTGGGTGTGTTAGAGGATGAGCCTTCATGGGAGGTAGGTACAGTAATGCAGAAAGCGAGTGTAAAGTGTTGGAGGTGACACCTATGTTGGATAGAGTGGAGAAGGTTAGTGACTTCCTTGATATTTTTGTGTGCATTCCTCCAAATGACTGAGTGCACTTAAGCATGGATCAGGTTGGCATGGAGTGTTTTCCTGTCTTTCTCTGTTGGTCTGTGGGGGAAGAGGGTGTTCCACCCCTGAACCAGCCCATACAGCAGGACTTCCAGAATCATGCCCACAACAATCATTTTACCTCATCTGCCATGTCTGGAACAAATGTCAGGAACCATGTAAGGCACCTCCAAACTGTCAGTGCTCATCTGAGTACACAACAGGCTTTCAAAGATGGAAGGGGTGAAAGGGATGCAGGCAGGCTATATGCTGTAATTGGTGACTAGTTCTGGAAATGACATCTGGAAAGATGGGCTCCAGCTCAGGTGTGAGAGATGTCATAGCTGCAGGGTAGGTCATTAATGCAGCATGTTGTGTAAGATCCAATGTTAAATCTCAGTAGGCCTTACAGCTAAAAACCCTCCAAAAAACTCAACACATCTTGGACTTAGGCAAAGGAAATAAGATCCAGCCTTAAGTGTCCAATCCTGTCAACATGCAGAAATCCAGGAGTCCTGATTTTCATATTTGCTGACCTAACAAACAATCATATCAAATGTTCAGGTGGGAAGGTCACCACAGACAAATTTTGTTGCAATGGCTGATTGTTGATTGGAGTTTGAAGTTATCGATTAGCTTTTTTTATTTTGCTGATGTTGTGAGGATTTTGAAGCCCATGTACTACACTAATGTTGTCGTGTTGTTATATTTTTAGAATAGTGTAGAATTAGGCCATTCTGCCCAACAAGCCTCTGAAGATCAGCCCACCCAGACCCACCTCCCCGCACTATCCCTGTAACCCTACCTGTCCCATGGCTAATCCATCTAGCCTACACAACTCTGGACACTATAGGCAATCTAGCATGGCCAATCCACCTATCCTGCATATTATTGGATGGTGGGAGGAAAATGGAGCACTGGAGGAAACTCACACAGACACGGGGAGAATGTGCAAACTCCACACAGTCGCCTGAAGCTGGAATCGAGCTGGGGTCCCTGGCACTGTGTGGCAGCAGTGCTAACCACTGAGCCACCATGCCACCCTATTCTTGGTTGATTGAAGTTGTTTTGAAATTGGTGAGACTGTTGTTATACCAAACTGAAAATTGTGAAAGTACCTGCTTTTCCAAATGTTGTTTCTTTTGAATGTAAAGATCAGGTTTCCTTTACCAATATGGAGATGAATGAAGATATTCGTTTTCCAAAGATGGCTGAAGAATCTCTGAAAGATCTGCGGTAGAAACATTCTCAAAATGTGACAAACAATAAAATTCTATTATGGTATTTGTTTAATTGTTTAAAGATGGCTGCCATGAGGCCATTTGCTCCAACCTTTCAGGGTCAAAGGTCTTGTCTGACTGAAAGTTATGTAATGTGATCAGACTTGAACCTTTTTCCTTTCCTATAATATTATTTGTTTAACAATTAAAACTGATAAACTGTTGTTACTGAGTAATACTTGCTCTATACACTCAAATTATCAAAATAATCATAGAATCATAGAGGTTTACAGCGCAGAAGGAGGTTATTTGGTCATTATGTCTGTATGAGCTCTTGGAAGTGATAGCTAGCTCATCCCATTCTCCAGCTCTATCTCCACATCCCTCTATATTCATGACTTTGTACATAAAAATGAATTGCTAACTTCAATATTAAGACTAGCAAACTTTGAATTCCGGTGAAGGTTTGATTTCTGATCTTCCAAAGGATCAGCATGAAAGCTGTTTGTAAAGAGGTTTCTTAACTTGCTTGTGTTTTTTTTTCCCCATTGAGTAAATAGTCTAAAGTTGATAAAGGACTGTCAGAAGTCTGAATTCAGATTCCCAAATTAGTTTCTTGGGTCTTTCCCTCTAAGGGATTGAATCTGCCGTGGGTGTCTGGCAATCAACGTCTTTTCAAGCTTGTTTAATTCTGATTTATCCCCTTGGCTGCTAATGAGCTTATACTTGTACCCACCTCCACCATTTTGTCTGGCAGCTCATTCTATACACCCACCACCCTCTGTGTGAAAAATTTTTCCCTTAGGTCCCTTTTAAATCTTTCCCCTCTCACCTTAAACCTTTGCCCTCTAGCTTTGGACACGCCTACCCTGGGCAAAAGACCTTGGCTATTCACCATATCCACGCCTAGCTTGATTTTATAAATCTCTTTAAGGTCACCCCTCAGCGCCCGACATTCCAGGGAAAACAGCACCAGCCTACTCTCCCCAAAGCTCAAAACCTCCAATCCTGGCAACAATCATCACTATCACCATCTCTACATCCTCCAAGATGTTCTGAATAGCTGAGGTATAGTTGCAGCACGGTCCAAAGACTGTGGAAGCAGATGGCATGAAATGTCAGCTTGTTGCTATGCAAGATCAGACAGCTGGCAGCGTGTTTGTGGACACCTGCATCCAAAGGGGCTTGTAGTGTCTCACTGCGGCTCAGCAAGCCATGCTCCGGCAGAGTACGGAGATTCCTGAGGGGCCTTGTTTCTCCTCAACCCCCCCCCCCCCCCCCCCCCCCACCACAACTTCGCATCCCTTGCCTTTTGCAGTGGCCGCAAGAGGAAGGAACCTGCCATTCTCTCACACTGCCCACGGTGAGGGGGTGGTGCCTCGTCTGTAACCTCAAGGCCCAGAGTCTCCAATTCTCTCTGCAGTTAACCCCATTGAAGGCCAGTGGCCTTGCACCAGCCATGCTGTAGCTAGTGGAGGACATCATATAGGAGCACGAGGCCAGGCAAACCCACCACATGACAGGAACTAAAGCAAGGGACAAAAATGAATAATTGAACATTGGATAGATTATTGGAATTATTGTTGAATAATGTCTGTGTGGAGTGGATACTCCATGGCATGTTTCCAGGGTTGTGAAAATACCTTTAAATGAGGTATTGTGTGAACAAAAATTGGCGTATGGGTTTTTCAGAGTGTTGTGCAGTTATTCAACAGATGTAAGTAATATTGCATTTGTAGTGCTAATGGCTTTGTTGTAAAGAATATAAATTTTACTGCTGCAAGATTTCTCGAAGGCATGTTAATACACTTTACATTCAGAAACTAACACTTGTAACAATTCAATACTAGGATATGAACATTGTTGGTGAGGTATTTGTTGCCTTAATTGCTCTTGACTGAGTCTCCTTCTTGAACTGCTGCTCTCAGTCTAGCACCTATGGTGCTGTTCGGAAGGCAGTTCCAAGACTTTGAAGCTGTGTTAATGAAGGAATGCTGATATAGTTCCAAGTCTTTTAAAATTTTTAATTCATTTTTGTGGGATGTAGGCTGGCCAGCATTCATTGCCTAGTTATTTAGTCCCTAGTTGCCCTTGGGAAGGTGAAGGTGATTTGCCTCCTTGAACCGCTGCAGTCCACCTGCTGTGGGTTGACCCACAATGATATTTGGGAGGGAATTCCAGGATCTTGACCCAGTGACAATGAAGGAACGGTGATATATTTCCAAGTCAGGATGGCTTAGAGGGGAAATTGAAGTTGGTAGTGTTCCCATTTCTCTGCTGCCCCTGTTGTGGAGTCATGGAGTCATAGAGATGTATAGCACAGAAACAGACCCATCAATTCAACTCGCCCATGCAGGCCAGATATCCTAAATTAATCTAGACCCATTTGCCAGCACTTGGCCCATATCCCTCTAAACCCTTCCCATTCATGTACCCCTCCAGATGCTTTTTAAATGTCACAATTGTACCAGCCTCCAGCATGTCGCCTGATAGTTCATTCCATCCACACACTACCCTCTGTGTGAAAACATTGCACCTAAAACCTTTCTTGCCCCTCTCACCCTAAACCTATGCCCTGGACTTTCCCACCTCAGGGAAAAGACCTTGTCTATTTGCCCTATCCATGCCCCTCACGATTTTATAATCCTCTATAAGGTCACCCCTCAGATGGAAGCAGTCTTGGGTTTGGAAGGTTCTGTCTGTGGATCTTTGGTGAATTTCTGCAGTGCATCATGAGGATAGTATGTGACTTGGAGGGAAACTTGCATATACTGGTGTTCCCATGTATCTGCTGCCCTTGTCCTTTGAGCTAGTCGAGATCACAGGTTTGGAAGATGCGTTGGTTAGGTAGCCTTGAAAGATTGGAAGTTTTGAAGGATCTCTGGTTCATTTCCACAACTTGTTTGTCAGACACACTGGTGTCAACATCTGCTGATGCTGGGTAGTCACACAATAACGCATAGAAGCTTCAGGTAGGAGTTTTTAAGTTTGTGGTTTTCCTGAATGCCAACGGAGGTCAACAGCTTGAGTAAATAGCATACAATCTCTGCAATAACCTACAAGCATAAATGAAGACCAGCTGTAAATTAAAAAAAGATGTCCCTCTCAAATATGAGACTGCCCTACACAACCCTTTAGCTGATTGAATCTCACCCACCTGTTATTATTGTTATTACTGAATGTGTTGCGTTCAGACCTTTGCCACTCTATTATTTCCTTTCATCACTCTGTGTGCATGTTTTATTTATTTGTGTGCACGTGGTCTTTGTGGAAATGAACTGAGTTCATTCAGTACACCATCGATTGGTAGCAAGGGTCCACTCAGGTTGCACCAAAGTTATGCTTTGAACTGAAATGCTATCATTGCTGAGAGTAATCAGGGAGCACTGAATGCAGTAAGATGACTTTATGAAAACTAATTTCTTCCATGCTTGCCCGTTAACTCCAAAAGATTGTTTTAAAACTTTCATTAATCCTCTTTTCCTCATTGCCGTTGAACCCAAGGCCAGGATGTCCTCCTGGGCAAGGGGCAAAAGTCCAGGAATTAGCCAATCAGCTTCACCCATTGGTGTTATGACTACAGGCTAAGCTTCCAATGAGCAGGTTGACTGCTTCCAGCTGACTTTCCTTTTGAGGGTCAATGGAGCAGGTAATCACCCCCATCCCTTCAGTGCCTTCTATCTTGTTTAATTCTGCAGGGTGCTGGTTACAGAAGGAGCACTTTTCACTGCACCAGATTGGTTCCTATTTGCTCTTTTCAACATTACAAACTCTTCCAGGCTTGGACGTGAAAATGTTCTTAATTGAAACGCTCATGCATTCCTTTAAATCCTAGCTTTAATGTGGAACAATGCATATGACCTATAAACAATATGCATCAGGATTGAAGTCCTAAAGCCTGCAAGAGAATGATAACGCGAGAATATTTGTGAATCATAAATTGATTCTATCTGTCAACTGAGCTTCATCATTTCCTTCCTGGTCACAAAGTTCACTCTGTAGAAAGACTTTATGCTTTAATGGGAAGATAAATGGTTATTTTCTGAAAGAATGCCTGTGCTATCTGAGGGTCTACAAGATCACCTCCCATTCTAACTGTAAATTGTTTGGTTGAACATTTGGAGTCCTGCCTGGTCTGGTTGGGGAGCTCTGAATAAATAATCTTCCGAATATGGTTCTGAACAAGAAATCTCCTTTTATAAACCCATTTGATTTTTTTTTAGCAGGATGCTTATGGGAGTAATCAATAAGGGATTCATCTCTTCTGACCATTATGATTCATCCAATAAATTAGGTGGAATGGAGCTTTGGAGTCCATCAAGCCGGTGGCACAGTGGTTAGCACTGCTGCCTCACAGCGCCTGAGACCCGGGTTCAATTCCCGCTTCAGGTGACTGACTGTGTGGAGTTTGCACGTTCTCCCCGTGTCTGCGTGGGTTTCCTCTGGGTGCTCCGGTTTCCTCCCACAGTCCAAAGATGTGCAGGTCAGGTGAACTGGCCATGCTAAATTGCCCGTAGAATTAGGTAAGGGGTAAATGTAGGGGTATGGGTGGGTTGCGCTTCGGCGGGGCGGTGTGGACTTGTTGGGCCGAAGGGCCTGTTTCCACACTGTAAGTAATCTAATCTAATCTAAGTGAATCATTGCAATGGATTTCAGGAAAATATTCTGCAGTTTGAAGCCAGATGCAGAGGCTGATTCAAGTCAGAAAGCAAAGGTTTTCAATGTTCAATGGTTTCACTGTTCTGTTGACACCAAGTTCAAAACTCAACCACCTAACAACAGGGGTTCCATAACTTGTCAGCTCTGAATTTCACAATGTTACTGTACTCTTTCAAGCATGACTTCTTGGATTATGACTAAATTCATGATGTACATTTTGCCAAAGTCAAATGTATAGCAGTGAGGAAGAAGATAATATTAGTTGAACCATGAAGTTTTTCTAATGTTGTCTCAAGCACCATGTTAGCCCTATCTAACCCTATCTAATCTCAACATTAACCAGCCAGTCCATCTCTGGGGAGAGAAGATCCAAGGTAAATTTAAGGAGAAAATAAATACTTTTGGAAACTGATCTCCAACTGCTGAATGAGATCAAACAAAGAGACACCAGTGCCCTTGCAACAGATATTCCAAAAACCAGCTCCTAATTTATACACAAGTTCATTATTTTGTCTATCTTGGACAGTGATTGGGTATTGTGGATAATAGGAATATGCTGTATTTCATTTTTGGATACCACTATGATACAATATGACATGGGCATGACAAGGATAACAGAATTATTTGAGATCTGAGTATATGGCCATTACAGGATTTAATGCACAGTATTATGAGCCATAGGCAATGGCAAAGCCAGAGAATTTTCAGTAGAAGAGCTGGAACCATGAGCTAAAAGGCAGAGAATCCTTCGGGAATGGACTTGGGTTTCCTTTCAGCACATGTAAGGAAGGAGGTAGGAAATCACCTCATGTATTCTTTATTCTTGTCGTACTGCTCACGCAAGTTAAAAATGGGAGACTTTAAGAAATGGAAAGTACAAGATAAGGAGATGGAGAAATGAGCAGAAACCTGCCCTGAGGCAGTGTGAGCAAGGAGCACCTTGTTTCTGCAGAGGCTATGGGCCAAGTGCTGGAAAATAGAATTAGATTAATTAGGTGGCCAGCACGGACCAGCATGGGCCCGATGGGCTGAAGGGCCTTTTTTCAGTAGTGGAGATCTATTTGACCTTCGTTTTGCTAAGGGGCTTGAACCAAGATAACAGCTTCCATCCAATATACACTGTTGAGGGCTACATAATTCTAGTCAAGAGCCACAAGACATTTTACAAAGCAACTAAACAACGCTACCCATAACGTACAATTTCTTTAGCTAATGTTCCGAAACCGCTGTAACAGTTTTCTATGCATCGACATTTCAGCTTGGCATTGAACTGATTTTTCAAGGGAAAAAAAGGAGATACGGCCAACATCAGGAGCATTTTAAAAGGCAGGGCGGAAAAGCAGATAGGTGAACATTGCAGATCCTTAAACGTTTGACGCTGAACTTCACTTTAAAATCTAATTCTACCACGGAATTGTAGGATACCACAAAACAAAGTGAGGCTATTTGGCCCATTACGTCTGTGATGGATCTATGGAAGGGCAATCCATTTCTTCCTCTCCCTCACTCCTGCCCATTTTCCTGGCATTTTTCTTCCCTTCAAGTTTTGGGGTCGTTTGAGCTAGAGTAGGGCATTAGGAGAATAGGGTCAGATTACAGGAGGATATCGATGGACTTGGTCAGACGGGTTGATCAGTGCTAAATGGAATTCAACCCAGATAAGAGTGAGGTGATGCACTTGGGCAGGATAAGTAAGGCAAGAGAATACTTGATGAATGGTAAGGTCCTGGGAAGCACTGAGGATCAGAGAGACCTTGGTGTCTGGTGGTCCCTTAAGGTAATTGGACAAGTTAGGAAGGCATATGGGATAGTTGCCTTTATTAGCTGAGGCATAGAGTTTAAGAGCAAATAGGTTATGGATGCAGCTGTACAAAAAGTTAGTTAGACCTTAGCTAGAATATTGCATGCAGATCTGGATCCATGTCATAGGTGGAATGCGATTTCACTGGGCAGGGGATTTACAGGGACGTTGCCTGGGCTGGAGAGTTTTATTTATGAAAAGACATTGGATAGACTGAGACAAAAACAGAAGTGCCAGAGAAATTCAGCAGGTCTCAGCAAATGCTTCCAGACCTGCTGAGTGTCTCCAGCAATTTTTCTTTTGGTTTCAAATCTCCAGGATGTGTGGTTCTATGTGTTATATCAGGCAGACTGAAGTTACTTTCCTTGGAGCAGAGGATACTCAGATGGGACATGGCTGAGATGTTTAAAGTCATGAGGTAGACAGGGAGAAAGTTTTCCCCTTGCTCGGGGGCGAGGGTAGGGAGGATGCGGGGAGGGGGATAGATTTAAGGTAAAGGTCAGGATATTTAGAGGGGATGTGAGGAACAACTTCTTCACCCAGAGGGTAGTGGGAATCTGGAACTCACTGCCTGTAAAGGTGGAAGAGGCAAAAACCCTCATGACATTTAAGAAGTAATTAGTTGAGGACTTCCAATGCCAAGGCATACAAGATGATGGGCCAAGTGCTGGAAAACTTGATAAGAATGATTAAACAGTTGTTTTCGACTGGTGCATGGGGCTTTTTCTGTGCTGTAGATAACTATGACTTTATCGAACCAATTCCCATTAGAAAGCTAGCGGTGAACATCTTCCTATCATCATTTCCCCATGTCCCAAACTAACATCAGACAGTGTATTCCAAATCCTTGTTGTGAGTAATTGTATTTCCTCATATTAGTTCTGATTCTTTTACCCAACTGCCTTAAGTCTGCCCCCCTCTGGCTAGTCATTGTTTACTCATTAGGAAGATTGTCTTTAATTTCTCAACATCCTCTAAGATTTTAAAGACCTGTATCGATTCTTCTCACATCTAAGCAGAACAGTCCCACCCTTCCAGCCTTTCTAGAAAACTGAAATTCCTCATCTGTCATAAAATTCTCCAATATCTACTTATTTCTGCTAAAGTGCAGTCATGCAAGTTAGATGTAATATTCAAGCTGGGGCCAGGTGAATCCATTATGTGGGTTTACAATGTGAGTTGGCTTTTAAACATCTGGCCTCTATTCACAATGGCATAGGGTGGCATGGTGGCTCAGTGGTTAGCACTGCTGCCTCAAAGCACCAGGGCCCCAGGTTCAATTCCAGCCTCAGGTGACTGTCTGTGTGGAGTTTGCACATTCTCCCCGTGTCTGCGTGGGTTTCCTCCGGGTGCTCTGGTTTCCTCCCACAGTCCAAAAATGTGCAGGTTAGGTGAATTGGCTCATGCTAAATTGCCCATAGTGTCAGGTGCATTAGTAAGAGGGAAATGGATCTGGGTGGGTTGCTCTTCAGAGGGTCAGTGTGGACTTGTTGGGCCAAAGGGCCTGTTTCCACACTGTAGGATATCTGCTGTAATCGAAGTTCCCAATTGCTTCATTAATTACTTTGTTAACCTGTCCTACCACCTTCAGAGATTTTGCCAAAATGCTCCCTCCCTTTGCACCTCTTGTAATTAAAACAAGATTCTCCATTTTGTTACTGGAGGTATAGAGGATGAAGGTGAAGAAATAATGATAAACCTATATCATTGCTCAGTCTGATGTTAGAATACTGGGCTGAATCTTACATTTTCTTTCACTCAGTACAAGCCGAATCGGGTTTGGTGTGATATTTGCTACTTTCTTCTGGAGTCTGACCCAACCTGCCACATTTGTCGCTGCTCCAGCCCCTAGGGGAGGTATCATATCCAATTGGCACCCAGTCTCACCACACACAATTCCTGGAGCATCTTATCACTCACTGGATATTCTGGAACTGACCAGCACCCTGGTGCCATCTTTGAAGGCTTATTGCGCATCCAAACAAGTAATATCAGTCTGAAGGTGGTCTGCATGTTCCTGACATTTTCCCCCTGATGTGGCAGACAGGGGTCATGGGTGCCCAGCTCTGTGGGGCAGGTCCTGGAGTTGCTGCTGGATGGGGCATGGTACAGGCGTGACTTTCTCTTCCGCCAGGACCAGGAGTGATTGCCATGACACCTGACCATGCCAGCCTGGTCTGAGATTACCGCCTGGATTAAAGCAGTCTCAGCCACTTCGAGGAATGCCAAGCACAGTTGGAAGGAGGTCAGCGGCCTTTTTTACTCTGCCAGGGTCAACGTCATCATTTCCTCTCCAAGACCTCTTGCGAAACTCGATTTCTGCCCTTGTACCACCTCCAACCAAGTCTCATGCTCCACCACTCTCACTGCATTTGCAATTGCCCTCACTCAACTCATCACAATACCACCAACCTTGCGTGTCCTCTGAGTTGCCCAACCACTTATCCCGTTCACCTCCCCACCGGCATCAAGGGTAATAGCCGTGTTGCCTGTTCTAATCTTCCTGTACCTGCCTTTCTCTCATTCCAGGAAGAAAACTGCCCCCAACAGGGCAGAAAAGACACAAGAGAATTGATGTGCTATCCATATTCAGCAGCTCACCCCTAAAGAGGAGAGGATCCTGATTCCAGCTGCCTTGAGCAGGCTCTGGATTGTTATTGAACACTGCTCTTGACTTAAGTGAAGGCTGTCCCTCTTGACTTGAGTGAGGACTGCTGAAAACTATGACAAGCCTCCTGCCCTTGTGTTTGTGCAAAGCTACATGGCAGGACATCTGTAATATGAGCCTGAAATCTCCAGCTGAAGGGGCAGAACACATAATAGAGCAAGGCAGTGCAAGCATGCAGATAGGCTGGAAGTGAGTGAGTGCTATGACAATGAGCAAAGAGCCCAGAGGTGCAGCCTGGTCCAGTCCATGAGCTGGGTGTGTGTCCTTGAGCATGCAGTGCCCTTTTAGCAGCATGACAGTGATAGTTAATGGTGCAGCCTGAGGTACAGCGTTGAAGTGCAGAGCTGTTCTTGAAGTGGATCAGAGATGCACCCCTGAGGGTTCTTACAGATGTTGGTGCCAATGTCCTTGCAGATGGATGTGTGTCACTGGTGCTCATGGAGCGCACCTGAGATGCTGCCTGGAGTCCATGATGACGCTCTGTTGAAGCAATCAACGAGTTGAACTTGACAAGAACCCATTCTGGTTTCATTGTCTAGTTCTCTGATAGCTAGTTTGTTTAGTGAGTTTGAATGGATTGTAACCAGTAGATTAATGTGGCAGATTGGTCTGTTAACAGGGCATTTGAAAGTGACAATGATAGCCAATTGGGAACTTGGCTATGACTGACTTGAGTAAAGCATCAAAGATGCAGCCTGATGGCCTTGATGTCAAGAGGACACACATTGACCTTCTCTCCTGATCAAGATCCTGTTGTAATCTGAGGTAACCTTCTTCACTATCCACCTCACCTCCAATTTTGGTGTCATCTGCAAATTTACTAACTATACCTTTTATGCTCACATCCAAGTAATTTATATAAATGATGAAAAGTAGTAGACCCATCACCAATCCTTGTGGCACTCCACTGGTCACAGGCCTCCATTCTGAAAAACAACTCTCCACCACCACCCTCTGTCTTCTATCTTTGAGCCAGTTCTGTATCCAAATGGCTAGTTCTCCCTATATTCCGTGAGATCTAACCTGCTAACCAGTCTCCCATGGGGAACCTTGTCGAACGCCTTACTGAAGTCCATATAGATCACATCTACTGCTCTGCCCTCATCAATCCTCTTTGTTATTTCTTCAGAAAACTCAATCGAGTTGTGAGACATGATTTCCCAAGCACAAAGCCATGTTGACTATCCCCAATCTGTCCTTGCTTTTCCAAATACATGAACATCCTGTCCCTCTAGATTCCCTTAAGATAGGCAATTAGAACGATTAGAAGATTGTATGGCTGCAGCAGATTATTAGCATATGGAATATGGTTTCAGAAACAATTGTGGAAGTAGAATCCATGGCAGCTTATGATGTAGCTGATCATGGAGAAGCCCTTTTCAGAAAAAAATACATTCTCGAGAGAGCCAAAATTAGTGGCCAACTCTTTCAAAGGGCTAGCATAGGAGAACAAAATGAATGGCCTCTTGCAATGCTGCCAAACTCGTAGATCCTAAAGCATCTTTAACTAATCTATACCATTGTTGTCACCAATAGGAATACAATAGCGTCGGCTTTTCTTTATCTTCAGCAACCCTTTGATGAATGTAGCTAACCAGCATTCACCACAGCGCAGTGTGAAGCTTCTATTCTGGAGTTTGATCTCGTCTGATGACTTTGTTGTCAGGAAGTAATTTGTGTAATAAAGTGCCTTCATGCTCAGTCGCTGCCATGGAAGATGATGTTTAATTAGATCACAAATAGCTAAAGATCAGCGTTGATTAACTTGAAAAAATGATTGATTAATTGGTTTATTGTTGTCGCTTGCGCCAAGATACAGTGAAGTCTTTTTTTTATGTGTGTGCTATACAGGCAGATCGTACAATACAAAGTACCATCAGGAAAGCAGAACTGAGCACAGAATACAGTATTACAGCTGCAGAGAGAGAGAGAGAGAGAGAGAGAGAGATCAGGGTTAACATTTGAGAGGGTCATTCAAAAGTCTGTATCAGCAGGGTATAAGCTGTTTTTGAATCTTTTTGTACGTGTATGCAAACCTTTATACCTTCTATCCAAAGGAAGAGGGTGGAAGAGAGTGTAACCAGGACAGGAAGGGTCTTTGATTATGTTGGCTGTTTTTCCAAGACAACGGGAAGTATAGTTGGAGTCAGGGATGGAAGGCTGTTTTGCGTGATGGACTGGGCTCTGTCTCTGTAGTTTTGTACGGTCTTGGGCAGAGCAGTTGCCATACCAAGCTGTGCTGCATCCAGGAGGATGGGTTCCATGGTGCATCTATAAAAAATGGTAAGAATCCTAGTGGTCATGCTGAATTTCCTTAGCATCCTGAGGAAGTAGAGACGTTGTGCTTTCTTGACCATCGCATCAATGTGGGTGAACCAGGACAAATTCTTGGTGATCATCACTCCCAGGAACCTGATCTTCTTGACCATCTCCACTTTAGCACTGTTGATGCAGACAGCAGCATGCCCTCCACTCCACTTTCTGAAGTAATGACCAGCTCCTTCGCTTTGTTGATGCTGATGGAGAGATTGTTGTCTTTACACCAAGCTGCTAAGCACTCAATCTCTTTCCTGTACTCTGTCTCATCATTGTTTGAGATCCAAACTCCAATAGTGATGTTGTCAGCAAACTTGTAAATGGTGTTGAGTTGGAAATAGGCCACACAGTTGTGAGTGTATAAGGAGTGTAGTACGGGGCTGATTGCATAGGCTTGCAGGGCACCAATGTTGAGGATTATGGTGGAGGAGGCGTTATCATCTCTTAGAGTCATAGAGTCATAGAGATGTACAGCATGGAAACAGACCCTTTTGTCCAAAGCGTCCATGCCGACCAGTTATCCCAACCCAATCTAGTCCCACTTGCCAACACCCAGCTCATATCCCTCCAAACCCTTCCTATTCATATACCCATCCAAATGCCTCTTAAATGTTGCAATTGTACCAGCCTCCACCACATCCTCTGGCAGCTCATTCCATACATGTACCAACCTCTGTGTGAAAAAGTTGTCCCTTAGGTCTCTTTTATATCTTTCCCCTCTCACCCTAAACCTATGTCTTCTATTTTTGGACTCCCCGACCCCAGGGAAAAGACTTTGTCTATTTATCCTATCCATGTCCCTCATAATTTTATAAGCCTCTATAAGGTCACCCCCCTCAGCCTCCGACACTCCAGGGAAAACAGCCCCAGCCTGTTCAGCCTCTCCCTGTAGCTCAGATCCTCCAACCCTGGCAATATCCTTGTAAATCTTTTCTGAACCCTTTCAAGTTTCACAACATCTTTCCAATAGGAAGGAGACCAGAATTGCACGCAATATTCCAACAGTGGCCTAACCAATGTCCTGTACAGCTGCAACATGACCTCCCAACTCCTGTACTCAATACTCTGACCAATAAAGGAAAGCATACCAAACGCCTTCTTCACTATCCTATCTACCTGCGACTCCACTTTCAAGGAGCTTTGAACCTGCACTCCAAGGTCTCTTTGTTCAGCTATACTCCCTAGGACCTTACCATTAAGTGTATAAGTCCTGCTAAGATTTGCTTTCCCAAAATGCAGCACCTCACATTTTTCTGAATTAAACTCCATCAGCCACTTCTCAGCCCATTGGCCCATCTGGTCCAGATCCTGTTGTAATCTGAGGTAACCCTCTTCGCTGTCCAGTAACACCTCCAATTTTGGTGTCATCTGTAAACTTACTAACTATATGTCTTATGCTCACATCCAAATCATTTATATAAATGACAAAAAGTAGAGGGCCCAGAACCGATCCTTGTGGCACTCCACTGGTCACAGGCCTGCAGTCTGAAAAACAACTCTCCACCACCATCCTCTGTCTCCTACCTTTGAGCCAGATCTGTATCCAAATGGTTAGTTCTCCCTGTATTCCATGAGATCTAACCTTGCTAATCAGTCTCCCATGGGGAACCTTGTTGAACGCCTTACTAAAATCCATATAGATCACATCTACTGCTCTGCCCTCATCAATCCTCTTTGTTACTTCTTCAAAAAACTCAATCAAGTTTGTGAGACATGATTTCCCACGCACAAAGCCATGTTGACTATCCTGAATCAGTCCTTGCCTTTCCAAATACATGTACATCCTGTCCCTCTAGATTCCCTCCAACAACTTGCCCACCACCAAGGTCAGGGTCATCGGTCTATAGTTCCCTGGTTTGTCTTTACCGCCCTTCTTAAACAGTGGCACCACGTTTGCCAACCTCCAGTCTTCCGGCACCTCACCTGTGACTATCGATGATACAAATATCTCAGCAAGAGGCCCAGCAATCACTCCTCTAGCTTCCCACAGAGTTCTCGGGTACACCTGATCAGATCCTGTGGGTTTATCCACCTTTAACCATTTCAAGGCATCCAGCACTTCCTCCTCTGTAATCTGGACATTTTGCAAGATGTCACCATCTATTTCCCTACAGTCTATATCTTCCATATCCTTTTCCACAATAAATACTGATGCAAAATATTCATTTAGTATCTCCCCCATTTTCTATGGCTCCACACAAAGGCCGCCTTGCTGATCTTTGAGGGGCCCTATTCTCTCCCTAGTTACCCTTTTGTCCTTAATGTATTTGTAAAAACTCTTTGGATTCTCCTTAATTGTATTTGCCAAAGCTATCTCATGTCCCCATTTTGCCCTCCTGATTTCCCTCTTAAGTATACTCCTACTTTCTTTATACTCTTCTAAGGATTCACTCGATCTATCCTGTCTATACCTGACATATGCTTCCTTCTTTTTCTTAACTAAACCCTCAATTTCTTTAGTCATCCAGCATTCCCTATACCTACCAGCCTTCCCTTTCACCCTGACAGGAATATACTTTCTCTGGATTCTTGTTATCTCATTTCTGAAGGCTTCCCATTTTCCAGCCGTCTCTTTACCTGCGAACATCTGCCTCCAATCAGCTTTCGAAAGTTCTTGCCTAATACTGTCAAAATTGGCCTTTCTCCAATAAGAACTTCAACTTTTAGATCTGGTCTATCCTTTTCCATCACTATTTTAAAACAAATAGAATTATGGTCGCTGGCCCCAAAGTGCTCCCCCACTGACACCTCAGTCACCTGCCCTGCCTTATTTCCCAAGTGTAGGTCAAGTTTTGCACCTTCTCTAGTAGATACATCCACATACTGAATGAGAAAATTGTCTTGTCCACACTTAACAAATTCCTCTCCATCTAAACCTTTAACACTATGGCAGTCCCAGTTTATGTTTGGGAGGTTAAAATCCCCTACCATAACCACTATTATTCTTACAGATAGCAGAGATCTCCTTACAAGTTTGTTTCTCAATTTCCCTCTGACTATTAGGAGGGTCTATCATACAATCCCAATATTCTCACTAAATCCCTGGGTCCCACCCCCCCACCTTACTAGTTTAAATCCTCCCAAGCAGTTCTAGCAAATTTTCCTGCCAGTATATTAGTCCCCTTCCAATTTAGGTGCAATCCGTCCTTCTTGTACAGGTCACTTCTACCCCAAAAGAGATTCTAATGATCCAAAAATGTGAATTCTTCTCCCATACACCAGCTCCTCAGCCATGCATTCATCTGCTCTATCCTCCTATTCCTGCCCTCACTTGTTCATAACACTGGGTGTAATCCAGATATTACTACCCTTGAGGACCTCCTTTTTAAATTTCTGCCTAACTCTCTGTAATCTCCCTTCAGAGTCTCAACCTTTTCCCTTCCAATATCGTTGGTTCCAATGTGGACAATGACCTCCTGCTGGCCCCTCTCCCCTGTGAGAACATTCTGCACCCTCTCTGAGACATCCTTAATCCTGGCACCAGGGAAACAACACACCATTCTGCTTTTTCTCTGCTGGCCACAGAAACATCTGTCTGTACCTCTGACTACAGAATCCCCTAACACAATTGATCTCTTGGAAGCCGACGTGCCCCTCATTGCATTTGAGCCAGTATCAATACAAGAAACTTGGCTGTTTGTGCTACGTTCCCCTGAGAATCCATCACCCCCTACATTTTCCAAAACAGTATACCTGTTTGAAATGGGTATATCTGCAAAGGACTCCTGCATTAGCTGCCTACCTCTCTTACTCTTCCTGGAGTTAACCCATCTTTGTGACTGTATCGGAGACTTTCCCCCCTTCCTGTAACTGCCATCCATCACATACTGTTGATGTTGCAAATTCCTCTTCTTACTGATTGTGGTCTATACAGCAGGAGTCAAGAATCCAGCTGTGGAGGGGGAATTCTGGATCAGTGGTGCTGGAAGAGCACAGCAGTTCAGGCAACATCTGAAGAGCTTCGAAATTGACGTTTCGGGGAAAAGCCCTTCATCAGGAATAAAGGCAGTAAGCCTGAAGCGTGGAGAGATAAGCTAGGGGAGGGTGGGTGGGGTGGGGGGGGGAGACAGTAGCGTAGAGTACAATGGGTGAGTGGGGGAGGAGATGAAGGTGATAGGTCAGGGAGGAGAGGGTGGAGTGGATAGGTGGAAAAGGAGCTAGGCAGGTCGGACAAGTCTGGACAAGTCATGGGGACAGTGCTGAGCTGGAAGTTTGAAACTAGGATGAGATGGGGGAAGGGGGAATGAGGAAGCTTTTGAAGTCCACATTGATGCCCTGGGGTTGAAGTGTTCCGAGGCAGAAGATGAGGCGTTCTTCCTCCAGGTGTCTGGTGGTGATGGAACGGCGGTGAAGGAGGCCCAGGACCTCCATGTCCTTGGCAGAGTGGGAGGGGGAGTTGAAATGTTGGGCCACGGGGCGGTGTGGTTGATTGGTGCAGGTGTCTCGGAGATGTTCCCTAAAGCGCTCAGTTAGGGGGGAAGCCAAGACTTGGGTCTCGGAATTTAGAGATAAGTTTGTTTGGAATTATGGTGTTGAATGCGGAACTAAAGTCAATAAGTAGGAGCCTGACGTAGATACCCATGTTATCCATTTGTTCCAGGGATGAGTGTAGGGCCAGGAAGATGGTGTCTACTGTGCATCTGTTGCATCAGTAGACAAACTGCAAGGGAGCAAGGTAATTTGAATGGCTGGAATTGATGTGTGCGTGACTAACCTCTCGAAGCACTTCATAATTATAGAGGTCAGAGCCACCAAGCGATATATATTGAGACACACTGCATGATTTTTTTTAGGCACTGGGATGATTGAAAAATGGAAAGCATTCTTCAAATTCTGAGCTGTTTTTGAAAGACAAAATATCAAAAGCTAATTGTGACCTTTGGTTACAGCTCACCAACTATATAGCTATGTAGACCATATAGCTATATACACCAATGAAAATGCCATTGTTTTTCATCCATAGCGTGATTTCTCTGTTTATCTGATAGTCAAAGCAATAAGGCTGAAGACAAGGTCTTTGAACTGTTCATTTATTTTCAAGTAAATCACTTCAGAGTGACCTCATTGTGTTTATCTCTCTCTTGACAAAAGTAACTCGTGATTGAGAGTGTCCTGATGTTGGCGACAAATGCTGGTGTCATATTGGATATGTGGCATAATTTGTCCTCTCCTTTGAGTAGTGAAAGCATTCCAATGAAACAAGGTTAATTGCAAAGCAGCAAGTGCTTCTACTTTACATGAAACGTAAGGACAAACAAAAAAAAAGTGTTTTCATGAGATCAATTTTCAATCACTCCTCGCACCAGAAAATTATTACAATTGTTTGCATTTGCTCCTGGCCTAACTAACTTCACATATCAGTAGCCTCTAAACTGATTAACACTAATATTTGAAAGACCCTGGGATACTTCACTTTAATTATTTCAGACACTCAATTATGCATGTTAACAAAAGTCCTTTTGGTGTGGGAGCCATGGTAACTGCATTCTTTCTTTAGCTTGGTTGCCTGCTGTGTGTCCAAGATTGGCACCGTTTTCATATTACAGGCCTGAGCAACTTCACAATGTGTGAAGTAAATCAAGCTAATCTTGAATGAGAAAGTAAGACTTGCGTTTGTATAGCACATTTCAAAATGTTCCAAAGTGCGATACAGCTCAAGAAGTACTTTTTTGAATTGTAGCCATTATTGTAACATAGGAAATATAAAATCAATTTCACAACCAGCAAGGTCCCTTACACAGCAATGTGATAATAATCAGATAATTTGATTTAGTGAGAAATATGGAGCAGCTATCACTCCCCTGGTCTTCTTCCCATTATACCTCAAGATCTTTGATATCTAATTCTAAAAGCATACAGAACCCTCACTTTATTATCTCATTCAAAAATAGCACCACTGACACTGCAGCATTCCCTTGTGCCTCAAGAGTGTCATCCTAGACTTTGAGCTCAAGTCCTTGGGAACTGAACCAGTATGCTTGAGAGCCAGACGTAAAAAATATTCACTCACACAGACACAGCTGACTTCAATAGATCAATGCAAATGCATGATGCTGGAAATCTGATATTGAAACAGTAAGTGCTGGAGAGACTTACCAGATCTGGCAACATGTGAGAAGGGAGAATGCAAGATAACTTCTCGGGTCGCTAATGACCTTTCACCAGAACTATAACCCAAATCACCAACTGTGTTTCTCTCCACTGGTGTTGCCTGACCTACTGAGTACTTCCAGCATACACTTCTATATTTATTCCTAACTACATTCATCTCAGACAGCCAACTCTGCATGGCATAACACCTAGAACTTCGATATGGGAGCCATAGGCTTCTTGACTAGGTCAACCCTGGAGCCATGACAGCACTCTGGCTTCTTAGAAAGGGCTGGGTTCAAACACGCTGTGGGAACTTTAAAAAATAATCGTTTCGCTGCTGCAGCAGGCAGCTCTGCCTTTTTGAAGGTGCTACTTCTGAATGAGTCATCGAACCATGGCACATTCTGTCATCCTATATAGATGGGAAAGCCACCATGTCACGATGTTGTAGAAAAACAGTGGGTTCACCACAGTGTCACAATTAATATATATCTTTAAAATACTGATGTTATTTAAAATCAGGCTGACTGATCATTATCCTCTCACTCTCTAACGGGGCAACACGATAACCAGACTGCTGGGTCTTGTACTGGTGAATGCACTCCAAAAGTTTTTCACTTGTTGCATTGCGCTTGGTAGGCCAGGATGTAGTAGAAGGTGCTATGTATATTGTTAGAAACAAAAATCAATAAAATTTAGACGAGACCACCAAAGCTGGAAACAAAACAATTTATTACGAACTTGCAAGTAAGGGCTTCAATTGCATAAATTAGAACTTAGGTTAGTGTACAGTTATACCCTTTGAGCTGAGTGAGGTCATCTCTCCAGACTAAACTGTTGTTTTAAACATTATGGTAAAAGGAATCATTTCCTTTAATAAATCTGCATTAAAGTTAGTACTTAATTATCCGTAATTATGCACTGAAAAGTAGAGATACTCTTCCCTAAATACCTGCGGGGTTAATCGTTCTCTTGCTGTACCCCTTTTCTGTATGCTTTTTCTATATCTGCAAAAACAACACTTTACCCCATTTCGAACAATTCCCCCATTTCTTTTCTTAACCATTTGTTGTCTTTGCAATCTTATTTTCTGCCCTCTTTTCACCCTATGGTGTCGAGGTTCACAATCTAGTCGTTTCTGTCCTTCTAAGTTTGTCTTTTTTTTAAACTCTAGGAGTAATCTGTTACTCTCTCTTTCTTGCACTTGTGCTATTGTCATGACCATTATTGGTTGTTGTCCTCCCAAAGACATTACCAGCTTAGTCATTATCCATTTTAACACATTAAACCCTATCAGTAAACCTACAATTATTAGTAGCACATAAATGCCTAAATTCACTAACCATTTTCCCAAACCAGTCAGTCCCCAGTTGCCCCATCCCCATCCTTCATCTTTTTAGAGTTCATCCCCAATTTCTCTTATATTGCTTATCTTTTTCTTTGCTATTTCTGCCTTATCTTCCACTATAGAAGAGGTGTCTGGGATGAAGGTGCAACATTCTTTGCCAATCAGAGCACTGGTTCCCCCTTTTTCGGCCAAAAGATAGTCTAAAGCCATTTGATTTTGTAAAGCTGTTAGTCTCGTGGCAATCATTTCAGTGGTTATGGCCGATATTTGGGATTGAGTTTCCCCCATTGCGCCGCTGGTATCATTAATTAACTTTTCAAGAGTGGCCGCCAGTTTCTGTATTTCCACCCCTGCCCTTGTAGTACCGTAGTTTGGGAGTAGTGTCCACAGTAGACGGTCTCCTTCAGAGACCTCTCGGGTCTTACGTCTTATCCCCCCCTCCTTTCTCAGGTTGGGCTCATGTTTTTCTATTCGGAGGTGAGGGACTATATAAGCGAGGTAACAACAGCTACTCCAACCTTTCTGGTCACACAAACATATTTTTCCCCGGGAATAAATGGATAGGCCTTCAGACCGCATACCCAATATGTTCCATTTAATATTCGGGGAGTGGTCATGGCAGTGGCTTGACTGGCGTGGACACAAGATGATTTTCCTAGTTGGAAAGGTGCAGCATTATTCTGATTACAGAAACAGGTGGTATTCACTGCTCCTTTCGGTGGGGAAATTCTAAGACTATCAATAGCGCCCTGATTTTTCGGGGCTGGCCTTGGGAACCATCCCGCAAAGTTATATTTGCTCCTTTCAGATCTCCACTTTGTATTATTTGAACCCACATCAAATTATTGTACATCGTATACTTCTTTTTTAGTGAGCGGTATTACTGAGGGGGGGATTCCAGATTCACCATAGTGTGGGATCTCTGCACAGACCCAACAGTCGGCAAGTCCCTCTTGTTTAGCATAATTCTGGCACAGCGTAGTGAAGAGATTTTTCCCACTTCCTTGAATAGTTAGTACTACTAACATTACAATACTATACCAGTATCCACCCATCTCTGAACCCTGCCTACCATCCTGTCTTAACCGTTTAGCTGTCAGGGAGAGGTGAGTCCACACAGCTCTTACAATCAATCAGAGGGTTGTCTGTAGGATGAGTGTGCCACTCCGCCTTTGGGGCGTTCACAGGACCTTTAACGTGAGTGAGATGACTCTACCCTTTCTCAGCAGTCCGAATAGCTGTTTCACTAGTTAGGAGGGTTAGGGATGGTCCCTCCCAGCTCGGGTGCAGTTTGGTAACTTTCCAGGTCTTGATCAGGTCCCAATCACCCGGTTGTATTCGATGTACTGCAAACTTGAGTGGTGGTGTCTGTACCAACAGGCCTTTACTCCTAAGAATAGACTAAGAAGAGCCGAGCGCCACAATATAGTTCTTTAAAAACTTATCATTGAACTCTGACCAGCCGTTAGGCAGTCTTTCAGCCTCGATAATGCTTCCCTCTATATTCATTGTGCTTTTTACCCTCAATCATCTGGGAGGACCCGTCGATAAACAACCGAGCTCTCGCATGCAACGGTACGTCTCTGGGTTGCCAGGGGCCACCCCCCTCTCTCTGCCACAGAAATGCAGCTGGATTCAAGCAACAGTCTGTGACTAACACAAGGTCATCCTGTTCTATTAAGATTGTCTCATATTTCAAGATCCTAGAGTCTGTGCCTTTTACTCCAGAAACCTTGAGACCTTTGTTAGTTAATTTAACACCGCTAGGTGTTAAGCTTAGGGATGATCGTGCTGCTCCCGTATCCACTAAAAACACTGTTTCCTCTCCTTCAGGTCCCACCTTCAAATTTATCAAGGGTTCCCAGTGGGTCTCAGGAGGAGGGAATCCCTGACTCCCCTAATCTTCATCAAAAATCATCAATGATACTGCTTATCTTTGTCATCCTAACCTTGGACATTGTCTTTTAAAATGTCCTGTTTTTTCCACAGTAATAACATCCTGCCAGTTGCTTCCTTCCCCTACCATCTGCTCTCTGTCTCTCTTGTCCTGCTCTGTTCTCTGATTCTAACTTTCTCGTCGTAATTTCCTCAACCGCTGCAACCATTATTTTAGCTTTTTGTTTTTGTTTCTCCACTTCCCTTTATCACACACACTTTCTGTGCCTCATATAACAGATCTTCTATCTGTTTTTCACTCCAGCCTTCTAATTTCTGTAATTTCTTTTGTATGTCCAGCCATGATTTAGTCACAAATTGGACCATTAAAAGTCCCTGTGCTACCGGATCATCGGGATTCATTCCCGAATATTTTCTAGTGGCTTCTTTTGATCTCTGTAAAAAGGTGACGGGGCTTCCTCCTTTGCCTGTCTTACTTCAAAGGCTTTTAAAAAAAAATTCAGAGATTTAGGTGCTGCTTCTTTAATACCCAAAATGACCATTTCTCGAAAGTACCTCAATTTTCCTCTATCGTGTTCACCCATACCCTTCCAACGTAGGTCCACATTGGGGAATTTGTTTTTGGCTGTTATCACTCCCTCACCCACCGGATGTCTCTTTTCCACTCCCTCAGAGCAGATCTTCTAATCATGCCCCTTTCTTCTCCTGACCGTACCTGATGTGGGGTGCTGACTACTAAGGCTCCCCTAAAAGTAAGTTTCCGACTCTCCTCTACCAATAAGGCTATTGCTACCAGTGCCTGCACCCACTCTGGCCAGTAATGTAGCCTTCCATTCTTTAATTAATAATGAATTAATGCAGTCATGTTTTAAATTAACCATGAATCAACATGACAGGTGACTGAGAATGTATGAAGGAATCCTGCCAATTAATATTGATTCAGGCTAACACAATTGAATTATATAATATATATAATTAATAATTAATATTTAGCACCTTTTGTAGTTAATTCAATCCCCAATTTGGTGGCAATATCTCGTCATGAACGCAAAACTGATTCTTCATGCCTCTCATCACAAAACTGTTGCCATAATCCGATTAACGTTTTTTTCGTTCCCACCCCCTTGGGCTTAAAATTTAAGGATGACCTTGCTGCCCCCGCATCGACGAGGAAAACTACGTCCTCTTTGTAAGGTCCCACCTTTAAATTTATCAAGGGTTCCTGGTGGGTCCCCGGGGGCAGGAACTCCTGACACCCCTATTTTTCATCAAGGTTCATAAACGGCACTGCCTTTACTTCCTTTTTCGAATCTGGACACTCTCTCTTAAAGTGACCTGTCTTTCCAGAGGAATAACATCCCGCATGTGGGGATTTCCACTTCGATCCTTGTTCCTGTCCACCAGACCCCTTAACATCTCCTCCCCGATCCTTTCTCCACACTTTATTTTCAAAATGCTCCCACCACCATTCTGGTTTCCTTCTCCTTTTAGTTTTGTCCTTTTCTTTATTACCTGATCAACCATGGCTTATCATTATTTTTGCCTTCTGTTTCTGCTTCTCATGTTACGTTGCCAGATCGATTGCTGAGCCGATTTAACCAACTGAACAGCCTTAGGACAACCTCCTGGCCATTCCTCATCACCCAATGTTTTGTTTAGACCTTGATTTTTTAAAGAAATATTGCAATATTTCTTGCTCCCAGTAATCTCAAACACAATTTATCAATTTCTGCTTGCTTTTCTTTAAAGCCTGTTCCTAACTATACATTTTGGAATCTTACTTGTAAATATATATTTATATATTATAAATTCATTTATTCAGTGTTTAATATTCAAAATACAAAATGCACACAGTTCCCAACTCTGAAATCCGCCACAATCACCCGGTTCCAGTCCCCTGATTCAAATCCGAAACTAGTCCTCCCAAATAGTCCTGACCAGTCATTGCTCAATTACAATGCTATAGGTCATGAAATAACCAGAGCTGCCTTAAAAGGGTTTGTCCATTCAAGTTAAAACTTCAACTGTCCTCCATAAATCGCTTTTATGTAAGGATAAAAGAGATTAGTTAGAAACTGATAGTAAGGCAGTCATGTAAAAAGAACATTTTATTTCATAATCTTGCAAAATCCTTAACCTTAAAAGAAATCATGTTAAAATTTCCATAATAGAAATCAGATTCAAAACAGTCCCGGATCTCTAGCTCCCGGGAACATTCAATCACCAACAAACAAATGTGCATTCAGACTGAATCACAAAGGGTTAAACTTTCTACTAGCTGTACAGCTCTTTTCTCGTTCCCTCTTTCTCTCTCACACACACACAGACACCATGTCTCACAGACACTGAGTTTCCCGCAACGACTCCTCTAGCTTTTGAATATTTTTCTGGACGTCTGGCCAATAGTTAGTTACGAAGTGCACCCTCAGTAGCCCTTCAGCTACTAGCCCTTCTGACACGAAGCATAACCTGATTCCTCCTGACTGTAAGGCTGTTTTTCATTGACATTTTATCATTTGCTTTTTATCCTTTCCTCGCGTCCGAGGATTGTACTTCCAATCTCTTAACATTTTTCCTAAAGGACTGTCCATTGAGATGTGGTCCTCGGACGTCCCTCTCATGTCCCCTTCGACACTTAAACAACTAGTCTTATTTCCCATTTTAATACTCGGCCGTTTCTTTGTGTAATTTAATTAACCTTACTGATGTCTGGTGTCACCTTCTTCCACACCCACTTCAGGGTCCTGACCTTCGCGTGGGGATTTCCCCTCTTAACAACCGGTCTAAGGCTGGGTGATCGAATCAGGTAGACACCTTACTCATCAGATTAATCTAGCCAATTAAACACTTTATTTTAAAAGTTGCCAATTTCCCGTACTTCTCGTACGTCCCGTACTTCTCGTACGTCCCCGACCACCTAAGATCGTCCCGACCACCAAGGTCGTCCCCGACCACCAAGGTAATACTTAAAGGTCCCTTTTCATACCTTGGTCTGTGCACAAGAGTTACCTGGTCGAATGCGCACCGTCCCGCGGTAATACCCGGCAGCAACCACTGTTGCTATTCCAGACAACTATCACTGCTCACCCCGGTTCGCCCGGTTGCCCGGGTCTTGTATACACTATACACAAGAGTTGTCCTGACCAAACCCACCCTGTGTCAGCGTGCCCTGTCCCACGGCCCCGGTCGCCTGGAGATATACAAATATATCTTACCCGGGTCTTCTGTACACAAACGTTACCCAACGAAACCCGCCGCACGCCAGTCCACAGCAATGGCAGCAACAACCGTTGCTTGCCCCGGTTGCCCGGAGATATACAAATATATCTTACCCGGGTTTTGTGTATAAAAGAGTTACCCGACCCGCTGTGTGTCAGTGCTCCCTGCCCCGCGGTGATAGCAGCAAATACCGTTGCCTACCCCGGTCGCCCGGATAATACTTATTCAAGACCTTTTTCTTACCCGGGAACTGTGCATAAGAGTTACCCGACCGACCCCGCTGCGTCTCAACCCGTCTTGTTTCCAGGGTCTCTCAGTCCGGATCTCGCTCGCCCAAAGCCGCCTCAGCAACAAGGGGAAACTAGAGAATGCTGAAATCGGCGAGGTGCACCTTCTCCGCTTCTCCAAGAGTGCCGAGCGACCGGAGCTTGGGATCCCGGAACGAGTCCCCAAATCTGTTAGAAACAAAAGTCAATAAAATTTTGACGAGACCACCAAAGCTGGAAACAAAACAATTTATTCCGAACTTGCAAGTAAGGGCTTCAATTGCATAAGCAAATGAAAGCAAATTTGAACTTAGGTTAGTGTATAGTTATACAGTTTGAGCTGACTGAGGTCATCTCTCCAGACTAAACTGTTGTTTTAAACATTATGGTAAAAGGAATTATTTTCTTTAATAAATCTACATTAAAGTTAGTACTTTATTATCCATAATAATGCACTGAAAAGTAGAGATACTCTTTCCTAAATACCTGCGGGGTTAATAGTTCTCTTGCTGTACCCCTTTTCTGTATGCTTTTTCTATATCTGCAAAAACAACACTTTTCCCCATTTCTAACAATATGCAAGCATTCATTTCCTATTGCTAAACAGTGGCCTGATTTACCCGGCTGGTTGGATATATCGTGATCAAGTCATGGAAAGGAAACAGACCCTTCAGTCCAAATCATCTACACAAACCAAATATCCTAAACTGATTAAGACCCATTTGCCAGCATTTGGCCTATATCAGCAGGAATTCACAGGACCTTCTGCGTGCCTCCTTATGAGCTGTCTTCCTGGATTGGTACCTGTTCCTCCTGAACTTCCTCCTCCAGTGAATAAATTTTTTTGACACCTGTCCTTTGACATGGAATCATTCCTGATTTGGACAAAGTTGGGGAGATGAAATTCAACTCTTCAAAAACAAGATGCAAGATCATTTCCACATTGTAGGGAATCTAATCTAATCTAACATGATCCCTGTGCATTATTGTCCATGACATCACAATGAAACACACAAAACCACCTTTATGACGCTAACATCAACGCTGTACTGAAGCTGCCATTTTGTTGTAGCTTGTCTTAAGCCAGCACAGAGTCAGACAGAAGTGATGGAGACACAGTATCATTATCACACATTCACAGAACTATTAAAACATGGAAGGAAGGCCATTCGTCCTCTCGACAATTTATCCACTACAATTTCCTTGTCTTTTCCCTCTATATTTTTCTTTTCCTTTGCAGATAATAACACAATTCTCTGCTGAATACCTTGAGTGAACCAGCCTCCCGTATTCTCTCAAGCAATCCATTCCAAATCTTTAAGTATTCACCAAATGCGGGAGTTTCTCCTCATGTCCCCCTTGCTCTTTTGTCAATTTTACATCTGTGTTCTCTTGCTATCGAACCCTTTACTAGTGATAATAATTTTCCCTACTGACTCTGTCCAGACTTTCCATGATTTGGAATACCTCTATCAACTCTCCTCTCAACCTTTCCTTCTCCAGGGAAAACAGCCCCAACCTTTCCAGACGATCTCTGTTCCTGAAAATCCTCATTCCTGGAGCCATTCTTGTGAAGCTGCACCCTCTTTAATGCCTTTACGTCTTTCTTATCCTGGACTTGATTCTCCAGCTGAGGCTGACCCAGCCTTCTTTGCATCCAACATGACTTCCTTGTTTTTGTACTCTATACCTTTGTTAACAAAGTGAAGGATGCAAAATGCTTTAACATCTGCTCTCTCAATTTTTCTGTCGCCTTCAATGATTCATGTAAAATTACATATGGCTCTCTCTGCTGTTGCACCTTTTCAGAACAGTATCCTTTATTTCATATTTTATTTCTGTGTCCTTCCAACCAAAATGAGTCACTTCACAGTCCTCAGTGTTACATTTAGTCTGCTGCTTGACTGCTCATTCCACTGAATCGACTATCTAAATTCTCCCCTGCACTGTTCTCAGTACTTCCAAGTTCTGCATCATCTGCATATTTTGACTTACCTCCTGTACACCAAATTTTAGATGGTTAATATATATCAGAGACAGCATAACATAAACCCCTGGGGAACTCCATTATAAACCCTCCTCTGACCTGAAAAACTGCCATTAATTATTACTCTCTGTTTCCTGTCATTCATCCATTTTCACATCTATGTTGCTTCCATTTCTTTTGTTGCGTGCACTTACAGACAAATCTATTGTGTGGAATTGTATCAAAGGCTCATGGACATTTATATACACCACGCCAAAAGCATTCCCCCCATCAACTTTATCGATTACCAATTCAAAAGCTCCAGCAATTTCATTAATCATAATCTGGCTGTGAAAATCTACATCAATTGAAACATGATACTTCTGGATGCAATCATGTATTTCTTCCAACAGCAAAGAAGTTGAGCAGGTGGAAGAATATATCAACAAAATACTAGTTTTTTAAATTACACAAGGATTTTACATCTCCGCCTTCACATTTTGTGGAATCTATGGAGGAAAGTAAATGGGTCTAGCTGTCCAAATTTCAAAACCCACCCTCTCCCGGTGGATCTACCAGGTCCACTGATCTTTGTAAAAAAGGAGAAAATGAGGACTGCAGATGCTGGAGATCAGAGTCAAAAAGCACGGTGCTGGAAAAGCACAGCTGATCAGGCAGCATCCGAGGAGCAGGAGTGTCAACGCTTCGAGCATAAGCTCTTACGCTGCCTGACTGGCTGTTCTTTTCCAGCAACACACATTTTGTTCTTTGTAAAGGTTAGGTCTGAACTATTAATGCTCCCAAGCAGAGATGATGCTTGTAACTGAAACCTAAGTCTTTGATCAGAGTTGTACCTGTCCTGAGGCGGCAGATAGAAGTGGTGGAGCAGCAGAGTAAAACCATAGGCAGCCTGGTCGGGATGACTCCCTGGTGCAGCCCTACTGCAAGCAATTTTCCCAGTGACAGAGTTCCAAGGAGGCCAGAAGCTAATTTGCACACCAACAGGGTCCATTAAGGATTGTTGTACAGGATTGCTAGCATTTTACTGACAGTGGGGCAGCCCCTCCTACCATGTGAATTGAGGTGTGGGTCCACCAGCTTAGTGGAAGTGGCCTTGCCATGGTAACCAGGGAGATCATTGGAGCTGAAGATCCTGTGGTCCAAAGAGGAGGGGAGGCTGCTGGCAGGGGACTCAGCATGATCTCTCTTAAAGGATTCACCTCTAACTCTTGTCCTGCTGAGTTTTGATATTTTATTTACTTAACTGAAGGTGACCCATAAAGAACTCAGTAGCACCCACCTCTACTGAGACACGATGGCCAATTCGGAGGTTAGCAGTGGTACAATCGTTGAGCAGTCCCAATGCCAGAAAATGCAGAGTGGAGCCCACTTTTCTCTTTGAAGTTGAAATCCCCCCAAAATAATAAAATTCAGGCCTTTGTGTTCCACGGAGAGCTTTCCGTTTGCTCTCAAGTCCGGGCAAAATTTGTAGCACGCCTCAGAGCTGAGTGTTCTCAGCTAATTTTGATCGTAGATTTTACACCCCCCTACCTTCACTAATTCGTTTCCCTGTTTAAAGATGGAATAATAACTCTACACCAGACTGTCTTTGGACTTGACTGCCAAACAAAATTATCCAATAGTAAAAGAACAAGTGAACAGTTGCAGTAAAACTGCACGCAGTTTTTGTTTTATTTAGTGAGCTTAGTGAATTTTGCAAGAAGGTGAAAAGGTAAAACCGCACACAAGCAGCTGCCGTATGCAATGTTTTCCAAA
Source organism: Chiloscyllium plagiosum (assembly GCF_037043375.1). NCBI lineage: Eukaryota > Metazoa > Chordata > Chondrichthyes > Orectolobiformes > Hemiscylliidae > Chiloscyllium > Chiloscyllium plagiosum. Next base: position 86,496,327 of record NW_028270147.1, on the reverse strand, counting down.
TGGACAGTTCTTGTTCTCTCTCTTTCTGAGCGATCCTACAATCTACCTGGCCTGACTACTGCACATTGCAAGGCTTCAGGTGGGTTCCCTGACTTAGACAAGGAAGTTTGACAAATGCACTCAGGCACTGGTACTGGTTGAGATGAAAAAGCCTCCACATTGGAAGAAAGTATACTTAGTGTTGTTGAGTCATAGAGATGTACAGCACGGAAACAAACCCTTCGGTCCAACTTGTCCATGCCGACTAGTTCTTACTGCTCCTGGGGTTTCTAGCAATCTCTTTGTTTTTATTTTGTGGAACACGAAAAATAAAGTATAAGCAACCTGAAGTGCTCAAACTTATTGATCATCCAACAGCAGAACACAGGCTGTAACATCACAATGTGGCTGAAAGCTGACCTTCTTGTTTTTGTGGCATCATGCCACGTCCTCGTGTTCTTTGAAGATGCTGCTCTGACATGCTTGCTCCCAGGAAGTACACCACTGTCCTGCTCCAAAGTCATGCCTTTAGAATATGACAGATCCATCTGAGATAGTGGACAAGACTTTGCTTTAATGTCCATCTGAAGAACAGTAGCTTCAACATATCAGCACGCTCACAGTAAAACACTAGATTGTCAGCCTGGATTAGGTGTACAGGTACTGGTGACTTGGAGGGCAGGGTGAAATTCTACTTGAAGCCACCAATCCTTTGACTCAGATACAGGAGTGCTATCACTGTAAATCCACTGTTGATATTACCAATGTGTCTCCTCAGTGAGGAGCTGCAGTTTGATTTCTCTTTTAATTGATTTAAATTAGCTTTATCGTCACATGTACTCAAATGAGTACAGTGAAAAGTTTAAGTCACCACTTACACCGCCATCTTTGATATAAATATGTCTAGGCACAATCCTTAGACATTAGATTGGGAAATAATTCAGTTGAAGAAGGGCTCATGCCCGAAACGTCGATTCTCCTGCTCCTTGGATGCTGCCTGACCTGCTGCGCTTTTCCAGCAACACATTTTCAGCTCTGCCTTCTAATATTGCCTACTAATCTCCTGATTCCAAGCTGTATAGTCTTCTTTCTAACTGACATGACCTACGACCATAATGAGCAAAGGGGTCAGAGCATTCAGCTCCTCAATGCTGTTCCGACAATTAACTAGGAATAAAAATGGAAACTGTTGGAAAAGCTGAGCAGGTCTGACACATCCATGGACAGAAATCAGAGTTAAGGTGACGGGTCCAGTGACCCGTACACTGATGGCAATTCGGAAAATGTTGGTTTTTATGCAGAAGATAGGGTGGGGGGAGGGGTTAAGGAGGAAACAATAGGTGGACAAAGAGCCTAAAAAGAGAGAAGAACAATTGGACAGACAAAGGAGTGGATAACGATCTGGCTAGGAGGGTGAATAGCTGTTAATGGGAACTCTTAGTGACTAACTAAGAGTCGTGTGTAATAGCAGACCATGTAATAACAAGGCCTGGTTGTGAGGGTTGGGGGTAAGGACGTGGGAGAGCTCAAGCCTGAAAATTTTTAACTCGACATTGAGTCAAGAAGGCTGTAGAGTTCCCAAGTGGAAAATGAGGTGCTGTTCTTCCAGCTTGCACTGAGCTGGAGTGCCAATCGACTAGATCATGGTTCATCAGTTTCCCTTTGCTTCCCTATCCCTTCAATTGGTTACCTAATGAAACTGTGTCAATTTTCATTTGGAAACTTGCAATTCACCCAAACTCACTAGATTTTTTTTTGACAGGTAATTCCAGGTTTTCACTGGCTTTTGTGTGAAGTCATACTTCCTGATAGGATTTCAGAAGCTCCACAACCTTTGTACCCGAAGTCATCCTTTTTTAAAAAGCTTTTCTCGTACCTAAACATTCCAATTCCTTTTAGTTCTTTCAGCTGATGTGTTGTCAGTTTGGAAGCTTTACACCTGTCACTGACAGAGTTCAGTCACTTTGGTTCTCAGAGTGAAAAAAGCAGCTCCTGGTGCCATTCCTCTGACTAGCAATAACCATAGGTTTTTCTACAGCTTCTTATCAGCTTTACAACTAGCAGTGTCACCACACATAATCTTAATAATTTATCAGGACACGACAGAAGGTTTTCTTTAATAAGTTTAAAAATCACACACCAGGTTATAGTCCAACAGGTTTAATTGGAAGCACACTAGCTTTCGGAGCGTCGCTCCTTCATCAGGTGGACTATAACCTGGTGTTGTGTGATTTTTAACTTTGTACACCCCAGTCCAACACCGGCATCTCCAAATAATGACTTTAATAAGTTTATTTGGTTTCTCCAATTTTAAATTGCTCCATCTTGACAAAAACACTGATATTCTGTCTTGATCTCTGAAACACAGACCATCAGGTCATTCAATGTATCTCTGCTATTACAGGTAATCAGCTGTATTACAGCTAATCAGCAGTTACATCTTTTGACTGTTTTGCTGGATATGACACTGCATCATTGATGGTCTATTTTGTATTATTAGATTATTTACAGTGTGGAGACAGGCCCTTTGGCCCAACATGTCCACACCAACCTGCCCCCACCCAGACCCAGACCCATTCCCCTACATTTACCCCTGACTAATACACCTAGCACTCCAGGCAATTTAGTATGGCCAATTCACCTGACCTGCACATTTTTGGACTGTGGGAGGAAACCGGAGTACCCAGAGGAAAACCACACAGACACGGGGAGAATGTGCAAACTCCACACAGTCGGTCACCTGAGGTGGGAATTGAACCCGGATCTCTGGCGCTGTGAGTCAGCAGTGCTAACCATTGTGCCACCGTGCCACCCACGGATTGCTTTCATTTGGCTGGGTTGGTTATCACAAGAATATTTTGACTGACACGTTCATAGGCCTGCTTAGCCTTTTATGTTTCAAGGTGGCCTGGTGGCCCAGTGGTTAACACTGCTTCCTCAAAGCACCAGAGACCTGGGTTCAATTCCAGCCTTGGAGGACTGACAGTATGGAGTTTGAATGTTCTCCCTGCATCTGTATGGGCGTCATCTCGCAGTCCAACTAAATGCACAGTAGATGGAATTGCCATGCTTTAAAAAGAATGTCCTGTTGTCTGTCCTGCAGGTCAGATGAGTTGGCCATGGTCATAATGATTTAAAAAAGTGGGGGTTGGAGCTGGGTGGGATGCTCTTCAGAGGGTCAGTGCAGACTTGATGGGCTGAATGGCCTCTTTCAGCCCGATAGGGATTCTATCATTTTAACGTTTAATATTTTCACACATGCAGCCTGTTAGGGACCATATAAGACAGTCAGCAATGACAGAGTTAACTTAAAGCGTGATGGGTATGCATAACTCATCACTGTGGAGAAAACTGAGGAAAATAGATAAATGCATTTAATCAGAAGCTAAATAAGGAACTGAGGGATAAAAGTGTAGAAAGATGAGGCGAGATGATACACCGTCAGATGAAGCTACTACACAACACAAACATCATGGAATCCCCACAGAGAGGTCCTTTGGTCCAGCAAGTCCATACCAACAAGTCTGAAGAGTAACCCACCCACACCCATTCCCCATTACTCCTGCATAATGCACCTAACCGATACATCCCTGAACACAATGGACAATTTAGCACAGCCAACTTACCTAACCTGCACGTCTTTGGATTATGGAAGGAAACTGGAACACCCGGAGGAAACCCACACGGACATAGGGAGAATGCAAACTCCTCACAGGCAGTCGCTCGAGGGTGAAATTGAACCCAGGTCCCTGGCACTGTGAGACAGCAGTGCTAACTACTGAGCCACGGTGCAAACATCAGCTTGTATTAGGCTGAATAACCTGTGTTATACACAGAATGTCTCTTTTTTGGTCAAACACAATGTTTTCAATGGAAAGAGGCACCCATTTTCTTACCTGCTTTCAGTCTGAATTAAATAATCTTTGCAGCAAGCTTTTGTGGTTTTAAAAGTATGAAGGTTATTTATTCACATTCCTTTACACCAAATTAAATGAGATATCACTTACTCAGTCTCAATGGCTTGATGTATGAATTCACTCACACACAAAGAGATTCCCTAAACTGAAGGTAGTGCACCTATACAGATTACAGTTACCTTGGTCCCTGATTTGTGATCTCTGCTCTTCTACATGGAAAACTTATGGCTTCTTGGATGACTTAAAGTTGAAACGAGGTTCTTGTGAAGTGAAGAATTCACTGTAGGTTATGAGATTTCTTGCCATCGAATATCAAGGAGATTACTTCTCTATCGATTTTTAAACTGAAAAGGTTGCATCTTTTGGTTGCTTGATATTTCCTCGCTCGTTAGAGCTGAAAATGTGTTGCTGGAAAAGCGCAGCAGGCCAGGCAGCATCCAAGGAGCAGGCAAATCGACGTTTCGGGCAAGAGCCCTTCTTCAGGAATGAGGAAGGTGTGCCAAGCAGGCTAAGATAAAAGGTAGGGAGGAGGGACTTGGGGGAGGGGCGTTGGAAATACGATAGGTGGAAGGAGGTTAAGGTGAGGGTGATAAGGTGAGGGTGATAGGCCAGAGTGGGGGTGGGGGCAGAGAGGTCAGGAAGAAGATTGCAGGTTGGAAGGTGGTGCTGAGTTCGAGGGTTGGGACTGAGACAAGGTGGGGGGAGGGGAAATGAGGAAACTGGAGAAATCTGAGTTCATCCCTTGTGGTTGGAGGGTTCCTAGGTGGAAGATGAGGTGCTCGTCCTCCAGCGTCGTGTTGCTATGGTCTGGCGATGGAGGAGTCCAAGGACCTGCATTTCCTTGGTGGAGTGGGAGGGGGAGTTGAAGTGTTGACCAGGTCATAGCAACACGACGGCTGGAGGAAGAGTGCCTCATCTTCCACCTAGGAACCCTCCAACCACAAGGGATGAACTCAGATTTCTCCAGTTTCCTCATTTCCCCTCCTCCCACCTTGTCTCAGTCCCAACCCTTGAACTCAGCACTACCTTCCTAACCTGCAATCTTCTTCCTGACCTCTCCGGCCCCACCCCCACTCCGGCCTATCACCCTCACCTTAACCTCCTTCCACCTATCGCATTTCCAACGCCCCTCCCCCAAGTCCCTCCTCCCTACCTTTTATCTTAGCTTGCTTGGCACACTTTCCTCATTCCTGAAGAAGGGCTCATGCCCGAAATGTCGATTCTCCTGCTCCTTGGATGCTGCCTGGCCTGCTGCGCTTTTCCAGCAACACATTTTCAGCTCTGATCTCCAGCATCTGCAGTCCTCACTTTCTCCTAGAAGATTTCCTAGCTTGTTACTAAATCTGGCTGAACTGATGGCTTATATGGCAGCCAAACAAATAGGTCTTATGGTCATAGAGTCATAGGGCACAGAAATAGACCCTTCGGTCCAACTCGTTTGTGCCAACTAAACAATATCCTAAATTAATCTAATCCCATTTGCCGGCATTTGGCCCATATCAGTCTAAACCCTTCCTATTCATATACCCATCCAGATGCCTTTAAATTGCTGTAAAAGTACCAGCCTCTACCACTTCCTCTGGTAGCTCATTCCATATATGCAATACCCTCTGCATGACAAAGTTCACTCTCAGGTTACTAAATCTCAGAGGCAGTCAGCTGTGCAGGTTCACTACCTGGTCATACACCTGTGCAGGTTTACTTCTGATGAAGAGCTAATGCCAAAGCATCTATTCTCCTGTTCCTCAGATGCTGCCTGATCGGCTGTGCTTTTCTCTGACTCTGATCTCCACCATCTGCCGTCCTCAATTGCTCCAGATTTACTTCTCTGTTTGTTTCACTTCCCATGTTGTCCATGCTGTCTCTTTTCCTCTTTTTTAGAGTGTTTTTTTCCTTTCAAAGTCCTAGAACAATATTATTAAACCATAATTACTGTTCCAAAAGTTCAAGGAAATCAACTTCAACACTGAAAATATGAATGTAGGTTAGCTCGCTGAGCTGGAAGGTTCATTTTCAGACGTTTCATCACCATACTAGGTAACATCTTCAGTGAGCCTCCGGATATTGAAAATATCTCAAAAAAGGAGCAGCTCTCATAGCTACAATTTTTTCTCATCCTCCATCTTGGATTACCCAGAATTGAAGCTGGGATCTTTCAAACAGATAGAGAAAACACCGCCTTTATCACATGACTTTTCCCAAACTCAAGTCCTTTTTCCAACAAGGAATGCTCATGTTCATTCTGCATCCTGTATTGTGGTTAACATTCCCGAGGGTTTGAGATTGTCAAAATTTTTAATTAAGAATTACCCCTTCAAATGAAATAGTGCTTTTTGATAGTTTACATGGAAGGAAATCTACTTGCATCAGTCTGATATATTTTGTTGTTCTCTCTTGAGAGAGATAATGGGTAAAATAATTAAATGGGTAAAATAATTTAACCTTGTGAAGCCATGTTTTCTAGCCTTTTGCTGCATTTTTAAGGTATAAAAATTAGCTTGAAGTTCAGAATATGCCAGTATTGGGTGTGAGACTGTCTCAATATAAATGTATAGTTTCAAAAGTTGAAGCAGATCAGTACTAAGATACAATAAATGCAGTATCTGTCAGCTTAGATGCATGCTGCTTTGAACAAGCTTTTTTTTGGGATTCGGATGTTCCTTGTTTATACTTGTGATCACTTTTAGGTAGAACTATTTCTTTCATTTTTTACGGCTTTGTAGTGCGACAAACTACCAATATCTACTGAGCAGCAACACACGCCCAAAATGCTTGTGTCACCATCTTAATTGTGCACCGTAGCTATCAATCATGGAAACACCTTCCTGGCCTGAGGACACACAGAGTTCAGAAGTTTCCAACACTTCATTGCAAAGTCCTACTCTGATCTCTGTACGCAGCCCTCAGTTTAACTGGGAATGTGAAAAAGTGGTAAACTGACGAGTCAATTTCTAAATAATTGATTTGCATCTTTTTTGCAGCTCTTTTTGATTTCACTGAAATGAAACTTTTGTAGCCCTGGAGACAAAACAGAAATACAAAGCTGAGTTTACATGCTGTTTTGTCTTTGGTACTTAGCATGAATAATCCTCACATAGTGCAAATGAATCACCCATTTGTGACAAACAGAGGCAAAATATCATTCTTGTCCCTAACTCAGTTTGACAGCGTTCACATGTAAGAGATTACAGTCACAGTGAAATGCTAAATGGAATAGTAGTGTCTCACTGATGTTGCAATATTTCAAAGTTCAAACATTCCTTCTCATCACAGAATAAGGCTTTTGAATCTGTTTACTGAACTGGTCGTTCTGAGCAACTACAGAATGATCAAATTTGTTTGTGAACCTTTCTAATTTATTCTGGCATTTATGTTGCTTGTGTCAGAAAGATTACCAATGTCAGTTTCTGCATTTGCATTTAAAGGACTGAGGGCAAATTAAATATCTGCATATAACAACGTTCAGTCTGTATCGAGTAATGACGTGGATGTGCCAGTGTTGGACTGGTGTAGACAAAGTTAAAAATCATACAACACCAGATTATAGTCCAACAGGTTTATTAGCTTTTCAGAGCTAAAGCTAGTACTTCCAACTAAGCTTGTTGGACTATAACCTGGTGTTGTGTGATTTTTAACTTTGTATAGAGTGAGGTCAGCACAGTCTCTGAACTATAGATCTGCTCTCTCATCAGGGAGAAATGACTGGTGGTGGTTTAACCAAAGGATCCCCACACCTCAAATGAGGGGCGAGGTTGAGAAGGAGAGTTCTTCAAGGTAACTTTAGTTAGTTTGAGAATTGAACTCATGCTGTTGGCATCACTCTACACTACAAACCAACTATCTAGCCAACCAATCCCTGTATTGAGGTAAGGCACCATAGTAAGTTTTCTCAGCCCCAAGACTGTCTTGAGATAGAATCGCATTACTAACTGAGACATTGGGGGGATTGCAGCTTCACTGACGTTGATCCCCGAGTCTATTGTTTGGGGAACTGGTGGGAGCTCCCTGCCATTTCTGTCTGGGAAGCTCAACCAAATTGAAGGGTTATTAGAGATTTAACTGTATAGTTAGATATCCCACAAGACCCCTGGAGGATTTTAATCCTGTCCTTGAGATCTGTTAACCAAACAGTTGCTGCAGCATTGTATCATTGGCAGCATACTTGGAATCCTCAGTGTAGACAGGTGAGTGGGATAGGATGGAGGTCACAAGGAATGGTTCATGGGAGAGAGGGAGAGAAAAAGAGAGAGAGAGAGATAGAGAGAGAGAGAACAATGCCAGATGGCATTCCCTTCCCAATGATGGGCACCTCGAGAGGATGAACACATCGGCAGGAGGCAGGGATAACCCATGCAAGTCTTATTAAATCCCTGGACTACCATTAAATCCAACAGGCTCAGAGAGCATTGCCTTTAAGTGCTCATTATATTTGACATCTTGCTACTGACAGGCAGGAGTTCCACATTCAGGGTTTTATCACATCCTATCAAATGGGCACAGTTTTCCTGATTCCAGGAACTAAAGACAGGCATTCTCCCCTGATTCTCACAGTCCATCTCAGCACCAGGCACTATCCTTTGTATTGCATTAATTTCAGACCAACGTCCCAGCTATGACAGGAATAGACGCTGAGGTTGCTCTCAGACTTTAGAGATTGCAGCTTCCAGGCTGGCATTAATCAGACTCTGCACACTACTGACACTGAAGCAGAGAGTGTTCCCTGTAAATAGCAGGAGTATTTGTGTGGACTAACGCTCAAATAATTGGCAACCATCAAAGATGGTTAACCAGATGTAATGATGAGGGATCTAGATGTTGATGTCTTTGGTCCTATTGTATGTTCTCAGGATTTTGAATGACACATTGATGGTTGACTTTGAACCAGAAGAGGTGGGGTGGGGGGAGCAAAACCATTACTATGCACCGAATAAGTAAGTGTAATTCATAGAATGATATTAATTTGAGGGTTAGCACAGGAGAAATGTGGCATTTTGGAGAATGCTAAAGTCTGCAATTACGTGAATATATGTATTGAGGAATTGTCCTTTTCTATCTTAAAGTAATTGGAGTAGGGTAGAGAATGAACCACCATCCAGCCATGTCGTCACTTACATTGCAGCCACAGTATAATCTTACCCTGTCACCTTCTGAAGACAAGCAACATCACACAAGAGCACAGGAGAGATAAATAATCAGGACAAGTGTCGGCTAGCATACCAAAAACCTTACTCAACCCTCTTGATGAGTGATGACACTCTTGGTGATGGGAGCTAAGATTTCAATCATTTCAACTATAGACTTATGAGCGAAGCTAAAACTCATGGACTAATAGGAACACTGAGCAATTAAAAAATTGGCAGAGACACAGAAAACAAAGAGAGTGGTGAAGAGCTATTTTTTTCAGATTGGAGGTAGATTTATAGCAGAGCTGTACGCCTCCTGTCAATGGCCACACAGAGTTCATAGAATCTCTATAGTGTGTCAACAGGCCATTCAATCCACCGGTCCACACCAACCCTCTGAAGAGTATCCCACCCAGAGCTATTCCGCTACTCTATTAATCTACATTTCCCTTCATTAATGCACCGAGCCTACACATCCCTGAACACTATGGGTAATTTAGCATGGCCCACCCACCTAACCTGCACATCTTTGGACCGTGGGAGGAAACCGGAGCACCCGGAGGAAACTCAAACAGACACAGGCAGAATGTCACCCGAGGCTGGAATTGAACATGAGTCCCTGGCGCTGTGAGCCAGCAGTGCTAACCACTGAGCCAACATGCCACCACATCTGCAAACTTTACTAGTTTTACCTGACAAAGTTCTAAGCACCTCACTTTGGAACAAAGCAAGGTTTCTCCCACCCTCATGAGCTTTTATGGGGTGAGTGAATTCTTTAGTCTTCCTAAGGGAACGTGTTTTTTTAAATGATCTGTCTTTAAATTTAAGATGATATAATTTGTTTTTGAAACCCCACTTGACCTACCTTAGCAAATCCTTTAAACACCATTGATACCTCAATTGGTTACCACTTGCTGTTAGAACCTCTGTTCCTCTTAACTTGTACAAGTTTTATACAATTAAGTTGATTCCAGGAGAAAGGATGAAATCATGCCGTTTGAAACTGAGTGTGGATTCAGCCTGTTCTGAAGGAGAAGTTGTATATGTAACACAATTCCAGTTGCACATTAGATACCGACATCTTATTAAAACCTTGGATAAAGTTGGCTGCTCACCACAAATCGTTATGATCTACTATGCAGTCCCTGAATTAAATTCAGGATTAAAATATACCAAGGCCTAAGCCCCAGGCCCATCTCTAGCAGCACCTGGCAACACAACTCTGAGGTAGAACATTCATTAGGCTCAAACATCTAAGCTAGACCTGATATGTGGCAAATAGCATTCACGCCACACAATGATCAACAATAGTTTGCACATTCTCCTTGTGTCTGTGTGGGTTTCCTCTGGGTGCTCTGGTTTCCTCCCACAATCCAAAGATGTGCAGGTCCGGTGAATTGGCCGTGCTAAATTGCCCGTAGTGTTAGGTGCATTAGTCAGGGGTAAATATAGGGTAGGGGAATGGGTCTGGGTGGGTTACTCTTTGGAGGGTCAGTGTGGACTTGTTGGGCCTCAGGCCTGTTTCCATACTGTAGGGATTCTAATATAAAAACACCTTTTGATATTCAGTTGCATTACCATCACTGAATCCCAGATTATCAACATTCTGGGGATAATCATTGACAAGACATTGAACTGGACCAGCCATATAAATACTGTGACTGCAAGACCAGATCAATTTTGTGGTGAGTAATTCACCACCCACTTTGTCAACATCTGTCCACAATTGACATTGCAGAAGCCCAGAGTGTGATGGAATACTCTCACCTGTCTGGATAAGTGCAGTTCCAACAAAACAAAAGAAGGTTAACACCATCAGGAACAAAATGCCCACTTGATTGTGCCCACGATCTGCCACCATCCACATACACTCACTTTACCACCAATACACAATGGCAGCAGTGCATGCCATGTGCAAGACGCTCCGCAATAATTCACCCATCAACATCTTCCAAACCTGTGACCCCTATCACCTAGAAGGACAGGCCAAATGGGAGTATCATAACCTGCAACCTTTTCTCCAAGCCACATACTATCCTGGCTTGGGGCTATACACTGTTCCTTCACTGTTGCTGGGTCAAAATCTTGGAAATCCTTTCCTAACAATACTTGAGTGTACCTACATCCCAAGGTCGGCAGAGGTTCATGAAAGCACACACTACTATCTTTTCAAGGGCAGTTGAGGATGGACATAGGCTACTGGCTTAACCAGTGACACATCCCAATGATGAATACAAAGACTGAGATAAATAGTAATAAATAATAGAAACCCAGTGAATCTCTTCCTGCTGTGCTGCTGCTGGTTTTGAATTGTTTCCAATGGATTTAATCATCCGTACCAACCATCAGAAGTGGCAGATGGGGCCTCAGTTTTACCTCAAATGTCAGCCACACAGATTGAACCCACAGTTTCATCCATGTAACAGAATGAAATCGAATGGAGAGAAATCTAGGGGAAAAGCTGGAAGTAACTGTTCATTGTGGAAGAGCATATGAAGCCGGATAACCATGGAGCCTGAAAACTGTCTTTTGACTTACAATGTAAATAAGGACTGTTAGTACACAGATAACATTGTGTCATCCTCGTTCCAATTTAATCCAAACGTAATTTTCTATGGAAACATTTTCTCTGAGATATTTGATTTACCTGTTCAGGCTTAGCAATTCAGTGGCAATTACTGTTTTACAGGAATGGGTCAAGATAAGAGTTTACCTTCTTTTGGTCTAAATATGCTGAATCATCACGTTGGCAAACACCATGTAGCATCATAGAATCATAGAATCTCTACAGCGTGGAAATAGGCCACTGGGAATGGGTCTGAGCGGGTTACTCTTTGGAGGGACAGTGTGGACTTGTTGGGCCTCAGGGCCTGTTTCCATACTGTAGGGAATCTAATCTAAAAATACCTTTTGATATTCAGTTGCATTACCGTCACTGAATCCCAGATTATCAACACATCCCTGGACACTACGGGCAATTTAGCATGGCCAATCCCCCTAACCTGCACACATTTGGACCATGGGAGGAAACCAGAGCACCCAGAGAAAAGGCACATAGACAGAGGGAGAACATGCAAACTCCACACAGACAGTTGCCTAAGGATGGGATCAAACCCAGGTCCCTGGCACTGGGAGATAGTTGCGCTAAACACCGAGCCACCATGTCTATGAGTATCACATGATATAATCAACAATAAAACCTTATTTGCATTTAAGATGAGGAACAAGATTAGCATAAAGGACAGTGGATATGAAGAATGACGGACGGGAAGGAATAAATTATCTGAGAAAATCATGACAGAATCCATTGGTTAGTGGGAGAACCCATGAGAAAGTACCAAGAAAATGAATTGCGGGAGTACTAGATTGCAGAAAGTACAACAGACAATTGAAACATTCCCACTGGTGCACAGGTTCCTCAGATCAAAGCTTAATTAATAAATTCAACCACTAATTTCATCATTTATTAATTGCAGAAAGGAATTTATTGATTTAATGCATTCTCAGAGTTCAATGCATTCAAACATTAATTTATTTAATTAATTGTCAGCATTTTAGTTATTCATGAAGTTCAGTCAGTAAGTTATTTAATCAAGTCAGTATTTTAATGATTCATTAAAATGCCACACTCAGGCTCACAGAATTGTTGGCTCGAAATTGGTGCTGGACGTGAGAGTGTCCACTCTTTGAATTGCAATGCAACTCATCAGCTGTCCACCAAGTTATTCACTCTGAACTGTAGCCTGGAAACCCATGTAAGGTTAGAATTGCTGAGTAAGTTTCCGTTAATAACAAGATTAGCTACTCCAAGAACCTAACCTTACCTCAGAGGAAGGTAGCATCTCACAAGAGTCATGTGTTGACGATCAAAGAAAGTTTGATAAGGAAAACCTGATTTTTTTTTGGCCATGTAGGAATATTATTATAAACTTACCCAAGTATTTAGGGAAATAGCCTAATTACTAGCTCGAATTTAGGATGGATGTAACCATGGAAACATACCAAGAGTATTAAACTTTCTCTTTCATTGCCAATCTAAAGCAAATTAGGACATATCAGATCATTATTCTGAAGGCAGGCTCCTTTCTCCCACAAGCTGCCTTACCCCAATTCCCAGAAATGCCTACAACAGTGACTTTTCTTTATAGTGTCATAGAATCATACAACATTGAAACAGACCCTTCAGTTCAGGCAGTCTATGCCGACCATGATCCCAAACCAAACTAGCCCGACCTGTCTGCTCCTGGCCCATATCCCTCCATACCTTTCCTATTCATGTACTTACCAAACATCTTTTAACTGCTATAACTGTACCTGCATCGATCAGTTAATTGGGAAGTTCATTCCACATGTGAACTGCTCTCTGTATTAAAAAATTGCCCTTCATGTCTTTTTTAAATCTTTCCCCTCTCACCTTAAAATATGCTCCTGGTCTTGAAATTCCCCATCCTGTGGAAAATACATCTACCATTAACCCTATCCATATGCACCATGATTTTATAAGCCTCTATTGAGCATCTTATGCTCCATTGAAAAAGGTCCCAACCTATCCAGTCCTCCTTTACAATTCAAATCTTCCATATCCGCCAGCATTCTGGTAAATCTATTCTCTTTGTGTTTTCTCCTAGCTGTCATTATGCTGCCATTGGTTTAATTGCCATGTTCAAAGTCACAACTTCTCCTGTTCTTTGCCTGCAGCAGACAAACAGCTCAGATTTGTTTCCATCACAATATCAAAAGTCAAGACCTTTACTCTTTCAGTTTTCTATTGTTTTTTTTCTCAGCAATGGACAAAATCCATGATTTGTGTGAACCTAGTCTTTCCATTAGTCATGGAACAAGAAGGAGAGTTCAAAGGATCATGGGTCCTAGAAGTTTTGAAACAAGAGAGGGTGGCCTGAGGTCAAAGATGAGAGAAGGATCTCCTTTTAGATGACAAGCTGTTACTTGTATCTCCTTTATATGTTTAGAGATCAGCCAATTGCTCAAAACACTGTTGACATTTTCATCACATATAGACACAGTAGGTGGATACTTTAATGTGGCAAAATATGATGAGTGGACTGCTATTTGGATCAATACCAGGATGTTAACTATTTACAGTTTATGTGGATGACTTGGAAGTGGAGAACCAATGTGTGTTTCCTAAATTTGATGATGACACAAAGATAAATAGGGAAGGGATCTGTGAAGATTCCATAAGTATCTGCGAAGAGATATGCACAGGTTACATGAATGGACAAAAATAATTGGTGAATGCAGAATAATGCTGGAACATGTGAACTTATCCACTTTGGATGGAAAGTTTTCAGGAGCAGCATGATGTTTTTCAAGTGGACAGAAATTGCAGAGCTCTGAGGTACAGAGGGTATACCAGGTAGGAATCGCAAAAGGTTGGAATGCTGATTAGATTAGATTAGATTACGTTACAGTGTGGAAACAGGCCCTTCGGCCCAACAAGTCCACACCGACCCGCCGAAGTGCAACCCACCCATACCCCTACATTTACCCCTTACCTAATACTAGGGGCAATTTTAGCATGGCCAATTCACCTACCCTGCACATTTTTTTTGGAATGTGGGAGGAAACCGGAGCACCTGGAGGAAACCCACGCAGACACGGGGAGAATGTGCAAACTCCACACAGACAGTCACCTGAGGCGGGAATTGAACCCGGGTCTCTGGCGCTGTGAGGCAGCAGTGCTAACCACTGTGCCACCGTGCCGCCCACAAACAAGATATAACAAGTGATTAGGAAGGCTGATTAGTCAAATGATTAGTAAAGTTGTTATTTATTGTAAGTGGAATGGCATGTAAAAGTAGCGATGTAAATAATATTGGAAAGCCCACATTTGGAGTACTGCCTAGTTTTGGTCTTCTTGTTCAAAAAAGAATATAAATGCATTAGAGAAGTGCAGACAAGGTTCACTCAATCGTTGCCTGGGATGAGGGGAGTGACCTTATAAGGATAGGTTAAACAGACTGAGCGTGTATCCATTGGAGTGTAGGAAAATGTGAAGTGATCTTATTGAATTATCAAAACTGACTTTGACCATGTGGATGCTGCAAGGATTATTTTCCCTTTAGGAAGAAAATGGAACCAGGGGACACTGTTTTAAAATAAGCGATTGCCAATTTAAGAGGGAGATGGGGAGTGTTTTACTTCTCTCAGAAGGTCACGAGTCCTTGGAGCTGTCTTCTCCAGATAACAATGGCAGAGATGTATCGATTTGTAATTAACAAATGAGTCAAAGGAGATTGAAAAAAGGCAGGCAAGCAGAGTCGAGGGCACAGTCAGATTAGCCACAATCTTATTGAATGGCAGAGCAATTTCAAAGGGGCGGAATGGCCTGTTCCTGATTCTAATTCATATGTTCATATATTTGTATATCCACAGCATATTTGATACAACTTATTGAAGTGTTAACTCTGTTTCTTTCTCTGCAGAGTTAAAAATCACACAACACCAGGTTATAGTTCAACAGGCTTGTTTGGAAGTATTAGCTTTTGGAGCGCTGCTCCTTCATCAGGTAGCTGTGGAGCAGGATCATAGGACACAGAATTTATAGCAAAAGATCACAGTGTCAGGCAACTGATATGATATATTGAACAGCAAACTTAGATTGCTGTTCGATTTATCATATGAGTTGCATGTCACTGTGATCTTTTGCTATAAATTCTATGAATTATGATCATGCTCCACAACCACCTGATGAAGGAGCAGCACTCTGAAAGCTCGTGCTTCCAAATAAACCTGTTGGTCTATAACCTGGTGCTGTGTGATTTTTAACGTTATCCTTCCCAGTCCAACACAGCACGTCCACATAATTTCTCCACCAATGCTGACTTACATGTTGGATAGTTCCAGCATTATCAATTTCATTTTTGACTGTTTCTGTGTCTCTGGTATGATGTCTACATCAGAATAACCATCAGCTTGTTTTCTCCACATGGTTCAGAGTACCGCTGTTTCTACCAATCCATTGGACACTCACCATTTACTTCTTCCGCCCTACATTTTGTAGGATTGAGCAAAAATCCCAAATGTTCAAAACACTGGACAAAACCCTGGACTTTTCCAATATCTAAAATACTAGACAAAACCCTGGACTTCTCAAAACCTAGAAAGGATAAAGGGGACAGACGGACTGGACTCTGTGGAGAATACACAAGCACAAATCACAGAAGGGAGATGGCTGTCTGGAGCAGTGGTTCAGCCTGGAATTCCAATTCACACCTCCTCTGTAAAAGATCAAGCAACCAAAACCAATAGACTCAAGATTGCAACAGTGGGCTACCCAGCAGAGAAAGGTTGAGGCCTACAGAGATATCGGACATTCAACTGCAATTGAAATCCACTCACGCGTACACATCTAACGATCGGAAAACCAATTAACTTCAGAAGGAAACACCAGAAACACAATGAATATTGCAGATTTGGCATGAAGATGCAGGGCCCACAATCAGTATAACTGCTCACCCTGATTTCACCTGAGAGAACAATCTGAGAGGTTCCCAAACGAGAGCCACCAGACGCTGGCCTGTTCTAAACACAGAGAACTGACAGCAACCGAGCCAAAGAGTAATACCCCTACAAAACAACCAACCCGATCGACGCCACAAGTCCCCAGACCCATCCTGAAGTGAAAACTGGGCCTGCAAAACCAGTAGACAATACAGGAAACCAGGCACTTGCCAGATAGATCCAATAAGAACCATACCGCATCTGCGGACTCAACTCAAACTGACAAACCTATGCGGTCTGAATTCTTCATCCAGGCTCTGGGTACGTCAAGCGGGAACAGCCAGGCGTATTTCAAAACTGCATTTTCCTCAGTACTGAACCAAAACTCCCAAGACCCGAAAGTTCCGACCTAGTTAGCTGGAAGGGGAAGGCATGTGGCAACAGTCCAGGGTAGAAGTTCTGATTAAAGACTCTGTTATTAAAATTCTTGTTTTCTGTGTATGCGTGTAGGGTAAGCTCTAATTATGTTAATCTAGTTAATAGTTTATTTAATAGTACTACTGTTCACTGTACAATTAATTGTGTCAATTTCCTTGCTTATTGCATTCACCTATTTTACTTGTATTATACTTACCTTTTGTGTGTTAAATAAATGCAGAGATTCTTTTGCCCTGAAACTCCTCTTCATTTCACATTTTCAAAATACATCCAGCCTCAAGAATGCAGGATCTAGGAGTGATTCGAATTACTTAAAAATCAAGAAACAACTGACTACAAACCAGAACCCTACAGTTTCCCATTAATCACTGCTGAAATTTCATTTTGTTAATTCAAGGTTTGCCATGTAAGACCTTGGAATAACATGATTTTCTTTCAAAAGAGCAACCTGCTGCAGTTATATACCTGCAAATTGCTTGGAAAACTGAAATAAAAGCAGAAAGTATTGGAAATAGTACTTTCAGCAGGCCAGGCTGCTTTTGTAAAGAGAAAATGCATCCAATCAATGACCTTTCACAGAATGGGAAGATGTTTGAGAATTAACCGTTTATAACCAAGTAGAGAGTGAAGAGAAAGTGAGGTGAGAGCGGGGAAAAAAGAACAAAGGTGATGTGATCCTGGTGAGGATATGCCAAGTTATATGGCGAAAGAAGTGATAACGAGACAAAGGAACAACAGATGGAGCCAGAGAATGTGCATGTGTGTGTGCGTGAGAGAGAGAGAGAGAGGGAGAGAAGATGATCCAATCGACCTGAGGGAAACAGGCCTGAAGCAAATTGGCATAGGAGCAGGAAAATCAACGTTTCGGGCAAAAGCCCTTCATCAGGAATGGAATCATTCCTGATAAAGGGCTTTTGCCCAGAACGTCGATTTTCCTGCTCCTCGGATGCTGCCTGACCAGCTGTGCTTTTCCAGCACCACTCTAATCTAGACTCTGGTTTCCAGCATCTGCAGTCCTCACTTTTGCCCTGAAGCAAATAGGCAGCCATTTTCTCAATATGCATGATCATCAAGAGTTCAAAAACTTTTTGGAGATTAATTTTCTAATCTGACTCCCTGTTGCTTCATGTTGAATTGAAAATTTTGGTAACATTTTCAAAGTCAATGGGAAGTAAATTTGTGGCAATGAAAAGCTAACTACAGGCTCATTACAAGCTCATTTTGCTCCCCTCCTGCTATACTGAAAGTGCCATTGTAAAATAGCAGCCAGGGACACGCTAACAGACTGGACTAGTCTTCAGGTTCTTTACTCACCCATCAAAGTACTCACTGACTCTGACCCTACCTGGATGCTTGTGGCATCTCTACCTTACATTAATGCATCTTACCTTTTTCTGCTTCACCCTCTCATCCTAGGATACTTGTTTCATGGTGCTGCTGCATTGTGATGCTATTTAGCACAAACACAAAGCCAAGGTGGTCAGAGTTATAAGGCATGAGGAGCCACATGTCAAGAAACACACCAGCCATCTTGACTCTTTCTGCCCTATTGTGGGCTGTTTTCTTTTCTGGGCGAGTAAGAGGCAGGAACCGAGGGAGATGGAAGTGGGTGGCACGTTCCATGCTTTCTCTGTGGATGGGAGGTGGGCTGAGTGAGTGGGTAGGCTGCACAGAAAGGCATATAGGGTTAGTAGTGTCGGGGTTTGAGCTGGTGACAACAAGTGAGGGAGGACGTTATTGGTGACGACAAGTGAGGGAAGATGTTGTTGGTAAGACTGAGAGTGTTAGAGCATGGTCCTTGGTGGGATGTGAGCACATGTCAAATGTAGAGTGAGTGTGAGGCATTGAAGAGAAGATGGTGGCACATACCTTGGCAGAGTGGAGATGATCATCAACCTCCTTCTTACACTGCTGTGCATTCCATTATCTTCTTCAGCAGCTCCTGGGTTTTCCAGCAGCCCCATGTGATGATCTAGTCCCAGCATGGAGGTCTCATCATGGTGTGAAGATTGAGTCTTTGCTTCGGAGACAGCTTCTGGGTCTTCCAACGGCCCAGCGTTGTCATGGGGTGGCAGTCTCGGCCCAGCCCTGTGTGGAGGTCTCAGCCTGGTTTTGCAGCTTACTCCGAACCCAGGATCTGTTAATTGAACTGTCATGAACTTCTACGTTTTTACCCTTCTTATTTATGACTCCTGGCATTAATTTAGGTGCCATGGTATGGCAACTTCTGAAACTTTTCACTGTGTCTTTTTTTTGCAAAAATGCACATGACAATAAATTGCTATTCTATTCTATTCCATTCCTCCAGATGGATGAGACCGCATTGATCTGGGCCCAGCAGGACTTCCTCCACCCTGCCTGCAGACAGAGTGCCAATGTCCCCCCACCCCAATCTCTTCCATGGCAAATGCTAGGAACCATACACAGCAGCATCGGACTGACATTGCCTATTGGGGGGGGGGGTACAGCAGACTTTTAAACTTGGCACCAACACCTGAGATGCTGGTCATTTCTGGGATTTCCTGGCCGTGGTGAGTTGTTTCAGGAATGAAGGGATGTGAAGGATGTCATAGAGACGAGTTAATGAGGTGCGTTTGGTAAGATCAGGTGGGAGATCTCACTAGGCCTCACAGTGAAAAGCTCTCTAAAATGTACGACACATCTAACATTTAAGCAAAAGGAAAATAAGGTTCAGCCCGATGTTCCAAGTTAATAATCTTTCTTCAGGCCTCCGGGGCATTGGAAATTCAGATGGTGAATTTGGCCTGTACCAGGAGAGCAAAGTGAGCATGCAATGAGTCAACAGTTAGCTTTTCACTGCCATAAATTTATTTCTCATTGACTTTGAAAACGTTAACAAAATTTTCAGTTCAACATGAAGCAACAGAGAGTGAGATTAGAGAGTGAGTCTCTTCACAAAAGCAGCCTGACCTGCTGAAAGTACTATTTTCAAAACTTTCTACTTTTATTTCAGATTTCCAAGCAATTTGCACTTACATATATGTGGCATTTTGTTTTTTATTTTAAAAAAGGCATCCAAGGTTTTATGTGCCAAACTCTGAAGTGCCCTGACGAGTATCTCTGGTTGTATTTCCAGGCTCTAACAGTCCAGAGGTGGGAGGTCTAAGGTCCTACCTTTACCTCAGTTTGAAATTTTGAACTCAAACTCACAACAATTTTTTCTTGAAGCTGTTGGGGCACGTGTTGGAGTGGGAGGGGTTGCAAATTTAACCACTTTCAATTAAACATTCCAAATTATTGCATTGCACTGGTTCCCACTTAACAAGGTCAACTGTTCCTTCTATACCCACAATAATACACGGCAGCTTATATAATTTCAGCCAAGCAAATTTGTACCAAATCTCCTTTCCTGAGGAATCAATAACTAATTTAAAATGCTTCTCATTGCTCAGCAGTGCTGGCTGATGACGTGAGCGAATAAAAGCATTAACCATGTGCATTTTTTATGCCTGAAAACATTAAACCAGCCATTCTAATCTTTATTTTGGACATTTAAGGAAAAGTGCAATGACATCTTGAGTTCCAGATGGATGCAGAGCAGACAAATCTTGCCACAGTAGGCACCTCATTGCAAATTACATCCATTGATTTCCATTATTTCTTGGCCAGACTAACTTTTGATTACTAGTAAGAAGGAACAATGCATTGAAATGAGTTTGTTCTGTTCTTGACAGTTTACGAGCTGACAGGTTAATCTGTGAGAGAAAGATGATAACTATACTTGCTCTGAACGTTAAGCATAGGGAAAAAAAAAATGCAGATGCTGTAAATCAGAAACAAAAACAGAAATCGCTGGAAGAGCTCAGCAGGTCACTTGACCTGAAACGTTAGCTCAGATTTCTCTCCACAGATGCTGCCAGACCTGCTGAGATTAACCTTAAGTTTTTTTTTGATTCTTTGAAGTGTTTTTTTTAAAGATGGTAAATATGTAAGTAATGTGATCTAGTGGAATAAGCGCAGGCAGTCTGTGAGAGGGGAGGCAGACATATAGCAGTCCTATGGTTGTGCTTCATGTTTGGGGCACTGTGGCTGACATATGGTCAAGGGACTTACTTCAAAGTATGAGGCTAGCTGGTGGATAGGTTCATCACTGTGTAGAATAGCACTTTACAAAAATGACTCTACTTCAGAAGCGCTTCTTTGGTTCTCCATAATTTCTGCACTCATTTGGCATCCTGAGTTAAAAAGCGTGAGGATTGAACAAAGAGTCCAAATATAATTCACTGGAGTTCCACCTAATGTTTATAACCCCTTCTCAACCTCTGGGTGTTTCTCATTACAAACTTCACTCACTCAGTGTCATCAGTCAACGGGAATACTTGGAAGCCCTTTACTCTGGTATTGGGAGTGGCTCGGTGGCATTGCTCTTACCTCTAAGTCAGATGGCCATAGATTTAAATCCCCTGCAGGTCAGCACCAAATCCTGAGGTGAACCAAGGGAGTGCTACACTGTCGGGGGAGCTTTGTTTTTCATTGAGTTGTCAAAGTTGATGCTCCATTTACCTGCTCAGTGAATGTAAAAGATATCAAAGAATTGCGAGGAATTATGCCCAGTGTCCTAGTGACTATTATCCCTTCAGCAACATCATAAAAACAGACAAGTGTATTCCTATTTTGGGAAGTTTTTAGCATGTACACTGACTGCCTTGGCTGCAACATTACTGCTGTGAGCTTCAACATGGAATTCATTGGTTGTTAATTGTTTTAGAATATCTAATGATCATGAAAACTGCTATGTAAATGTAACATTTTTTGCCAGGGTGATGTATTGTGGTCAGTGCATTGAGTACAGCAGTTGGGAGGTCACGTTGTGGCTGTACAGGACTTTGATTAGGCCACTTTTGGAATACTGCATTCATTTCTGGTTGCCCTGCTATAGGAAGGGATGTTGTGAAACTTGAAAGGTTTCAGAAAAGATTTACATGGATGTTGCCAGGTTGGAGGGTTTGAGCTATATGGAGAGGCTGAATAGACTGATGCTGTCTTCCCTGGAGCGTCGGAGGCTGAGGAGTGACCTTACGGAGGTTTATAAAATCATGAGGAGCATGGATAGGTCTTTTCCGTGGTGTGGGGTGTCCAAAACTAGATGGCATAGGTTTAAGGTGAGAAGGGAATAATTTAAAAGGGAAATAAAGGGGCAACCTTTTCCCACAGAGGGTGGTGTGTGCATAAAATGAGCTGCCAGAGGAAGTGGTGGAGGCTGGTACAATTACAGCATTGAAAAGTCATCCAGATGGATATTTGAATAGGAAGGATTTAGAGGGATATGGGCTAAATGAGACTAGATTAATTTAGAGATATGTGGTCAGCATGGACTTTTGGACCGAAGGGTCTGTTTCTGTGCTGGGCATCTCTATGACTCTACATGTAGTTTATGTTTATTAAGATGAGGAGGTTACTCCCCAGCTATCTGGGAGCATAGGAACAGCAAAATCTCATTTAGTCTCTCCAACTGTTCTGTCATTCCATAAAACATATCTTTAGTTCAATCAACCTTTATCCTGTGTCGTTTAATATGAAAGGCTCATTTTGGTTAAATGAGAAAGGGTTTCTCACTCTGCATCACTGCTGTTTACTCCACAATGGTAGCATTAGGTTGGTATTCAGGAAGCTAAGGGTTACAGTGTTCCCCTGTTGAGTTGCTATGAAGGGCTGAAGGTTGAAGGTTAATAACTGTATTAGCAAAATATTTACTTCGAGCATTTTGCTTCAGGCAGTGGGGTTCTGTGTCACATCATTCTGCTGCTGCATGCTATTTTGCCCAGCTTGTAATGGTTCTGTAATAGAAGCATACCCATGTGATTGTGATCATTTCAATCCAATAAGGCAGCGGGCAGAAATTTCCAGTTTATGTCCGACATCTGTGGCTAGTGTGACCTCAGGTATCATTAGCAAGAGTCACGATTCACTGCCAAGATTTCATGAGGTGCTTGAATCTTACCTGACCAGTACTTTAGCTGAAGGTTGTGTCACAGTAGAAAAAAAATGTACGTGTTAAAAAAATGTGCTGTTGATATTTAGGCAATCGTGACTAGATTGAAAAAAGGTCGAGTGAAACATTGCTTCACCTGGAAGGTGTGTTTGGAACCTTGGAGGAAGAGGCAAGTGGTACAATTTTTGCAATTGCATGGGAAAGTGCCATGGTGGGAGACGGCTGTGAGGAGGTTTTAAGAGTGATGGAAGAGTGGACCAGGGTGTCATGGAGAGAATAGAGCCTCTGAAAAACTGATAGTGGAGAGGAAGGGAAGGTGTTTCTGGTGGTGGCATGCTGCTGGAGGTGGTGTAACTGAAGTCTGAAGTCACTGTGGGCAGGATATTGATAGTAGACCGGATCTGTTTTCTCTATTATCATGACGTACTACAGACGGATCGGAAGTTCTCAGGGATTCTTGTCTCACCAGTTCTATTCGAGTCACACATTCTACAGCCACATCTACAAAAGTTTTGAACATCTCATTTACAACTTGGTGCTTAATACTTAGTGGAGCAGTGGTGGCAACAGGAGCTCAGCTGAAGTGAGAAACGGTTGAAGGATAGAAGGAAAGCTCCAAACCAGTATATGTTTGGCTTCTGAAGAATGGCATGTGGGTGCTACCAGCAGTAGCTTCCTCCTTAGTGATCTTCTTATTCCATCTCACACATGGTGGGGCGACACGGTGGCTCAGTGGTTAGCACTGCTGCCTCACAGCGCCAGGGACCCAAGTTCAATTCCCACCTTGGGCAACTGTCTGCGTGGCGTTTGCACATTCTCCCCGTGTCTGCGTGGGTTTCCTCCAGGTGCTCCGGTTTCCTCCCACAATCCAAAGATGTGCAGGTCAGGTGACTTGGCTGTAGTGGTAGGTGCATTAGTCAGGGGTGAATAGGGGAATGGGTCTGGGTGGGTTGCTCTTCAGAGGGTCGCTGTGGACTTGTTGGGGTGAAGGGCCTGTTTCCACACTGTAGGGAATCTAATCTAATCTAAATGCAAAACAATAACCCAAATAAGAGGCCTTCTGCTTATGTTGCCATTCAGATGTGTTTAGGGAAATTATAAGAGATCATTTTTAACAATTATAGAATCCCTACATTGTTGAAACAGGTCCTTCAGCCCAACAAGTCCACACCAACCCTCCAAAGAGTATTCCACCCAAAGCCATTCCCATACCGTATTACCCTACATTTTACCCCTGACTAATGCACTGAACCTCCACATCCCTAAATACTACGGGCAATTTAGCATGGCCAATTCACCTGACCTGCACATCTTTGGACTGTGGGAGGAAACCGTAGCACCCAGAGGAAACCCACGCAGACACAGGGGGAATGTGCAAACTCCACACAGACAGTCGCCCGAGGCGGGAATTGAACCTGGATCCCTGACACTGTGAGGCAGCAGTGTTAACCACTGAGCCACCGTGCCACCCATTTTCATCAAACATATGTGAGATTATTAGAACTATGGTATTCAGACTGTCAACTGACTGCTCTCCCTGCTGAGAATACATAGCTGGGTAGAGACAAAAAAAAACTGCAGATGCTGGAATTCAAAGTAGACAGGCAGGAGGCTGGAAGAACACAGCAAGCCAGACAACATCAGGAGGTGCAGAAGTTGACATTTTGGGTGTATTCCTTCTTCAGGATGAGAATACAGTGCACAGCTGGACACCTTACCAGAGCCATTGAAGTGGACTTCCCCTGCAGTTATATTGTGGTAAAGCAAAGCTATCTCTCCCAACCAGGCCCTGTCAGATTTTCTAACTTGCAATAGGCGAGGAGTAGGTATCATTTACCAACAACCAGCAGCACTCAGAAAGGAAGCCAGGCTTAGTTAGATCACATCAGCTCCATCCTTGTCTCAACACTCAGATTATAAACTCATCACAAACCAATTTGCGCAAAGAATAAATTCCATCCCCTTGCTGCAGCAGATGGTGAACATGGTGAGAGGTGGTAGGCGTGGACAATTAATACAGAGGGAAAACAAAGAAGGGATAGAGACAGAGGCCTGTGAGTACAGACAGATGGTATTTCCTACCTGCACAGAGACTGTAGAAACATAAGTGGCAGAGGCTACCGAGGATTCCGAAGTGTCATAAAACAGTAGGATGTGTTCTGCTGCTAATGGCCGTGTTCTATTTTTGTTTGATAGCCTGCTGTATTATTGTAACATAGCGTATTGTGAAAAATACAGAAAAGAAACCATTTTCTTTGCCTATATATAGATATATACACACAAGCGCAACAAGTCAAATCTGAAATGTAAAATCCAACAGCAAAATGATGCTGAAAGAAATATGTAATTGCTGTTCATGGTTCAAGGATTCATACTAACCTTTGTTAAGTCATGATTGAATCTAAGTTGTTTCTCTTCAATTGCTTTTTCTTCTCTCCCCTGGGATGGCAGGGGTAGGACTATCTTCAAACTGAGACGACATTGTAGTGGTACCCTGGACAACACCGGCCCACGCTTGCCCACCAGGTTAAGGGCTAGCCTGAGCTAGGGTAACCTCTATCCTGGTCTCTGCACCCATTGGAGATCCCCACAAGCCTCTCCCCCACCTATCTGCACCAACCTGGTCCTAGTACGATACTGGAACTAACTCTTGTCTGAGCTCTTCAGGGGGCATTGTCTGTCACCCTGCTGGGACAAGAGCGTGTCGGCATTCTGACTGTCCGGAGGCTCTCTGAGGCAGAACATCCTCTCAGATCTGGGCTGAAAATCTGTCCCAAGCCAAAGAGTGGCCCAACAGGCATTAAAAATAATGTGGGGTGAGCTGTTGGCCTAACAGGTGTGAGATTCTCCCAGAATTTAACATCGGGGTCAGAGATCGCCAACAAAGATCCCTTGATAGGATCCTGTAACACATTGAGATCTATTCAGGTTTGTCCATGTCTAGTTGATTGAATTTGTAAATGCAATACGGTTATTATGCTCTTTTGTATTGCTTTAATCATCGTTTTGACCATAATATCCAGGGAGTCTGAAGATAAGGGCTAATAGATTCAATCACATTAATTTGTGTCTATTTCAAATGATAACATTTGTTTGTCTCCATTCTTCATTGAGGGTAAAGTCAACACACATGGGTCCAATATCTTTGAATTAAACAAACGCATTTAACATCTTCATTCTAGCCGTGGATGGGGTCGTTAGGGCCGACTGCCTGCCCCTCTTCCGCGGTTACGTTAGAGCCCGGGTGTCCTTGGAGAAGGAGCACGCGGTGTCCACCAACACCCTGGAGTTGTTCAGGGAGAGGTGGGCGCCGCAGGGAGTGGAGTGCATCATTTCTCCCTCCAATTCTATTTTGATTTAGTCCCTACCCTCCCCTTCACTGTTTTGATCACACAGCATTGCCCTTTGATGTGAAGGGCAGTGTTTGTCACTGGCCACCCGGGTGTTTTCCTATCTTCCTGGTGGTGGAAATTGAATAAAGATTCGTGCACTTTGTGTCTTTCACTGTGTCTCACACCTGCACACACACACCATGGGTGCTGGGGATAAAATAAAAAAAAGAGGAAAAAAATTTAAAAAATATATATATATATAAACAGGAGTGTCCCTACCCTCCAAAAAAAAAAATCTTCATTCTACTTCTCCTCTTGTGTTTAGCTGGCACGTGAGGTAGACAAAGCACACGGGCTATTGTCTATTTTCAAGAAAGAGGTCAATACCTTGAAGACAGAGGTTAAAGCTTGAGGTGTACCACTCCACACCACGCATGGCTGAGTGACAGATTCCCCATCTTTGCTAGCTGCTCAAGGCTTATTAGAAAGACTTGCAGGTTAACCTGTTTGTCTGTTACAAACTCCACCTCTGTGGTTATCAAGCCCTAAAGGGGGAATTAAAACTCTCCCAGAACTTCGGTATCAGAGGCTGGGGATATTACCCACTGTGCCTCAAGATCTTCCATTCTTGTCAAAATGTCTACTCTTTATGGTTCCAGCCATCATAGTTCAGCACTCTGTTGCTTTTGATTTCCATGTGGATAGAGACATACAGTTCAATCCCTCTTATCAGCAGAGACTTTAAAGCCAGACTTGCAACCATTTGTTTTATTAGTTAGTTGGGCAAGCAAATAAGTCTCAGAACAAGACTTTCTAAACCTTCCTTGGAATATTGCCACAAATCATTCAAACTGTTGCTGTTACAACGTGATTTTTTTTCCCTTTCCCCCCCACCCCCATCCCCACCTTGATTATGCTGCAACAAACATTTGCCACAGTGCTGAGGTATTTTCATAGAAGAGGCACTCATTAAAAAGAGAAGGTGCCTCATGTTTTATAAAAGTGTGGAGGCTTTGTTTAGTCTGCACAGAGCATCTGTCTCTGCAAACCTGTTGTCTCCTGCTGTGTGTACTTTGTTCTTCACAGAACTGAAGTGTCAGCCCATGCTGCACAACCCTGCCATGATACCATCCTGTCTGCAGAACCGTCCCTTTCATTTCCCTCTCCAACAGAAGGAAAATAAAGCCTTGTTGTTACCAGATTTGTATGGATGCTGGTTTCCAGCAATGTCAGCAATTCCCACTGCAGTAACAAACAGTACTAATAGCCATAATAATGACAATACTCAAAGCAGCAGCGGACAGCAAACTTTCACACTTGGAATCCACGCAACTTTGAGATGAAAAATTCAATTATCCCGAAAGTTGCAAATACTGAAAACCCTGCAACCAAACATACCGCCTTCTGAGATGCCTCTGAAGTTTGAGTACACCTTTGCTGTGAATGTGTTACATATTCTTCACTCTGCCTCAGGCGCAAGAAATTCTTTTTATAATTGAGTTAGTTCACACTGTTTATTTCCAGTTGCCTTCCTTTTTGTTAACAACATGAATCTGTAAATCTGGGCCAGAACAGGTTTTCCAGCTCGACCCTTACATGTGGAAATACAGGAATTCCTCAATCTTGGGTCACGGCCGCTGCATTCCCTTTTTTACAGTCAGTGACGGCTCACTTCCTCAAATCTTCTGCCCCTCAAAGCTTTGTTCTTCCCTTCTCAAGCAACTCCCACCACTCTGCTTCAACCCTCAAGAGGCCTTCGTTCACTTTATTTTGTCTAATCATGGCAACACAATCTGGTCTATCACTGGACAACCCTCTCGTGCTGTCCTTGGAGAAGATTTGGGAATATAGGAATGGGAATAAAAGTGGCTTGGAATGCAATGAATTTGGAATACTGAGGCTAGGGGGCCTAAGATATTTAGCATGTGGTGATGCAGAGCCAGGGCACTTAGTGAAGTTAGTATCAGGTACTGTAGGTGGGACAGTGAGACAGATACATATCAGTGAAACGCAGCCTGTTCTGTCATACAGTCATAGCGTCACACACCACAGAAACAGACCATGCCAAACATAATTCCAAACTAAACCAATCCCACCTGCCTGCTCCTGGCCCATCTCCCTCCAAACTTTTCCAATTCATGTACTTTTCCTTTAGATTAGATTCTCTACAATACGGAAACAGGTCCTTCAACCCAACAAGTCCACACCAACCCTCCAAAGAGTAACTCACCCAGACTCATTCCCCGACATTTACCCCTGACTAATGAACCTAACATTATGGACAATTTAACATGGTCAATTCACCTGAATTGCACAACTTTGGATTGTGGGAGGAAACCGGAGCAGTGGGAGGAAACCCATGCAGACATGAGGAGAATGTGCAAACTCCACACAGACAATCGCAGACAGAATTGGGAATCGAACCCAGGTCCCTAGTGCTGTGAGGCAGCAGTGCTAACCACTGAGCCACCATGCTGCCCCTACTGGTCATGTTGCGGCTATACAGGACATTGGTTAGACCACTGTTGGAATATTGCACGCAATTCTGGTCTCCTTCCTATCGGAAGGATGTTGAAAAACTTGAAAGGGTTCAGAAAAGATTTACAAGCATGTTGCCAGCGTTGGAGGATATGAGCTACAGGGAGAGGCTAAATAGGCTGGAGCGGTGGAGGCTGAGGGGTGACCTTATAGAGATTTATGAAATCATGAGGAGCATGGATAGGGTGAAAAGTCAAGGTCCTTTCCCCACAGTAGGGGAGTCCAGAACTAGAGGGCATAGGCTTAAGGTGAGAGGGGAAAGATTTAAAAGAGACCTAAAGGGCAACTATTTCTCACAGAGGGTGAATGGAATGAGCTGCCAGAGGAAGTGATGGAGGCTGGTACAATTGCAATTTTAAAAGGCATCTGGGTAGGTATATAAATAGGAAGGGTTTGGAGGGATATGGGGCGGGTGCTGGCAGGTGGGACTGGATTGGGTTGGAATATCTAGTTGGCATGGACGAGTTAGACCGAAGGGTCTGTTTCTGTGCTGTACATCTCCATGACTCTACTTATCCAAGTGTCTTTTAAAACTTTATAATTGTGCTGACATCCACTACTTCCTCAGGAAGTTCATTCCATGCGCAAAACGCCCTCCGAGTAACAAAAGTTGCCTGTCGTGTATTTATTTTTAAATCTCTCTCCCCTCACATTAAAAATGTGCCTTTAATCTTGAAATACCCAACCCTAGAAAAAAGATACTTATCATTAACCCTATTCATACCCCTCATAATCTAATAGAGCTCTACAAGGTCACCTCTCAATCTCCAATGCTCCAGTGAAAATAGTCCCAGCCTATCCAACCCAATCTCTTCACTGAGGCAATGTATGTGGCAAAAACTATCACACCGTTGTTGTGCACTCAACACAAAATCCTCAGAGTCAAAAAGTCTGTCACTGAAAAGCACAGTTGGTCAGGTAGCTTCCAAGGAGCAGGAGAGTCAATGTTTTGAGGCACAAACCCTTCCTGATGAAGATCTTATGCTCAAAACATCAACTCTCCTGCTTCTCAGATGTTGTTTGACCAGCTGTGCTTGTCCAGCACCAGACTTTTTGACTCTGATCTTCAGCATCTGCAGTCCCCACTGTCTCCGAAAAAAAAATCCTCAGGCCAACTTTGAGCTCACTGCACCACAATCTTCAATATCCCCTCACCTCCCCAATCAACCGCATCCACAATAATCCCACCTCAATACTTTTCTGATCATTGAAATATTCACAACATTGCAGGACTGGTGCGGGTACAGGCACTTGAGGTAGGAGTTTGATCACAAATACATTAGTTTATCCTTTATAAAAATGTATTTTATTTTTGTTGTGAAAGAAACTGCAATTGTATCAAGAGAGCTTAAACCCAGAATATAGCAGGCCTTAATCCCAGAATATAGCAGGCTTTAAACCCAGAATATAGCAGGCCTTAATCCCAGAATATAGCAGGACTTAATCCCAGAATATAGCATGCCTTAAACACAGAATATAGCGGGTCTCAATCCCAGAATATAGCGGGCCTTGAACCCAGTAGATAGCAGGCCTTAAACCTAGAAGATAGCAGGCCTTAAAACCAGAATATTGCAAGTCTTTAACACAGAATATAGCGGGCCTTAATCCCAGAATACAGCAGGCCATAAACGCAGAATATAGCAGGCCTTAATCCCAGAATATAGCAGGGTTTAATACCAGAATATAACAGGCCTTAAACCCAGAATATAGAAGGCCTTAATCCCAGAATATAGCAGGCCATAAACGCAGAATATAGCAGGCCTTAAACCCAGAATATAGAAGGCCTTAATCCCAGAATATAGCAGGCCATAAACGCAGAATATCGCAAGACTTCATCCCAGAATATAGCAGGGTATAATCCCAGAATATAGCAGGGCGTAATACCAGAATATAGCAAGCCTTAATCCCAGAACATAGCAGAGCTTAATCCCAGAATATAGAGGGCCTTAATCCAAGAATATAGCAGGCCTTAATCCCAGAATATAGCAGGCATTAAACCCAGATTACATCAGAGCTTAATCCCACAATATAGCAGAGATTAATCCCATAATATAGCACGGCTAAATCCCAGAATAAAGCAGGCATTAAATGCAGAATATAGCAGGCCTTAATCCCAGATTATAGCAGGCCTAAATGCCAGAATACAGCGGGGATTAATCCCAGAATATAGCAGGGTCTAAACCCAGAATATAAAAGGGCTTGATCCCAGTATATAGCAGGGCTTAATCCCAGAATATATCAGGCCGAAATCCCTGAATATAGCATGGCCTAAACCCAGAATATAGCAGGGCTAAATCCATAAATATAGCAGACATACATCCCAGAATATATCAGGCATTAATCCCAGAATATAGCAGGATTTAAACGCAGAATAGAGCAGGCCCTAATCCAAGAATATAGCAGGCCTTAAACCCAGAATACAACAGATTTTTAAACCCAGAATATAGCAGGCCATAATCTGAGAATATAGCAGGCCTTAAACACAGAATATAGCAGGCTTTAATCCCAGAATATAGCAGTCCTTAAACCCAGAATATAGCAGGCCTTAGTCCCAGAATAGAGCAGGGCTTAATCCCAGAATATAGCAGGCCTAAAACCAGAATATAGCAGGCCTGAATCCCCGAATATAGCAGGGCTTAATCCTCGAATATAGCAGGCCTTAATCCCAGAATATAGCAGGCCTTAATCCCCGAATATAGCAAGGCTTATTCCCAGAATATAGCAGGCTTTAAACTCAGAATATAGCAGGCCTTAATCCCAGAATATAGCAGGCCTTAATCCCAGAATATAACAAGCCTTAAACCCAGATTAAAGCAGGGCTTAATCCGAGAATATAACAGGCCTTAAACCCAGAATATAGCAGGCCTTAATACCAGAATATCGCAGGGCCTAATCCCAGAATATAGGAGGGCTTATTCCCCGAATATAGCAGGGTTACACCCTGAATATAATAGGGCTAAAACCCAGAATATAGCAGTACTTAATCCAAGAATATAGCAGGTTTTAAACACAATTATAACAGGCCTAAAACCTAGAATATACAAGGGCCTAATCGGAGAATATAGCAGGGCTTAATCCTAGAATATAGCAAGCCTTAATCCCAGAACATAGCAGGCCTTAAAGCCAGAATATAGCAGGCCTAAATCCCAGAATATAGCAGGGTTTAATCCCAGAATATAGCGTGGCTTTATCCCAGAGTCTAGCAGGCCTTAATCCCAGAATATAGCCAGGCCAAATCCCAGAATATAGCAGGTCTTAATTCCAGAATATAGCAGGTCTTAATTCCAGATTATAGCAGGCCTTAAAGCCAGAATATAGCAGGCATTAATCCCAGAATATAGCCAGGCTTAATCCCAGAATATAGCATGTCTTAATTCCAGAATATAGCAGGGATAAAACACATAATATAGCAGGCCTTAATCCCAGAATATAGCAGTCCTTAAACCCAGAATATAACAAGCCTTAAATCCAGATTAAAGCAGGGCTTAATCCCAGAATATAACAGGCCTTAATCCCAGAATGTAGCAGGCCTTAAACTAAAAATATTGTAGGCCTAAATCCCAGAATACAACAGGTTTTTAAACACAGAATATAGCAGGCCTTAATCCCAGAATATAGCAGGCCTAAAAACCAGAATATGGCAGGCCTTAGTCCCAGAATTGAGCAGGGTTTAATCCCAGAATATAGCAGGACTGAATCCCAGAATATAGCAGGGCTTAATCCCCGAATATAGCAGGCTTTAACCGCAGAATATAGCAGGCCTTAATCCCAGAATATAGCAGGGCTTAATCCCAGAATATAGCAGGCCTTAAACTCAGAATATAGCAGGGTTTAAACCTAGAATATAGCAGGGCTTAATTCCAGAATTTAGCAGGCCTTAATCCCAGAATATAACAAGCCTTAAATCCAGATTAAAGCAGGGCTTAATCCCAGAATATAACAGGCCTTAAACCCAGAATATAGCAGGCCTTAATCCCAGAATATAGGAGGGCTTAATCCCCGAGTATAGCAGGGTTTAAACCCTGAATAGAATAGGGCTAAAACCCAGAATATTGCAGTCCTTAATCCACGAATATAGCAGGCTTTAAATGCAATTATAACAGGCCTTAAACCTAGAATATACAAGGGCCTAATCGGAGAATATAGCAGGGCTTAATCCGAGAATATAGCAGGCCTTAATCCCAGAACAGAGCAGGCCTTAAAGCCAGAATATAGCAGGCCTAAATCCCAGAATATAGCCGGGTTCAATCCCAGAATATAGCAGGGCTTAACCCCAGAATATAGCAGGGCTTAATCCCAGAATATGGCAGGCCTTAAACCCAGAATATAACAAGCCTTAATCCCAGAATATAGCAGTCCTTAAACCCAGAATGTAGCAGGCCTTAACTCCTGAATATAGCGTGGCTTTATCCCAGAGTCTAGCAGGCCTTAATCCCAGAATATAGCAGGCATTAATCCCAGAATATGGCAGGCCTTAAACCCAGAATATAACAAGCCTTAATCCCAGAATATAGCAGTCCTTAAACCCAGAATGTAGCAGGCTTTAAACCCAGAATATAGCAATCCTTAATCCCAGGATCTAGCAGGGCTTTATCCCAGAATATAGCAGGCCTTAATCCCAGAATATAGCAGGTTTTAAACCCAGAATATAGCAATCCTTAATCCCAGGATCTAGCAGGGCTTTATCCCAGAATATAGCAGGCCTTAATCCCAGAATATAGCAGCCTCTAATTCCAGAATATAGCAGTTCTTAATCTCAGAATATAGCAGGCCATTAACCCAGAATATAGCAGGCTTTAAACCCAGAATATAGCAATCCTTAATACCAGAATATAGCAGGCCTTAATCACAGAATATAGCAGCCTCTAATTCCAGAATATAGCAGAATTTAATCTCAGAATATAGCAGGCCTTAATCCCAGATTATCGCAGGATTTATACCCAGAATATAACAGGACTTAATCTCAGAATATAGCAGACCTTAATCCCAGAATATGGCAGGCTTTAAACCCAGAATATAGCAGGCTTTAAACCAAGAATATAGCAGGTCTTAATTCCAGAATATAGCAGGCTTTAAAACCAGAATATAGCAGGGCTTACTGCCAGAATATAGCAGGGCTTTATCCCAGAATATATCAGGCCTTAATCCCAGAATATAGCAGGATTTATACCCAGAATATAACAGGGCATAATCTCAGAACATTGCAGGCCTTTAACCCAGAATATAGCAGGCCTTAATCCCAGTATATCGCAGCTCATAATCCCCGAATATAACAGGGCTTAATCTCAGAATATAGCATGCCTTAAACCCAGAATTTAGCAGGCCTTAATCCCAGAATATAGCAGGCCTTAAACCCAGAATATAGCAGGCCTTAATGCCAGAATATAGCAGGCGTCAAACCCAGAATATAGCAGGGTGTGATCCCAGAATATAGCAGGGCTTAATCCCAGAATATAGCAGGTCTTACACCCAGTATATAGCAGTCTCTAATCTAAGAATAAAGCAGGCCTTAATCCCAGAATATAGCAGGGTTTTCAACCCAGAATATAGCAGGCCTTAATACCAGAATATCGCAGGGCTTAATCCCAGAATATAGGAGGACTTAATCCCAGAACATAGCAGGGCTTAAACTCTGAATATAATAGGGCTAAAACCCAGAATATAGCAGTCCTTAATCCAAGAATATAGCAGGCTTTAAATGCAATTATAACAGGCCTTAAACCTAGAATATACAAGGGCCTAATCGGAGAATATAGCAGGGCTTAATCCTAGAATATAGCGGGCCTTAATCCCAGAACATAGCAGGCCTTAAAGCCAGAATATAGCAGGCCTAAATCCCAGAATATAGCCGGGTTTAATCCCAGAATATAGCAGGGCATAATCCCAGAATATAGCAGGGCTTAATCCCAGAATATAGCAGGCTTTAATTCCAGAATATAGCAGGCCTTAATTCCTGAATATAGCGTGGCTTTATCCCAGAGTCTAGCAGGCCTTAATCCCAGAATATAGCAGACCTTAATCCCAGAATATGGCAAGCCTTAAACCCAGAATATAACAAGCTTTAAACCCAGAATATAGCAGGGCTTAATCCCAGAATATAGCAGTCCTTAAACCCAGAATATAGCAGGCTTTAAACCCAGAATATAGCAATCCTTAATCCCAGGATCTAGCAGGCCTTTATCCCAGAATATAGCAGGCCTTAATCACAGAATATAGAAGCCTCTAATTCCAGAATATAGCAGGTCTTAATCTCAGAATATAGCAGGCCTTAATCCCAGAATATAGCAGGATTTATACCCAGAATATAACAGGACTTAATCTCAGAATATTGCAGGCCTTTAACCCAGATTATAGCAGGCCTTAATCACAGAATATAGCAGCCTCTAATTCCAGAATATAGCAGGCCTTAATCCCAGAATATAGCAGGATTATACCCAGAATATAACAGGGTTTAATCTCAGAATATTGCAGGCCTTAAACCCAGAATATAGCTGTTCTTAATTCCAGAATATAGTAGGGATAAAACACATAATATAGCAGAGCTTAATCCCAGAATGTAGCAGGCCTTAAACTAAAAATATTGTAGGCCTAAATCCCAGAATACAACAGGTTTTTAAACCCAGAATATAGCAGGCCATAATCTGAGAATATAGCAGGCCATAAACACAGAATATAGCAGGCCTTAAACTCAGAATATAGCAGGCCTTAAACCCAGAATATAGCAGGCCTAAAAACCAGAATATAGCAGGCCTTAGTCCCAGAATTGAGCAGGGTTTAATCCCAGAATATAGCAGGCCTAAAAACCAGAATATAGCAGGCCTGAATCCCAGAATATAGCAGGGCTTAATCCCAGAATATAGCAGGCCTTAATCCCATAATATAGCAGGACTTAATCCCAGAATATAGCAGGCCTTAAACTCAGAATATAGCAGGCCTTAAACCCAGAATATAGCAGGCCGTAATCCCAGAATATAGCAGGGCTTATCCAGGAATATCGCAGGCCTTAATCCCAGAATATAGCAGGCCTTAAACCCAGAATATAGCAGGCCTTCATACCAGAATATAGCAGGGCTTATCCAGGAATATCGCAGGTCTTAATCCCAAAATATAGCAGGCCTTAATACCAGAATATTGCAGAACGTATACACAGAATATAGCAGGGCTTAATCTCAGAATATAGCAGGCCTTCATCCCAGAATATCGCAGCCTTAATTCCAGAATATAGCGGGGCTTAATTCCAGAATATAGCAGGGCTTAATCCCAGAATATAAAAGGCATTAAACCCAGAATATAGCAGGCCTTAAAGCCAGAATATATCAGGGCTTAATCCCAGAATATAGCAGTGATAAAACACATAATATAGCAGAGATTAATCCCAGAATGTAGCAGGCCTAAACTAAAAATATTGTAGACCTAAATCCCAGAATACAACAGGTTTTTAAACCCAGAATATAGCAGGCCATAATCTGAGAATATAGCAGGCCTTAAACCCAGAATATAGCAGGCCTGAATCCCTGAATATAGCAGGGCTTAATCCCCGAATATAGCAGGCCTTAATCCCAGAATCTAGCAGGGCTTAATCCCAGAATATAGCAGGCCTTAAACTCAGAATATAGCAGGGTTTAAACCCAGAATATAGCAGGCCTTAAACGCAGAATTTAGCAGGCCTTAATCCCAGAATATAGCAAGCCTTAAACTCATATTAAAGCAGGGCTTAATCCCAGAATATAACAGGCCTTAAACCCAGAATATAGCAGGCCTTAATACCAGAATATCGCAGTGCTTAATCCCAGAATATAGGAGGGCTTAAACCATGAATATAATAGGGCTAAAACCCAGAATATTGCTGTCCTTAATCCCCGAATATAGCAGGGCTTTAAACGCAATTATAACAGGCCTTAAACCTAGAATATACAAGGGCCTAATCGGAGAATATAGCAGGGCTTAATCTTAGAATATAGCAGGCCTTAATCCCAGAACATAGCAGGCCTTAAAGCCAGAATATAGCAGGCCTAAATCCCAGAATATAGCCGGGTTTAATCCCAGAATATAGCAGGGCATAATCCCAGAATATAGCAGGGCTTAATCCCAGAATATAGCAGGCTTTAATTCCAGAATATAGCAGGCCTTAATTCCTGAATATAGCGTGGCTTTATCCCAGAGTCTAGCAGGCCTTAATACCAGAATATAGCAGACATTAATCCCAGAATATGGCAGGCCTTAAGCCCAGAATATAACAAGCCTTAAACCCAGAATATAGCAGGGCTTAATCCCAGAATATAGCAGTCCTTAAACCCAGAATATAGCAGGCTTTAAATCCAGAATATAGCAATCCTTAATCCCAGAATCTAGCAAGGCTTTATCCCAGAATATAGCAGGCCTTAATCACAGAATATAGCAGCCTCTAATTCCAGAATATAGCAGGTCTTAATCTCAGAATATATCAGGCCTTAATTCCAGAATATAGCAGGCCTTAATCCCAAAATATGGCAGGCCTTAAATCCAGAATATAACAAGCCTTAAACCCAGAATATAGCAGGGCTTAATCTCAGAAAATAGCAGGCCTTAATCCCAGAATATAGCAGGCCTTAATCCCAGAATATAGCAGGCCATAAACCAAATATATAGCAGTCCTTAATCCCAGAATATAGCAGGTCTTAGTCCCAGAATATAGCGGGCCTTAATCCCAGAATATAGCAGGCCATAATCCCGGAACATAGAAGGCCTTAATTCCAGAATATAGCAGGCCTTAATCCCAGAATATAGCCGGGCTTAATCCCAGAATATATCAAGTCTTAATCCCAGAGTAAAGCAGGCCTTAATTCCAGAATATAGCAGGTCTTAAACCCAGAATATAGCGTGGCTTTATCCCAGAGTCTAGCAGGCCTTAATCACAGAATATAGCAGGCCTTAATCCCAGAATATGGCAGGCCTTAAATCCAGAATATAACAAGCCTTAAACCCAGAATATAGCAGGGCTTAATCTCAGAATATAGCAGGCCTTAACCCCAGAATATAGCAGCCCGTAATCCCCGAATATAACGGGCTTAATGCCAGAATATAGCAGGCCTTATACCCAGAATATAGCAGGCTTAATACCAGAATATAGCAGGCCTTAAACCCAGAATATAGCAGTCCTAAATCCCAGAATATAGCAGGGCTTAGTCCCAGAATATCGCGGGCCTTAATTCCAGAATATAGCAGGCCTTAATCCCAGAATATAGCCGGGCTTAATCCCAGAATATATCAGGTCTTAATCCCAGAGTATAGCAGGCCTTAAACCCAGAATATAGCAGTCCTTAATCCCAGAATATAGCAGGCCTTAAACCCAGAATACAGCAGGCCTGAATCCCAGAATATAGCAGGCCTTAAACCCAGAATATAGCAGGGCTTTATCCCAGAGTCTAGCAGGCCTTAAACCCAGAGTATAGCAGGCCTTAATCCCAGAATATAGCAGTCCTTAAATGCAGAATATAGCAGGGTTTATCCAGGAATATCGCAGGCCTTAATCCCAGAATATAGCAGGCCTTAATCCCAGAATATAGCCAGGCCTAATCCTAGAATATAGCAGGTCTTAATTCCAGAATAAAGCAGGCCCTAATCCCAGAATATAGCTGGGTTTTCAACCCAGAATATAGCAGGCCTTAATACCAGAATATCGCAGGTCTTAATCCCAGAATATAGGAGGACTTAATCCCAGAATATAACAGGTCTTAAATTCTGAATATAATAGGGCTAAAACCCATAATGTAGCAGTCCTTAATCCAAGAAAATAGCAGGCTTTAAACGCAATTATAACAGGCCTTAAACCTAGAATATACATGGGCCTAATCCCAGAATAAAGCAGGGCTTAATCCCAGAATATAGCAGGGCTTAATCCCAGAATATAGCAGGCCTTAATCCCAGAATATAGCCAGGCCTTAATCCCAGAATATGGCAGGCCTTAAATCCAGAATATAACAAGCCTTAAACCCAGAATATAGCAGGGCTTAATCCCAGAATACAGCAGGCCTTAAACCCAGAATATAAGAGGCCTTAAACCCAGAATATAGCGGGCCTTAATCACAGAAGATAGCAATCATTACTCCGAGAATATAGCAATCCTTAACCCCAGAATATAGCAGGACGTATGCCCAGAATATAACAGGGCATAATCTCAGAATATAGCAGGCCTTAATCCCAGAATATAGCAGGCATTAATCCCAGAATATAGCAGCCTGTAATCCCCAAATATAGCAGGGCATAATCTCAGAATATAGCAGGCCTTAAAACCAGAATTTAGCAGATGTTAATCCCAGAATATAGCAGGGCCTAATGCCAGAATATAGCAGGCCTTAAACACAAAATATAGCAGGCCTTAATCCCAGAATATAGCAGTCCTTCAACCCAGAATATAGCAGGCCTTAATCCCAGAATATAGCAGTCCTTAAACCCAGAATATAGTAGGCCTTAATCCCAGAATATAGCAGGACATATACCCTGAATATAACAGGGCATAATCTCAGAATATTGCAGGCCTTTAACTCAGAATATAGCAGGCCTTAATCCCAGAATATAGCAGCCCATAATCCCCGGATATAGCAGGGCATAATCTAAGAATATAGCAGGCCTTAAACCCAGAATATAGCAGGCCTTAAACACAGAATATAGCAGGACTTAATGCCAGAATATAGCAGGCCTTAAACTCAGAATATAGCAGGCCTTAATCCCAGAATATAGCAGGGCTTAGTCCCAGAATATAGCAGGCCTTAAACCCAGAATATAGCAGTCCTTAATCCCAGAATATAGCAGGCCTTAATCCCATAATATATCAGGGTTTTCAACCAAGAATATAGCAGGACTTATACCCAGAATATAGCAGGGCTTAGTCTCAGAATTTCGCGCACCTTAATCCCAGAATATAGCAGGCCATAATCCCAGAACATAGCAGGCTTTAAAGCCAGAATATAGCAGGAATTAATCCCAGAATATTGCACAACGTATACACATAATATAGCAGGGCTTAATCTCAGAATATAGCAGGCCTTAAACCCAGAATATAGCAGGCTTAAACCCAGAATATAACAAGCCTTAAACCCAGAATATAGCAGGGCTTAATCCCAGAATATAGCAGGCCTTAATCCCAGAATATAGCCAGGCCTTAATCCCAGAATATGGCAGGCCTTAAATCCAGAATATAACAAGCCTTAAACCCAGAATATAGCAGGGCTTAATCCCAGAATATAGCAGGCCTTAATCCCAGAATATAGCCAGGCCTTAATCCCAGAATATGGCAGGCCTTAAATCCAGAATATAACAAGCCTTAAACCCAGAATATAGCAGGGCTTAATCCCAGAATATAGCAGGCCTTAAACCCAGAATATAACAGGACTTAATCCCAGAATATTGCACAACGTATACACATAATATAGCAGGGCTTAATCTCAGAATATAGCAGGCCTTAAACCCAGAATATAGCAGCCTTAAACCCAGATTATAACAAGCCTTAAACCCAGAATATAGCAGGGCTTAATCCCAGTATATAGCAGGCCTTAAACCCAGAATATAGCAGGCCTTAAACCCAGAATATAGCAGGGCTTAATCCCAGAAAATAGCAGGCATTAAACGCAGTAGATAGCAGGCCTTAATCCCAGAATATAGCAGGCCCTAAACCCAGAATATAGCAGTCCTTAATCCCAGAATATAGCAGGGCTTAATCCCAGAATATAGCAGGCCTTAATCCCAGAATATAGCCAGGCCTTAATCCCAGAATATGGCAGGCCTTAAATCCAGAATATAACAAGCCTAAAACCCAGAATATAGCAGGGCTTAATCCCAGAATATAGCAGGCCTTAAACCCAGAATATAACAGGACTTAATCCCAGAATATTGCACAACGTATACACATAATATAGCAGGGCTTAATCTCAGAATATAGCAGGCCTTAAACCCAGAATATAGCAGCCTTAAACCCAGATTATAACAAGCCTTAAACCCAGAATATAGCAGGGCTTAATCCCAGTATATAGCAGGCCTTAAACCCAGAATATAGCAGGCCTTAAACCCAGAATATAGCAGGGCTTAATCCCAGAAAATAGCAGGCATTAAACGCAGTAGATAGCAGGCCTTAATCCCAGAATATAGCAGGCCCTAAACCCAGAATATAGCAGTCCTTAATCCCAGAATATAGCAGGCCTTAATCCCAGAATATATCAGGTCTTAATCCCAGAATATAGCAGGCCTTAATTCCGGATAATAGCAGGCCTTAAACCCAGAATATAGCGTGGCTTTATCGCAGAGTCTAGCAGGCCTTAAATCCAGAATATAACAAGCCTTAAACCCAGAATATAGCAGGCCCTAAACCCAGAATATAGCGTGGCTTTATCCCAGAATATAGCCGGGCTTAATCCCAGAATATATCAGGTATTAAACCCAGAATATAGCAGGCCTTAATTCCAGAATATAGCGGGCCTTAAACCCAGAATATAGCGTGGCTTTATCCCAGAGTCAAGCAGGCCTTAATCACAGAATATAGCAGGCCTTAATCCCAGTATATGGCAGGCCTTAAACCCAGAATATAGCAGGTCTTAATGCCTGAATATAGCAGGCCTTAAACCCAGAATATAGCAGTCCTTAATCCAAGAATATAGCAGGTCTTAGTCCCAGAATATCACGGGCCTTAATCCCAGAATATAGCAGGCCATAATCCCGGAACATAGAAGGCCTTAATTCCAGAATATAGCAGGCCTTAATCCCAGAATATAGCCGGGCTTAATCCCAGAATATATCAGGTCTTAATTCCAGAATATAGCAGGCCTTAATTCCAGAATATAGCAGGCCTTAAACCCAGAATATAGCGTGGCTTTATCCCAGAGTCTAGCAGGCCTTAATCACAGAATATAGCAGGCCTTAATCCTAGAAAATGGCAGGCCCATAAATCTAGAATATAACAAGCCTTAAACCCAGAATATAGCAGGGTTTAATCCCAGTATACAGCAGGCCTTAAACCCAGAATATAGCAGGCCTTAAACCCAGAATATAGCAGGCCTTAATCACAGAAGATAGCAATCATTACTCCGAGAATATAGCAGGCCTTTCTCCCAGAATATAGCAGGCCTTAATCCCAGAATATAGCAGGACGTATACCCAGAATGTAACAGGGCATAATCTCAGAATATTGCGGCCTTTAATTCAGAATATAGCAGGCCTTAATCCCAGAATATAGCAGCCCGTAATCCCCGAATATAACAGGCCTTAATGCCAGAATATAGCAGGTGTTAAACCCAGAATATAGGAGGCCTTAATCCCAGAATATAGCTGGGCTTAGTCCCAGAATATAGCAGGCCTTAAACCCAGAATATAGCAATCCTTAATCCCAGAATATAGCAGGTCTTAATCCCAGAATATAGCAGGGTTTTCAACCCAGAATATAGCAGGCCTTAATCCCCGAATATAGCAGGCCTTAAACCCAGAATACAGCAGGCCTGAAGCCCAGAGTATAGCAGGCCATAAACCCAGAACATAGCAGGGCTTTTTCCCAGAGTCTAGCAGGCCTTAAACCCAGAGTATAGCAGGCCTTAATCCGAGAATATAGCAGTCCTTAAACGCAGAATATAGCAGGGTTTATCCAGGAATATCGCAGGCCTTAATCCCAGAATATAGCAGGCCGTAATCCCAGAATACAGGAGGTCTTAATCCCAAAATATAGCAGGCCTTAATCCCAGAATATTGCAGAACGTATACGCAGAATATAGCAGGGGTTAATCCCAGAATATAGCAGGCCTTAAACCCAGAATATTGCAGGACTTAATCCCAGGATATAGCAGGCCTTAATTCCAGAATATACCAGGGCTTAATCTCAGAATATAGCAGGCCTTAAACCCAGAATATAGCAGCCTTAAACCCAGAATATAACAAGCCTTAAACCCAGAATATAGCAGGGCTTAATCCCAGTATATAGCAGGCCTTAAACCCAGAATATAGTAGGCCTTAAACCCAGAATATAGCAGGCCTTAATCCCAGAATATAGCAGGGTTTAATTCCAGAATATAGCAGGCCTTAAACCCAGAATATAGCAGGCCTTAATCCCAGAATATATCATGGTTTTCAACCCAGAATATAGCAGGATTTAGTCTCAGAATTTCGTGCACCTTAATCCCAGAATATAGCAGGCCTTAATCCCAGAATATAGCAGGACTTAATCCCAGAATATTGCACAACGTATACACATAATATAGCAGGGCGTAATCTCAGAATATAGCAGGCCTTAAACCCAGGATATAGCAGGGTTTAATCCCAGAAAATAGCAGGCATTAAACGCAGTAGATAGCAGGCCTTAATCCCAGAATATAGCAGGGCCCAATCCCATAGTATAGCAAGCCTTAATCCCAGAATATAGCAGGCCCTAAACCCAGAATATAGCAGGCCCTAATCCCAGAATATAGCAGGCCTTAAACCCAGAATATAGCAGTCCTTAAACCCAGAATACAGCAGGGCTTAGTCCCAGAATATCGCGGGCCTTAATCCCAGAATATAGCAGGCCATAATCCCGGAACATAGCTGCCGTAATTCCAGAATATAGCAGGCCTTAATCCCAGAATATAGCCGGGTTTATCCCAGAATATATCAGGTCTTAATCCCAGAATATAGCAGGCCTTAATTCCAGAATATAGCAGGCCTTAAACCCAGAAAATAGCGTGGATTTATCCCAGAGTCTAGCAGGCCTTAATCACAGAATATAGCACGCCTTAATCCCAGAATATGGCAGGCATTAAATCCAGAATATAACAAGCCTTAAACCCAAAACATAGCAGGCCTTAAACCCAGAATATAGCAGGGGTTAATCACAGAAGATAGCAATCATTACTCCGAGAATATAGCAGGCCTTTATCCCAGAATAT
This sequence comes from Chiloscyllium plagiosum, assembly GCF_037043375.1. Lineage (NCBI taxonomy): Eukaryota > Metazoa > Chordata > Chondrichthyes > Orectolobiformes > Hemiscylliidae > Chiloscyllium > Chiloscyllium plagiosum. Next base: position 86,452,704 of record NW_028270147.1, on the reverse strand, counting down.
AGCAGGCCTTAATCCCAGAATATAGCAGGACGTATACCCAGAATATAACAGGGCATAATCTCAGAATATAGCAGGCCTTAATCCCAGAATATAGCAGCCTGTAATCCCCGAATATAACAGGTCTTAATGCCAGAATATAGCAGGCCTTAATCCCAGAATATAGCAGGCCTTAATCCCAGAATATAGCAGGCCCTAAACCCAGAATATAGCAGTCCTTAATCCCAGAATATAGCAGGCCTTAATCCCAGAATATATCAGGTCTTAATCCCAGAATATAGCAGGCCTTAATCCTAGAAAATGGCAGGCCCATAAATCTAGAATATAACAAGCCTTAAACCCAGAATATAGCAGGGTTTAATCCCAGTATACAGCAGGCCTTAAACCCAGAATATAGCAGGCCTTAAACCCAGAATATAGCAGGCCTTAATCACAGAAGATAGCAATCATTACTCCGAGAATATAGCAGGCCTTTCTCCCAGAATATAGCAGGCCTTAATCCCAGAATATAGCAGGACGTATACCCAGAATGTAACAGGGCATAATCTCAGAATATTGCGGCCTTTAATTCAGAATATAGCAGGCCTTAATCCCAGAATATAGCAGCCCGTAATCCCCGAATATAACAGGCCTTAATGCCAGAATATAGCAGGTGTTAAACCCAGAATATAGGAGGCCTTAATCCCAGAATATAGCTGGTCTTAGTCCCAGAATATAGCAGGCCTTAAACCCAGAATATAGCAATCCTTAATCCCAGAATATAGCAGGTTTTAATCCCAGAATATAGCAGGGTTTTCAACCCAGAATATAGCAGGCCTTAATCCCCGAATATAGCAGGCCTTAAACCCAGAATACAGCAGGCCTGAAGCCCAGAATATAGCAGGCCATAAACCCAGAACATAGCAGGGCTTTTTCCCAGAGTCTAGCAGGCCTTAAACCCAGAATATAGCAGGCCTTAATCCCAGAATATATCATGGTTTTCAACCCAGAATATAGCAGGACTTAGTCCCAGAATTTCGTGCACCTTAATCCCAGAATATAGCAGGCCTTAATCCCAGAATATAGCAGGACTTAATCCCAGAATATTGCACAACGTATACACATAATATAGCAGGGCGTAATCTCAGAATATAGCAGGCCTTAAACCCAGAATATAGCAGGGCTTAATCCCAGTATATAGCAGGCCTTAAACCCAGAATATAGCAGGCCTTAAACCCAGAATATAGCAGGGCTTAATCCCAGACAATAGTAGGCATTAAACCCAGTATATAGCAGGCCTTAATCCCAGAATATAGCGGGGCCCAATCCCAGAATATAGCAGGCCTTAAAGCCAGAATATAGCAGGATTTAATCCCAGAATATTGCACAACGTATACACATAATATAGCAGGGCGTAATCTCAGAATATAGCAGGCCTTAAACCCAGAATATAGCAGGTTTAAACCCAGAATATAACAAGCATTAAACCCAGAATATAGCAGGGCTTAATCCCAGAAAATAGCAGGCATTAAACCCAGTATATAGCAGGCATTAATCCCAGAATATAGCAGGGCACAATCCCAGAGTATAGCAGGCCTTAATCCCAGAATATAGCAGGCCCTAAACCCAGAATATAGCAGGCCTTCATCCCAGAATATAGCAGGACCTAAACCCAGAATATAGCAGGGCCTTGTCCCAGAATATCGCGGGCCTTAATCCCAGAATATAACAGGCCATAATCCCGGAACATAGCAGGCCTTAATTCCAGAATATAGCAGGCCTTAAACCCAGAATGTAGCGTGGATTTATCCCAGAGTCTAGCAGGCCTTAATCACAGAATATAGCAGGCCTTAATCCCAGAATATGGCAGGCCTTAAATCCAGAATATAACAAGCCTTAAATCCAGAATATAGCAGTGCTTACTCCCAGTATAAAGCAGGCCTTAAACCCAGAATATAGCAGGCCTTAATCACAGAAGATAGCAATCATTACTCCGAGAATATAGCAGGCCTTTATCCCAGAATATAGCAGGACGTATACCCAGAATATAACAGTGCATAATCTCAGAATATTGCAGGCCTTTAACTCAGAATATAGCAGGCCTTAATCCCAGAATATAGCAAGCCATAATACCATAACATAGCAGGCCTTAAAGCCAGAATATAGCAGGACTTAATCCCAGAATATTGCACAACGTATACACATAATATAGCAGGGCTTAATCTCAGAATATAGCAGGCCTTAAACCCAGACTATAGCAGCCTTAAACCCAGAATATAACAAGCCTTAAACCCAGAATATAGCAGGGTTTATTCCCAGAATATAGCAGGCCTTAAACCCAGAATATAGCAGGCCTTAATCCCAGAATATATCATGGTTTTCAACCCAGAATATAGCAGGATTTAGTCTCAGAATTTCGCGCACCTTAATCCCAGAATATAGCACGCCATAATCCCAGAACATAGCAGGCTTTAAAGCCAGAATATAGCAGGACGTAATCCCAGAATATTGCACAACGTATACACATAATACATCAGGGCGTAATCTCAGAATATAGCAGGCCTTAAACCCAGAATATAGCAGGCCTTCTTCCCAGAATATAGCAGGACCTAAACCCAGAATATAGTAGGGCCTTGTCCCAGAATATCGCGGGCCTTAATCCCAGAATATAACAGGCCATAATCCCGGAACATAGCAGGCCGTAATTCCAGAATATAGCAGGCCTTAAACCCATAATATAGCGTGGACTTATCCCAGAGTCTAGCAGGCCTTAATCACAGAATATGGCAGGCCTTAAATCCAGAATATAACAAGCCTTAAATCCAGAATATAGCAGTGCTTAATCCCAGTATAAAGCAGGCCTTAAACCCAGAATATAGCAGGCCTTAATCACAGAAGATAGCAATCATTACTCCGAGAATATAGCAGGCCTTTATCCCAGAATATAGCAGGCCTTAGTCCCATAATATAGCAGGACGTATACCCAGAATATAACAGTGCATAATCTCAGAATATTGCAGGCCTTTAACTCAGAATATAGCAGGCCTTAATCCCAGAATATAGCAGCCCGTAATCCCCGAATATAACAGGGCTTAAAGCCAGAATATAGCAGGCCTTAAACCCAGAACATAGCAGGGTTTTATCCCAGAGTCTAGCAGGCCTTAAACCCAGAGTATAGCAGGCCTTAATCCCAGAATATAGCAGTCCTTAATCACAGAAGATAGCAATCATTACTCCGAGAATATAGCAGGCCTTTATCCCAGAATATAGCAGGCAGTAATCCCAGAATACAGCAGGTCTTAATCCCAAAATATAGCAGGCCTTAATCCCAGAATATTGCAGAACTTATACACAGAATATAGCAGGGGTTAATCCCATAATATAGCAGGCCTTAAACCCAGAATATAGCAGCCTTAATCCCAGAATATAGCGGGATTTAATTCCAGAATATAGCAGGCCTTAATCCCAGAATATAGCAGGCCTAAAACCCAGAATATAGCAGGACTTAAACCCAGAATATAGCAAGTCTTAATCCAAAATATAGCAGGCCTTAAACCCAGTATATAGCAGGCCTTAATCCCAGAATATATCAGGCCTTAATCCCAAAATAATGCAGGGCTTAATCGCAGAATATAGCAGGCCTTAAACCCAGAATATATCAGGCCTTAAACCCAGAATATAGCAGGTCTTAATCCCAGAATATATCAGACCTTAAACCAAGAATATAGCAGGGCTTAATCCAAGAATATAGCAGGCCTTAAACACAGAGTATAACAGGGCTTAATCCCAGAATATAGCATGCCTTAATCCCAGAATATAGCAGGGATTAAACACATTATATAGCAGGGGTTAATCCCAGAATATAGCAGGCCTTAGTCCCAGAATATAGCAGGGCTTAGTCCCAGAATATAGCAGGGTTTTCAACCCAGAATATAGCAGGCCTTAATCCCCGAATATAGCAGGCCTTAAACCCAGAATACAGCAGGCCTGAATCCCAGAATATTGTACAACGTATACACATAATATAGCAGGGCTTAATCTCAGAATATAGCAGGCCTTAAACCCAGAATATAGCAGGCTTAAACCCAGAATATAACAAGCCTTAAACCCAGAATATAGCAGGGTTTAATCCCAGTATATAGCAGGCATTAAACCCAGAATATAGCAGGCCTTAAACCCAGAATATAGCAGGTCTTAATCCCAGAATATAGCAGGGTTTTCAACCCAGAATATAGCAGGCCTTATTACCAGAATATCGCAGGTCTTAATCCCAGAATATAGGAGGACATAATCCCAGAATATAACAGGTCTTAAATTCTGAATATAATAGGGCTAAAACCCATAATGTAGCAGTCCTTAATCCAAGAATATAGCAGGCTTTAAACACAATTATAACAGGCCTTAAACCTAGAATATACATGGGCCTAATCCCAGAATAAAGCAGGGCTTAATCCCAGAATATAGCAGGGCTTAATCACAGAAGATAGCAATCATTACTCCGAGAATATAGCAGGCCTTTATCCCAGAATATAGCAGGACGTATACCCAGAATATAACAGTGCATAATCTCAGAATATTGCAGGCCTTTAACTCAGAATATAGCAGGCCTTAATCCCAGAATATAGCAGGCCATAATACCATAACATAGCAGGCCTTAAAGCCAGAATATAGCAGGACTTAATCCCAGAATATTGCACAACGTATACACATAATATAGCAGGGCTTAATCTCAGAATATAGCAGGCCTTAAACCCAGACTATAGCAGCCTTAAACCCAGAATATAACAAGCCTTAAACCCAGAATATAGCAGGGTTTATTCCCAGAATATAGCAGGCCTTAAACCCAGAATATAGCAGGCCTTAATCCCAGAATATATCATGGTTTTCAACCCAGAATATAGCAGGATTTAGTCTCAGAATTTCGCGCACCTTAATCCCAGAATATAGCACGCCATAATCCCAGAACATAGCAGGCTTTAAAGCCAGAATATAGCAGGACGTAATCCCAGAATATTGCACAACGTATACACATAATACATCAGGGCGTAATCTCAGAATATAGCAGGCCTTAAACCCAGAATATAGCAGGCCTTCTTCCCAGAATATAGCAGGACCTAAACCCAGAATATAGCAGGGCCTTGTCCCAGAATATCGCGGGCCTTAATCCCAGAATATAACAGGCCATAATCCCGGAACATAGCAGGCCTTAATTCCAGAATATAGCAGGCCTTAAACCCAGAATATAGCAGGGCACAATCCCAGAGTATAGCAGGCCTTAATCCCAGAATATAGCAGGCCCTAAACCCAGAATATAGCAGGCCTTCATCCCAGAATATAGCAGGACCTAAACCCAGAATATAGCAGGGCCTTGTCCCAGAATATCGCGGGCCTTAATCCCAGAATATAACAGGCCATAATCCCGGAACATAGCAGGCCTTAATTCCAGAATATAGCAGGCCTTAAACCCAGAATGTAGCGTGGATTTATCACAGAGTCTAGCAGGCCTTAATCACAGAATATAGCAGGCCTTAATCCCAGAATATGGCAGGCCTTAAATCCAGAATATAACAAGCCTTAAATCCAGAATATAGCAGTGCTTACTCCCAGTATAAAGCAGGCCTTAAACCCAGAATATAGCAGGCCTTAATCACAGAAGATAGCAATCATTACTCCGAGAATATAGCAGGCCTTTATCCCAGAATATAGCAGGACGTATACCCAGAATATAACAGTGCATAATCTCAGAATATTGCAGGCCTTTAACTCAGAATATAGCAGGCCTTAATCCCAGAATATAGCAAGCCATAATACCATAACATAGCAGGCCTTAAAGCCAGAATATAGCAGGACTTAATCCCAGAATATTGCACAACGTATACACATAATATAGCAGGGCTTAATCTCAGAATATAGCAGGCCTTAAACCCAGACTATAGCAGCCTTAAACCCAGAATATAACAAGCCTTAAACCCAGAATATAGCAGGGTTTATTCCCAGAATATAGCAGGCCTTAAACCCAGAATATAGCAGGCCTTAATCCCAGAATATATCATGGTTTTCAACCCAGAATATAGCAGGATTTAGTCTCAGAATTTCGCGCACCTTAATCCCAGAATATAGCACGCCATAATCCCAGAACATAGCAGGCCTTAAACCCAGAATATCGCGGGCCTTAATCCCAGAATATAACAGGCCATAATCCCGGAACATAGCAGGCCGTAATTCCAGAATATAGCAGGCCTTAAACCCATAATATAGCGTGGACTTATCCCAGAGTCTAGCAGGCCTTAATCACAGAATATGGCAGGCCTTAAATCCAGAATATAACAAGCCTTAAATCCAGAATATAGCAGTGCTTAATCCCAGTATAAAGCAGGCCTTAAACCCAGAATATAGCAGGCCTTAATCACAGAAGATAGCAATCATTACTCCGAGAATATAGCAGGCCTTTATCCCAGAATATAGCAGGCCTTAGTCCCATAATATAGCAGGACGTATACCCAGAATATAACAGTGCATAATCTCAGAATATTGCAGGCCTTTAACTCAGAATATAGCAGGCCTTAATCCCAGAATATAGCAGCCCGTAATCCCCGAATATAACAGGGTTTAAAGCCAGAATATAGCAGGCCTTAAACCCAGAACATAGCAGGGTTTTATCCCAGAGTCTAGCAGGCCTTAAACCCAGAGTATAGCAGGCCTTAATCCCAGAATATAGCAGTCCTTAATCACAGAAGATAGCAATCATTACTCCGAGAATATAGCAGGCCTTTATCCCAGAATATAGCAGGCAGTAATCCCAGAATACAGCAGGTCTTAATCCCAAAATATAGCAGGCCTTAATCCCAGAATATGGCAGGCCTTAAATCCAGAATATAACAAGCCTTAAACCCAGAATATAGCAGGGCTTAATCCCAGAATATGGAAGGCCTTAAACCCAGAATATAACAGGACTTAATCCCAGAATATTGCACAACGTATACACATAATATAGCAGGGCTTAATCTCAGAATATAGCAGGCCTTAAACCCAGAATATAGCAGCCTTAAACCCAGAATATAACAAGCCTTAAACCCAGAATATAGCAGGGCTTAATCCCAGTATATAGCAGGCCTTAAACCCAGAATATAGCAGGCCTTAAACCCAGAATATAGCAGGGCTTAATCCCAGAAAATAGCAGGCATTAAACGCAGTAGATAGCAGGGTTTAATCCCAGAATATAGCAGGCTTAAACCCAGAATATAACAAGCCTTAAACCCAGAATATAGCAGGGCTTAATCCCAGAATATAGCAGGGTTTTCAACCCAGAATATAGCAGGCCTTAATACCAGAATATCGCAGGTCTTAATCCCAGAATATAGGAGGACATAATCCCAGAATATAACAGGTCTTAAATTCTGAATATAATAGGGCTAAAACCCATAATGTAGCAGTCCTTAATCCAAGAATATAGCAGGCTTTAAACACAATTATAACAGGCCTTAAACCTAGAATATACATGGGCCTAATCCCAGAATAAAGCAGGGCTTAATCCCAGAATATAGCAGGGCTTAATCCCAGAATATAGCAGGCCTTAATCCCAGAATATAGCCAGGCCTTAATCCCAGAATATGGCAGGCCTTAAATTCAGAATATAACAAGCCTTAAACCCAGAATATAGCAGGGCGTAATCCCAGAATATAGCAGGCCTTAAACCCAGTATATAACAGGGCTTAATCCCAGAATATTGCACAATGTATACACATAATATAGCAGGGCTTAATCTCAGAATATAGCAGGCCTTAAACCCAGAATATAGCAGCCTTAAACCCAGAATATAACAAGCCTTAAACCCAGGATATAGCAGGGCTTAATCCCAGTATATAGCAGGCCTTAAACCCAGAATATAGCAGGCCTTAAACCCAGAATATAGCAGGGCTTAATCCCAGAAAATAGCAGGCATTAAACGCAGTAGATAGCAGGCCTTAATCCCAGAATATAGCAGGGCCCAATCCCATAGTATAGCAAGCCTTAATCCCAGAATATAGCAGGCCCTAAACCCAGAATATAGCAGGCCCTAATCCCAGAATATAGCAGGCCTTAAACCCAGAATATAGCAGTCCTTAAACCCAGAATACAGCAGGGCTTAGTCCCAGAATATCGCGGGCCTTAATCCCAGAATATAGCAGGCCATAATCCCGGACCATAGCTGCCGTAATTCCAGAATATAGCAGGCCTTAATCCCAGAATATAGCCGGGTTTATCCCAGAATATATCAGGTCTTAATCCCAGAATATAGCAGGCCTTAATTCCAGAATATAGCGGGCCTTAATCCGAGAAAATAGCGTGGATGTATCCCAGAGTCTAGCAGGCCTTAATCACAGAATATAGCAGACCTTAATCCCAGAATATGGCAGGCCTTAAATCCAGAATATAACAAGCCTTAAACCCAGAAAATAGCAGGCCTTAAACCCAGAATATAACAGGGCTTAATCACAGAAGATAGCAATCATTACTCCGAGAATATAGCAGGCCTTTATCCCAGAATATAGCAGGCCATAATCCCAGAATATAGCAGGACGTATACCCAGAATATAACAGGGCATAATCTCAGAATATAGCAGGCCTTAATCCCAGAATATAGCAGGCCTTAATCCCAGAATATAGCAGGCCCTAAACCCAGAATATAGCAGTCCTTAATCCCAGAATATAGCAGGCCTTAATCCCAGAATATAGCGTGGCTTTATCCCAGAATATAGCCGGTCTTAATCCCAGAATATATCAGGTCTTAATCCCAGAATATAGCAGGCCTTAATTCCGGAATATAGCAGGCCTTAAACCCAGAATATAGCGTGGCTTTATCGCAGAGTCTAGCAGGCCTTAAATCCAGAATATAACAAGCCTTAAACCCAGAATATAGCAGGCCTTAAACCCAGAATATAGCTGTCCTTAATCCCAGAATATAGCAGGCCCTAATCCCAGAATATAGCGTGGCTTTATCCCAGAATATAGCCGGGCGTAATCCCAGAATATATCAGGTATTAAACCCAGAATATAGTAGGCCTTAATTCCAGAATATAGCGGGCCTTAAACCCAGAATATAGTGTGGCTTTATCCCAGAGTCAAGCAGGCGTTAATCACAGAATATAGCAGGCCTTAATCCCAGTATATGGCAGGCCTTAAATCCAGAATATAACAAGCCTTAAACCCAGAATATAGCAGGGCTTAATCCAAGTGTATAGCAGGGCTTTAATTCAGAATATAGCGGGCCTTAATCCCAGAATATAGCAGCCCGTAATCCCCGAATATAAGAGGCCTTAATGCCAGAATATAGCAGGCCTTAAACCCAGAATATAGCAGGCCTTAATTCCAGAATATACCAGGGCCTAGTCCCAGAATATAGCAGGCCTTAAACCCAGAATATAGCAGTCCTTAATCCCAGAATATAGCAGGTCTTAGTCCCAGAATATCATGGGCCTTAATCCCAGAATATAGCAGGCCATAATCCCGGAACATAGAAGGCCTTAATTCCAGAATATAGCAGGCCTTAATCCCAGAATATAGCCGGGCTTAATCCCAGAATATATCAGGTCTTAATTCCAGAATATAGCAGGCCTTAATTCCAGAATATAGCAGGCCTTAAACCCAGAATATAGCGTGGCTTTATCCCAGAGTCTAGCAGGCCTTAATCACAGAATATAGCAGGCCTTAATCCTACAAAATAGCAGGCCCATAAATCTAGAATATAACAAGCCTTAAACCCAGAATATAGCAGGGTTTAATCCCAGTATACAGCAGGCCTTAAACCCAGAATATAGCAGGCCTTAAACCCAGAATATAGCAGGCCTTAATCACAGAAGATAGCAATCATTACTCCGAGAATATAGCAGGCCTTTCTCCCAGAATATAGCAGGCCTTAATCCCAGAATATAGCAGGACATATACCCAGAATGTAACAGGGCATAATCTCAGAATATTGCGGCCTTTAATTCAGAATATAGCAGGCCTTAATCCCAGAATATAGCAGCCCGTAATCCCCAAATATAACAGGCCTTAATGCCAGAATATAGCAGGCGTTAAACCCAGAATATAGGAGGCCTTAATCCCAGAATATAGCTGGGCTTAGTCCCAGAATATAGCAGGCCTTAAACCCAGAATATAGCAATCCTTAATCCCAGAATATAGCAGGTCTTAATCCCAGAATATAGCAGGGTTTTCAACCCAGAATATAGCAGGCCTTAATCCCCGAATATAGCAGGCCTTAAACCCAGAATATAGCAGGCCTGAAGCCCAGAATATAGCAGGTCTTAATCCCAGAATATAGCAGGGTTTTCAACCCAGAATATAGCAGGCCTTAATCCCCGAATATAGCAGGCCTTAATCCCAAAATATAGCAGGCCTTAATCCCAGAATATTGCAGAACGTATACGCAGAATATAGCAGGGGTTAATCCCAGAATATAGCAGGCCTTAAACCCAGAATATTGCAGGACTTAATCCCAGGATATAGCAGGCCTTAATTCCAGAATATACCAGGGCTTAATCTCAGAATATAGCAGGCCTTAAACCCAGAATATAGCAGCCTTAAACCCAGAATATAACAAGCCTTAAACCCAGAATATAGCAGGGCTTAATCCCAGTATATAGCAGGCCTTAATCCCAGAATATATCATGGTTTTCAACCCAGAATATAGCAGGATTTAGTCTCAGAATTTCGTGCACCTTAATCCCAGAATATAGCACGCCATAATCCCAGAACATAGCAGGCCTTAAAGCCAGAATATAGCAGGACTTAATCCCAGAATATTGCACAACGTATACACATAATACATCAGGGCGTAATCTCAGAATATAGCAGGCCTTAAACCCAGAATATAGCAGGCTTAAACCCAGAATATAACAAGCCTTAAACCCAGAATATAGCAGGGCTTAATCCCAGAAAATAGCAGGCATTAAACCCAGAATATAGCAGGCCTTAATCACAGAAGATAGCTATCATTACTCCGAGAATATAGCAGGCCTTAATCCCAGAATATAGCAGCCCGTAATCCCCGAATATAACAGGCCTTAATGCCAGAATATAGCAGGCGTTACACCCAGAATATAGGAGGCCTTAATCCCAGAATATAGCTGGGCTTAGTCCCAGAATATAGCAGGCCTTAAACCCAGAATATAGCAATCCTTAATCCCAGAATATAGCAGGTCTTAATCCCAGAATATAGCAGGGTTTTCAACCCAGAATACAGCAGGCCTGAAGCCCAGAATATAGCAGGCCATAAACCCAGAACATAGCAGGGCTTTTTCCCAGAGTCTAGCAGGCCTTAAACCCAGAGTATAGCAGGCCTTAATCCGAGAATATAGCAGTCCTTAAACGCAGAATATAGCAGGGTTTATCCAGGAATATCGCAGGCCTTAATCCCAGAATATAGCAGGCCGTAATCCCAGAATACAGGAGGTCTTAATCCCAAAATATAGCAGGCCTTAATCCCAGAATATTGCAGAACGTATACGCAGAATATAGCAGGGGTTAATCCCAGAATATAGCAGGCCTTAAACCCAGAATATTGCAGGACTTAATCCCAGGATATAGCAGGCCTTAATTCCAGAATATACCAGGGCTTAATCTCAGAATATAGCAGGCCTTAAACCCAGAATATAGCAGCCTTAAACCCAGAATATAACAAGCCTTAAACCCAGAATATAGCAGGCCTTAAACCCAGAATATAGCAGGCCTTAATCCCAGAATATATCATGGTTTTCAACCCAGAATATAGCAGGATTTAGTCTCAGAATTTCGTGCACCTTAATCCCAGAATATAGCAGGCCTTAATCCCAGAATATAGCAGGACTTAATCCCAGAATATTGCACAACGTATACACATAATATAGCAGGGCGTAATCTCAGAATATAGCAGGCCTTAAACCCAGAATATAGCAGGCCTTAATCCCAGAAAATAGCAGGCATTAAACGCAGTAGATAGCAGGCCTTAATCCCAGAATATAGCAGGGCCCAATCCCATAGTATAGCAAGCCTTAATCCCAGAATATAGCAGGCCCTAAACCCAGAATATAGCAGGCCCTAATCCCAGAATATAGCAGGCCTTAAACCCAGAATATAGCAGTCCTTAAACCCAGAATATATCATGGTTTTCAACCCAGAATATAGCAGGACTTAGGCTCAGAATTTCGCGCACCTTAATCCCAGAATATAGCACGCCATAATCCCAGAACATAGCAGGCCTTAAAGCCAGAATATAGCAGGACTTAATCCCAGAATATTGCACAACGTATACACATAATATAGCAGGGCGTAATCTCAGAATATAGCAGGCCTTAAACCCAGAATATAGCAGGCTTAAACCCAGAATATAACAAGCCTTAAACCCAGAATATAGCAGGGCTTAATCCCAGAAAATAGCAGGCATTAAACCCAGTATATAGCAGGCCTTAAACCCAGAATATAGCAGGGCTTAATCCCAGAAAATAGCAGGCATTAAACGCAGTAGATAGCAGGCCTTAATCCCAGAATATAGCAGGGCCCAATCCCATAGTATAGCAAGCCTTAATCCCAGAATATAGCAGGCTCTAAATCCAGAATATAGCAGGCCCTAATCCCAGAATATAGCAGGCCTTAAACCCAGAATATAGCAGGCCTTAAACCCAGAATATAGCAGGCCTTAATCACAGAAGATAGCAATCATTACTCCGAGAATATAGCAGGCCTTTATCCCAGAATATAGCAGGCCTTAAATATTGCAGGCCTTTAACTCAGAATATAGCAGACCTTAATCCCAGAATATAGCAGGCCATAATCCCAGAACATAGCAGGCCTTAAAGCCAGAATATAGCAGGACTTAATCCCAGAATATTGCACAACGTATACACATAATATAGCAGGGCTTAATCTCAGAATATAGCAGTCCTTAAACCCAGAATATAGCAGCCTTAAACCCAGAATATAACAATCCATAAACCCAGAATATAGCAGGGTTTAATCCCAGTATATAGCAGGGCTTAAACCCAGAATATAGCAGGCCTTAAACCCAGAATATAGCAGGCCTTAATCCCAGAATATAGCAGGACTTAATCCCAGAATATTGCACAACGTATACACATAATATAGCAGGGCTTAATCTCAGAATATAGCAGGCCTTAAACCCAGAATATAGCAGGCTTAAAACCAGAATATAACAAGCCTTAAACCCAGAATATAGCAGGGCTTAATCCCAGAAAATAGCAGGCATTAAACCCAGTATATAGCAGGCCTTAATCCCAGAATATAGCAGGGCCCAATCCCAGAGTATATCAGGCCTTAATCCCAGAATATAGCAGGCCCTAAACCCAGAATATAGCAGGCCTTCATCCCAGAATATAGCAGGACCTAAACCCAGAATATAGCAGGGCCATGTCCCAGAATATCGCGGGCCTTAATCCCAGAATATAGCAGGCCATAATCCCGGAACATAGCAGGCCTAAATTCCAGAATATGGCAGGCCTTAAACCCAGAATATAGCGTGGATTTATCCCAGAGTCTAGCAGGCCTTAATCACAGAATATAGCAGGCCATAATCCCAGAACATAGCAGGCCTTAAAGCCAGAATATAGCAGGACCTAATCCCAGAATATTGCTCAACGTATACACATAATATAGCAGGGCTTAATCTCAGAATATAGCAGGCCTTAAACCCAGAATATAGCAGCCTTAAACCCAGAATATAACAAGCCTTTAACCCAGAATATAGCAGGGCTTAATCCCAGTATATTGCAAGCCTTAAACCCAGAATATAGCAGGCCTTAAACCCAGAATATAGCAGGGCTTAATCCCAGAAAATAGTAGGCATTAAACCCAGTATATAGCAGGCCTTAATCCCAGAATATAGCAGGGCCCAATCCCAGAATATAGCAGGCCTTCATCCCAGAATATAGCAGGCCTTAAAGCCAGAATATAGCAGGACTTAATCCCAGAATATTGCACAACGTATACACATAATATAGCAGGGCTTAATCTCAGAATATAGCAGGCCTTAAACCCAGAATATAGCAGGCTTAAACCCAGAATATAACAAGCATTAAACCCAGAATATAGCAGGGCTTAATCCCAGAAAATAGCAGGCATTAAACCCAGTATATAGCAGGCCTTAATCCCAGAATATAGCAGGGCCCAATCCCAGAGTATAACAGGCCTTAATCCCAGAATATAGCAGGCCCTAAACCCAGAATATAGCAGGCCTTCATCCCAGAATATAGCAGGACCTAAACCCAGAATATAGCAGGGCCTTGTACCAGAATATCGCGGGCCTTAATCCCAGAATATAACAGGCCATAATCCCGGAACATAGCAGGCCTTAATTCCAGAATATAGCAGGCCTTAATCCCAGAATATGGCAGGCCTTAAATCCAGAATATAACACGCCTTAAATCCAGAATATAGCCATGCTTAATCCCAGTATAAAGCAGGCCTTAAACCCAGAATATAGCAGGCCTTAATCACAGAAGATAGCAATCATTACTCCGAGAATATAGCAGGCCTTTATCCCAGAATATAGCAGGCCTTAAACCTATAATATAGCAGGACGTATACCCAGAATATAACAGGGCATAATCTCAGAATATTGCAGGCCTTTAACTCAGAATATAGCAGGCCTTAATCCCAGAATATAGCAGGCCATAATCCCAGAACATAGCAGGCCTTAAAGCCAGAATATAGCAGGACTTAATCCCAGAATATTGCACAACGTATACACATAATATAGCAGGGCTTAATCTCAGAATATAGCAGGCCTTTAACCCAGAATATAGCAGCCTTAAACCCAAAATATAACAAGCCTTAAGCCCAGAATATAGCAGGGCTTAATCCCAGTATATAGCAGGCCTTAAACCCAGAATATAGCAGGCCTTAATCCCAGAATATAGCAGGGCTTATTCCCAGAATATAGCAGGCCTTAAACCCAGAATATAGCAGGCCTTAATCCCAGAATATATTATGGTTTTCAACCCAGAATATAGCAGGATTTAGTCTCAGAATTTCGCACACCTTAATCCCAGAATATAGTACGCCATAATCCCAGAACATAGCAGGCTTTAAAGCCAGAATATAGCAGGAGTTAATCCCAGAATATTGCACAACGTATACACATGATATATCAGGGCGTGTTCTCAGAATATAGCAGGCCTTAAACCCAGAATATAGCAGGCCTTCATCCCAGAATATAGCAGGACCTAAACCCAGAATATAGCAGGGCCTTGTCCCAGAATATCGCGGGCCTTAATCCCAGAATATAACAGGCCATAATCCCGGAACATAGCAGGCCTTAATTCCAGAATATAGCAGGCCTTAAACCCATAATATAGCGTGGATTTATCCCAGAGTCTAGCAGGCCTTAATCACAGAATATAGCAGGCCTTAAATCCAGAATATAACAAGCCTTAAATCCAGAATATAGCAGTGCTTAATCCCAGTATAAAGCAGGCCTTAAACCCAGAATATAGCAGGCCTTAATCACAGAAGATAGCAATCATTACTCCGAGAATATAGCAGGCCTTTATCCCAGAATATAGCAGGCCTTAGTCCCATAATATAGCAGGACGTATACCCAGAATATAACAGTGCATAATCTCAGAATATTGCAGGCCTTTAACTCAGAATATAGCTGGCCTTAATCCCAGAATATAGCAGGATTTAGTCCCAGAATATAGCAGGCCTTAAACCCAGAACATAGCAGGGTTTTATCCCAGAGTCTAGCAGGCCTTAAACCCAGAGTATAGCAGGCCTTAATCCCAGAATATAGTAGTCCTTAATCACAGAAGATAGCAATCATTACTCCGAGAATATAGCAGGCCTTTATCCCAGAATATAGCAGGCAGTAATCCCAGAATACAGCAGGTCTTAATCCCAAAATATAGCAGGCCTTAATCCCAGAATATTGCAGAACGTATACACAGAATATAGCAGGGGTTAATCCCATAATATAGCAGGCCTTAAACCCAGAATATAGCAGCCTTAATCCCAGAATATAGTGCGGCTTAATTCCAGAATATAGCAGGGCTTAATCCCAGAATATAGCAGGCCTAAAACCCAGAATATAGCAGGCCTTAAACCCAGAATATAGCAGGTCTTAATCCAAAATTTAGCAGGCCTGAAACCCAGTATATAGCAGGCCTTAATCCCAGAATATAGCAGGGCCTAATCCCAGAATATATCAGGCCTTAATCCCAAAATAATGCAGGGCTTAATCCCAGAATATAGCAGGCCTTATACTCAGAATATAGCAGGCCTTAAACCCGGAATATAGCAGGTCTTAATCCCAGAATATATCAGACCTTAAACCAAGAATATAGCAGGGCTTAATCCAAGAATATATCAGGCCTTAAACCCAGAGTATAACAGGGCTTAATCCCAGAATATAGCATGCCTTAATCCAAGACTATAGCAGGGATTAAACACATTATATAGCAGGGGTTAATCCCAGAATATAGCAGGCCTTAGTCCCAGAATATAGCATGGCTTAATCCCAGAATATAACAGGCGTTAATCACAGAATATTGCAGGCCTAAAAACCAGAATATAGCAGGCCTGAATCCCAGAATATAGCAGGCCTTAAACCCAGAGTATAGCAGGCCTTAAACCCAGAATATAGCAGGCCTTAAACCCAGAATATAGCAGGCCTTAAACCCAGAATATAGCAGGCCTTAAACTCAGATTATCGCAGTGCTTAATCCATGAATCTGGCTGGGCCTAATCCCTGAATATAGCAGGCCTTAATACCAGATTTTAGCAGGGCTTGATGCCAGACTATAGCAGGCTTTAAAGCCTGAATATTGCAGGGCTTAATCCCAGAATATAGCAGGCCTTAAATCCAGAATATAGCAGGCTGTAAAACCAGAATATCGCAGGGCTTAATCCCAGAATATGGCTGGGCCTAATCCCAGAATATAGCAGGCCTTAATACCAGAATATAGCAGGGATTAAACACAATATATAGCAGGGCTTAATCCCAGAATATAACAGGCCTTCATCCCAGAATATAGCAGGCCTAAAAACCAGAATATAGCAGGCCTGAATCCCAGAATATAGCAGGCCTTAAACCCAGAGTATAGCAGGCCTTAAACCCAGAATATAGCAGGCCTTAAATCCAGAATATAGCAGGCCTGAATCCCAGAATATAGCAGGCCTTAAACTCAGATTATTGCAGGGCTTAATCCGTGAATCTGGCTGGGCCTAATCCCTGAATATAGCAGGCCTTAATACCAGATTTTAGCAGGGCTTAATGCCAGAATATAGCAGGCTTTAAACCCAGAATATTGCAGGGCTTAATCCCAGAATATAGCAAGCCTTAAATCCAGAATATAGCAGGCCTTAAACCCAGAATATAGCAGGCCTTAAACCCAGAATATCGCAGGGCTTAATCCCAGAATCTGGCTGGGCCTAATCCCTGAATATAGCAGGCCTTAAACCCAGAATATAGCAGGGCTTAAAACCAGAATATAGCAGGACATAAACCCAGAATATAGCAGGGCTTAATCCCAGGATATAGCAGGCCTTAAACCCAGAATATAGCAGACCGTAAACCCAGAATATCGCAGGGCTTAATCCCAGAATATGGCTGGGCCTAATCCCAGAATATAGCAGGCCTTAATACCAGATTTTAGCGGGGCTTAATCCCAGAATATAGCAGACCTTAAACCTAGAATATAGCAGGCCTTAATCTCAGAATATAGCAGGCATTAAACCCAGAATATAGCAGGGCTTAATCCCAGAATATAGCAGGCCTTCAACCCAGAATATAGCAAGCCTTAATTGCAGAATATAGCAGGGCTTAATTCCAGAATATAGCAGGATTTAAACCCAGAATATATTACTCCTTAATCCCAGAATATTGCAGGCCTTAATCCCAGAATATAGCAGGCCTTACGTCCATAATATAGCAGTCTTTCAACCCAGAATATAGCAAGCCTTAATCCCAGAATATAGCAGGGCTTAATCCCAGAATATAGCAGGCCTAAAACCAAGCATATAGCAGGCCTTAAACCCAGAATATAGCAGGTCTTAATCCCAGAATATATCAGACCTTAAACCAAGAATATAGCAGGGCTAAATCCAAGAATATATCAGGCCTTCAACCCAGAGTATAACAGGGCTTAATCCCAGAATATAGCATGCATTAATTCCAGAATAATGCAAGGATTAAACACATTATATAGCAGGTGTTAATCCCAGAATATAGCAGGCCTTATACCCAGAATATAGCAGGCCTTAATCTCAGAATATAGCAGGGCCTAATCCCAGAATATATCAGGCCTTAATCCCAAAATAATGCAGGCCTTTATCCCAGAATATGGCAGGCCTTAAACCCAGAATATAGCAGGCCTTAGTCCCAGAATATAGCAGGCCTTAAACCCAGAATATAGCAGGCCTTAAACTCAGATTATCGCAGTGCTTAATCCATGAATCTGGCTGGGTTAATCCCTGAATATAGCAGGCCTTAATACCAGATTTTAGCAGGGCTTAATGCCAGAATATAGCAGGCTTTAAACCCTGAATATTGCAGGGCTTAATCCCAGAATATAGCAGGCCTTAAATCCAGAATATAACAGGCTTTAAACCCAGAATATCGCAGGCCTTAAACCCAGAATATCGCAGGACTTAATCCCAGAATCTGGCTGTGCCTAATCCCTGAATATAGCAGGCCTTAAACACAGAATATAGCAGGGCTTAATCCCAGCATATAGCAGGCCTTAAACCCAGAATATAGCAGGGCTTAATACCAGAATATAGCAGGACTTAAACCCAGAATATAGCAGGGCTTAATCCCAGGACATAGCAGGCCTTAAACCCAGAATATAGCAGGCCTTAATCCCAGGATATAGCAGGCCTTAAACCCAGAATATAGCAGGGCTTAATCCCAGGATATAGCAGGGCTTAAACCCAGAATATAGCAGGCCGTAAACCCAGAATATCGCAGGGCTTAATCCCAGAATATGGCAGGCCTTAATACCAGATTTTATCGGGGCTTAATCCCAGAATTTAGCAGGCCTTAAACCCAGAATATAACAGGGCTTAATCCCAGAATATAGCAGGCCTTCAACCCAGAATATAGCAAGCCTTAGTTGCAGAATATAGCAGGGCTTAATTCCAGAATATAGCAGGACTTAAACCCAGAATATATTACTCCTTAATCCCAGAATATTGCAGGCCTTAATCCCAGGATATAGCAGCCCTTAAATCCAGAATATAGCAGTACTTCAACCCAGAATATAGCAAGCCTTAATCCCAGAATATAGCAGAGCTTAATCCCAGAATTTAGCAGGATTTAAACCCAGAATATAGAGTCCTTAAACCCAGAATATTGCAGGCCTTAATCCCAGAATATAGCTGGCCTTAAACCCAGAATATAGCAAGCCTTAATCCCAGAATATAGCAGACCTTAAACCCTGAATATAGCAGGGCTTAATCCCAGAATATAGCAGGCTTTAATCCCAGAATATAGCCGGCCCTAAACCCAGAATATTGCAGGCCCTAATCCCAGAATATAGCAGGCCTTCATCCCAGAATATAGCAGGCCTTAAATCCAGAATATAGCAGGTCTTAAACCCAGAATATAGCAGGCTTTAATCCCAGAATATAGCAGGTCTTAAACCCAGAATATAGCAGGTCTTAATCCCAGAATATAGCAGGCCTTAATTCCAGAATATAGCAGGCCTTAAACCCAGAATATAGCGTGGCTTTATCCCAGAGTCTAGCAGGCCTTAATCCCAGAATATAGCAGGCATTAATCCCAGAATATGGCAGGCCTTAAATCCAGAATATAACAAGCCTTAAACCAAGAATATAGCAGGGCTTATTCACAGAATATAGCAGGCCTTAAACCCAGAATATAGCAGGCTTTAAACAAAGAATATAGCAGGCCTTAAACTCAGATTATCGCAGGCCTTAAACCCAGAATATTGCAGGCTTTAAACTCAGAATATAGCAGGCCTTAATTACAGAAGATAGCAATCATTACTCCGAAATATAGCAGGCCTTTATCCCAGAATATAGCAGGCCTTAATCCCAGAATATAGCTGGACGTATACCCAGAATATAACGGCATAATCTAAGAATATTGCAGGCCTTTAACTTCAAATATAGCAGGCCTTAAGTCCAGAATATAGCATGCCTTAAACCGAGAATATAGCAGGCCTTAAACCCAGAATATCGCAGGGCTTAATCCCAGAATCTGGCTGGACCTAATCCCTGAATATAGCAGGCCTTTAACACAGAATATAGCAGGGCTTAATCCCAGGATATAGCAGGCCTTAAACCCAGAATATAGCAGGTCTTAATCCCAGAATATAGCAGGGCTTAATCCCAGAATATAGCAGGCCTTAAACCCAGAATATAGCAGGCCTTAATCCCAGAATATAGAGTCCTTAATTCCAGAATATTGCAGGCCTTAATCCCAGAATATAGCTGGCCTTAAACCCAGAATATAGCAAGCCTTAATCCCAGAATATAGCTGGCCTTAAACCCTGAATATAGCAGGGCTTAATCCCAGAATATAGCAGGCTTTAATCCCAGAATATAGCAGGCCCTAAACCCAGAATATAGCAGGCCCTAATCCCAGAATATAGCAGGCCTTCATCCCAGAATATAGCAGGCCTTAAATCCAGAATATAGCAGGTTTTAAACCCAGAATATAGCAGGCCCTTAATCCCAGAATATAGCAGGTCTTAAACCCAGAATATAGCAGGTCTTAATCCCAGAATATAGCGTGGCTTTATCCCAGAGTCTAGCAGGCCTTAAATCCAGAATATAACAAGCCTTAAACCCAGAATATAGCAGGGCTTAAACCCAGAATATAGCAGGGCTTAATCACAGAAGATAGCAATCATTACTCCGAGAATATAGCAGGCCTTTATCCCAGAATATAGCAGGCCTTAAATATTGCAGGCCTTTAACTCAGAATATAGCAGTCCTTAATCCCAGAATATAGCAGGCCTTAAACCCAGAATATAGCAGGCCTTTATCCCAGAATATAGCAGGCCTTAAACCCAGAATATAGCAGGCCTTAAACCCAGAATATAGCAGGCCTTTATCCCAGAATATAGCAGGCCTTAAACCCAGAATATAGCAGCGCTTCATCCCAGAATATAGCAGGCCTTAAACCCAGAATATAGCAGTCCTTAATCCCAGAATATAGCAGGCCTTAAACCCAGAATATAGCAGGCCTTTATCCCAGAATATAGCAGGCCTTAAACCCAGAATATAGCAGCGCTTCGTCCCAGAATATAGCAGGCCTTAAACCCAGAATATAGCAGTCCTTAATCCCAGAATATAGCAGGCCTTAATCCCAGAATATAGCAGGGTTTTCAACCCAGAACACAGCAGGCCTGAATCCCAGAATATAGCAGGATTTAAACCCAGAACATAGCAGGGCTTTATCCCAGAGTCTAGCAGGCCTTAAACCCAGAATATTGCAGGCCGTGATCCCAGAATATAGCAGGCCTTAAACCCAGAGTAAAGCAGGCCTTAATCCCAGAATACAGCAGTCCTTAAACCCAGAATATAGCCGGCCTTATCCAGGAATATCGCAGGCCTTAATCCCAAGATATACCAAGTTGTAATCCCAGAATACAGCAGGGCTTAATCTCAGAATATAGCAGGCCTTAAACCCAGAATATAGCGGGGCTTAATTCCAGAATATAGCAGGGCTTAATCCCAGAATGTAGCAGGCCTGAAACCCGGAATATAGCAGGCCTTAAACCCAGAATATAGCAAGGCTTAATCCCAGTATATAGCAGGCCTTATACCCAGAATATAGCAGGCCTTAATCCCAGAATGTAGCAGGGCTTAATTCCAGAATATAGCAGTCCTTAATCCAAGAATATAGCAGGCCTTAATCCCAGAATATAGCAGGGTTTTCAACTCAGAACACAGCAGGCCTGAATCCCAGAATATAGCAGGATTTAAACCCAGAACATAGCAGGGCTTTATCCCAGAGTCTAGCAGGCCTTAAACCCAGAATATTGCAGGCCGTGATCCCAGAATATAGCAGGCCTTAAACCCAGAGTAAAGCAGGCCTTAATCCCAGAATACAGCAGTCCTTAAACCCAGAATATAGCCGGGCTTATCCAGGAATATCGCAGGCCTTAATCCCAAGATATAGCAGGTTGTAATCTCAGAATACAGCAGGGCTTAATCTCAGAATGTAGCAGGCCTGAAACCCAGAATATAGCAGGCCTTAAACCCAGAATATAGCAGCCTTAATCCCAGAATATAGCGGGGCTTAATTCCAGAATGTAGCAGGCCTGAAACCCAGAATATAGAAGGCCTTAATCCCAGAATATAGCAGGGCTTAATCTCAGAGTATAGCAGGCCTTAAACCCAGAATATAGCAGCCTTAATCCCAGAATATAGCGGTGCTTAATTCCAGAATATAGCAGGGCTTAATCTCAGAATATAGCAGGCCTTAAACCCAGAATATAGCAGCCTTAATCCCAGAATATAGCGGTGCTTAATTCCAGAATATAGCAGGGCTTAATCCCAGAATGTAGCAGGCCTGAAACCCAGAGTATAGCAGGCCTTAAACCCAGAATATAGCAGGTCTTAATCCCAGTATATAGCAGGCCTTATACCCAGAATATAGCAGGCCTTAATCCCAGAATATAGCAGGGCCTAATCCCAGAATATATCAGGCCTTAATCCCAAAATAATGCAGGACTTTATCCCAGAATATAGCAGGCCTTAAACCCAGAATATAGCAGGCCTTAGTCCCAGAATATAGCAAGCCTTAAACCCAGTATATAGCAGGCCGTAATCCCAGATTATATCAGACCATAAACCCAGAATATAGCAGCCTTAATCCCAGAATATAGCGGGGCTTAATTCCAGAATATAGCAGGGCTTAATCCCAGAATGTAGCAGGCCTGAAACCCAGAATATAGCAGGCCTTAAACACAGAATATTGCAGGGCTTAATCCCAGTATATAGCAGGCCTTATACCCAGAATATAGCAGGCCTTAATCCCAGAATATAGCAGGGCTTAATTCCAGAATATAGCAGGGCTTAATCTCAGAATATAGCAGGCCCTAATCCCAGAATATAGCAGGGTTTTCAACCCAGAACACAGCAGGCCTGAATCCCAGAATATAGCAGGATTTAAACCCAGAACATAGCAGGCCTTAAACCCAGAATATCGCAGGGCTTAATCCCAGAATCTGGCTGGGCCTAATCCCTGAATATAGCAGGCCTTAAACACAGAATATAGCAGGGCTTAATCCCAGCATATAGCAGGCCTTAAACCCAGAATATAGCAGGGCTTAATACCAGAATATAGCAGGACTTAAACCCAGAATATAGCAGGGCTTAATCCCAGGATATAGCAGGCCTTAAACCCAGAATATAGCAAGCCTTAATTGCAGAATATAGCAGGGCTTAATTCCAGAATATAGCAGGACTTAAACCCAAAAATTATTACTCCTTAATCCCAGAATATTGCAGGCCTTAATCCCAGGATATAGCAGGCCTTAAACCCAGAATATAGCAGGCCGTAAACCCAGAATATCGTAGGGCTTAATCCCAGAATATGGCTGGGCCTAATCCCAGAATATAGCAGGCCTTAATACCAGATTTTATCGGGGCTTAATCACAGAATATAGCAGGCCTTAAACCCAGAATATAGCAGGTCTTAATCCCAGAATATAGCCGGCCTTCAACCCAGAATATAGCAAGCCTTAATCCCAGAACATAGCAGGGCTTAATTCCAGAATATAGCAGGATTTAAACCCAGAATATATTACTCCTTAATCCCAGAATATTGCAGGCCTTAATCCCAGGATATAGCAGCCCTTAAGTCCAGAATATAGCAGTCCTTCAACCCAGAATATAGCAAGCCTTAATCCCAGAATATAGAAGAGCTTAATCCCAGAATATAGCAGGACTTAAACCCAGAATATAGCAGGGTTTAATCCCAGAATATAGCAGGCCTTCAACCCATAATATAGCAGGGCTTAATCCCAGAATATAGCAGGTCTTAAACCCAAAATATAGAGTCCTTAATCCCAGAATATTGCAGGCCTTAATCCCAGAATATAGCTGGCCTTAAACCCAGAATATAGCTGGCCTTAAACCCAGAATATAGCAGGCCCTAATCCCAGAATATAGCAGGCCTTCATCCCAGAATATAGCAGGCCTTAAATCCAGAATATAGCACATTTTAATCCCAGAATATAGCAGGCCCTAATCCCAGAATATAGCAGGCCTTCATCCCAGAATATAACAGGCCTTAAATCCAGAATATAGCAGGTTTTAAACCCAGAATATAGCAGGCCTTAATCCCAGAATATAGCAGGCCCTAAACCCAGAATATAGCAGGCCCTAATCCCAGAATATAGCAGGCCTTCATCCCAGAATATAGCAGGCCTTAAATCCAGAATATAGCAGGTTTTAAACCCAGAATATAGCAGGCCTTAATCCCAGAATATAGCAGGTCTTAAACCCAGAATATAGCAGGTCTTAATCCCAGAATATAGCAGGCCTTAATTCCAGAATATAGCAGGCCTTAAACCCAGAATATAGCGTGGCTTTATCCCAGAGTCTAGCAGGCCTTAAATCCAGAATATAACAAGCCTTAAACCCAGAATATAGCAGGGGCTTATTCACGGAATATAGCAGGATTTAAACCCAGAATATAGCAGTCCTTAATCCCAGAATATAGCAGGCCTTAAACCCAGAATATAGCAGGCCTTTATCCCAGAATATAGCAGCGCTTAGTCCAGAATATAGCAGGCCTTAAACCCAGAATATAGCAGGCCTTAATCCCAGAATATAGCAGGCCTTAATTCCACAATATAGCAGGCCTTAAACCCAGAATATAGCGTGGCTTTATCCCAGAGTCTAGCAGGCCTGAAATCCAAAATATAACAAGCCTTAAACCCAGAATATAGCAGGGTTTATTCACGGAATATAGCAGGCCTTAAACCCAGAATATAGCAGTCCATAATCCCAGAATATAGCAGGCCTTAATCCCAGACTATAGCAGGCCTTTATCCCAGAATATAGCAGCGCTTAGTCCCAGAATATAGCAGGCCTTAAACCCAGAATATAGCAGTCCTTAATCCCAGAATATAGCAGCGCTTAGTCCCAGAATATAGCAGGCCTTAAACCCAGAATATAGCAGTCCTTAATCCCAGAATATAGCAGGCCTTAATTCCAGAATATAGCAGGGTTTTCAACACAGAATACAGCGGGCCTGAATCCCAGAATATAGCAGGGTTTAAACCCAGAATATAGCAGTCCTTAATCCAAGAATATAGCAGGCCTTAATCCCAGAATATAGCAGAGTTTTCAACACAGAATACAGCGGGCCTGAATCCAAGAATATAGCAGGGTTTAAACCCAGAACATAGCAGGGCTTTATCCCAGAGTCTAGCAGGCCTTAAACCCAGAATATTGCAGGCCGTGATCCCAGAATATAGCAGGCCTTAAACCCAGAGTAAAGCAGGCCTTAGTCCCAGAATACAGCAGTCCTTAAACCCAGAATATAGCCGGGTTTATCCAGGAATATCGCAGGCCTTAATCCCAAGATATAGCAGGTTGTAATCCCAGAATACAGCAGGGCTTAATCTCAGAATATAGCAGGCCTTAAACCCAGAATATAGCAGCCTTAATCCCAGAATATAGCGGGGCTTAATTCCAGAATATAGCAGGGCTTAATCCCAGAATGTAGCAGGCCTGAAACCCAGAATATAGCAGGCCTTAAACCCAGAATATAGCAGGGCTTAATCCCAGTATATAGCAGGCCTTATACCCAGATTATAGCAGCCTTAATCCCAGAATATAGCGGGGCTTAATTCCAGAATATAGCAGGGCTTAATCCCAGAATGTAACAGGCCTTAATCCCAGAATATAGCAGGCCTTAATCCCAGAATATATCAGACCTTAAACCAAGAATATAGCAGGGCTTAATCCGAGAATATATCAGGCCTTAAACCCAGAATATAAAAGGGCTTAAACCCAGAATATAACAGGCCTTAATCCCAGAATATTGCAGGCCTAAAAACCAGAATATAGCAGGCCTTAGTCCCAGAATATATCAGGGCTTAATCCCAGAATATAACAGGCCTTAATCCCAGAATATAGCAGGCCTTAAATCCAGAATAGAGCAGGCCTTAAACCCAGAATATCGCAGGGCTTAATCCCAGAATATAGCAGGGCTTAATCCCAGTATATAGCAGGCCTTATACCCAGAATATATCAGACCTAAATCCCAGAATATAGCTGGCCTTAAACCCTGAATATAGCAGGGCTTAATTCCAGAATATTGCAGGCCTAAAAACCAGAATATAGCAGGCCTGAATCCCAGAATATAGCAGTCCTTAAACTCAGATTATTGCAGGGCTTAATCCGTGAATATGGCTGGGCCTAATCCCTGAAAATAGCAGGCCTTAATACCAGAATATAGCAGGTCTTAATGCCAGAATATAGCAGGCCTTAAACCCAGAATATCGCAGGGTTTAATCCCAGAATCTCGCTGGGCCTAATCCCTGAATATAGCAGGCCTTAAACCCAGAATATAGCAGGGCTTAATCCCAGAATATAGCAGGCCTTAAACCCAGAATATAGCAGGCCTTAAACCGAGAATATCGCAGGGCTTAATCCAAGAATATGGCTGGGCCTAATCCCTGAATATAGCAGGCCTTAAACTCAGATTATCGCAGGGCTTAATCCGTGAATCTGGCTGGGCCTAATCTAAGAATATAGCAGGCCTTAATACAAGACTTTAGCACGGCTTAATGCCAGAATATAGCAGGCTTTAAACCCAGAATATTGCAGTGCTTAATCCCAGAATATAGCAGGCCTTAAACTCAGATTATCGCAGGGCTTAATCCCAGAATATAGCAGGCCTTAAACCCAGAATATAGCAAGGCTTAATCCCAGAATATAGCGTGCCTTAATCCCAGAATATAGCAGGAATTAAACACATAATATAGCAGGGGTTAATCCCAGAATATAGAAGGCCTTAGACCCAGAATATAGCAGGGCTTAATCCCAGAATATTGCAGGCCTGAAAACCTGAATATAGCAGGCCTTAATCCCAGAATATAGTAGTCCTTAAACCCAGAATATAGCAGGGTTTATCCAGGAATATTGCAGGTCTTAATCCCAAAAAATAGCAGGCCTTAATCCCAGAATATTGCAGAACGTATATGCAGAATATAGCAGGTCTTAATCTCAGAATATAGCAGGCCTTAAACCCAGAATATAGCAACGTTAATCCCAGAATATAGTGGGGCTTAATTCCAGAATATAGCAGGGTTTAATCCCAGAATATAGCAGGCCTTAAAGCCAGTATATAGCAGGCCTTAATCCCTGAATATAGCAGGCCTTAAACCCAGAATATAGCAGGGCTTAATCTGAGAATATATCAGGCCTTAAACCCAGAATATAGCAGGCCGTAATCCCAGAATACAGCAGGCCTGAATCCCAAAATATAGCAGGCCTTAATCTCAGAATATTGCAGAATGTATACGCAGAATATAGCAGGGTTTAAACTGGAAGGGGCATGGGGTGGACCGAGAACCGGAAGGTGTGTAGGGGCGGGCTGCCTTAGAGTGGTCGGAAGGTGGGAGGGGTGGGGGCTTGCTGGGTCTGTATTGTCTGCACTTTTGTATGTAACGGTATTGTCTAATGTACAAATGTCATTGTCACTGTCTTGTCATATGGGGAACTGGGATTTGAGGTTTGTCCTCCTCTCCCTGTAAAATGGTTGAATGGTAGGGTTCGGGGCCTAGCTTTGCTGCTCCTCTCCCTTGTAAAACTGCTGTCTTTTGTGTACAGCTGTCAATGTTTTTTGTAAACTGTTTTGTAATTTGTTTAATAAAATATAATATAACAGGCTTTAATCCCAGAATATAGCAGGTCTTAAGTCCAGAATATAGCAGGCCTTAAACCCAGAATATCGCAGGGCCTAATCCCAGAATCTGGCTGGGCCCAATCCCTGAATATAGCAGGCCTTAAACCCAGAATATAGCAGGCCATAGTCCCAGAATATAGCAGGGCTTAATCCCAGAATATAGCAGGCCTGAATCCCAGAATATAGCAGGCCATAAACCCAGAGTATAGCAGGCCTTAATTCCAGAATATAGCGATCCTAAAACCCAGAATATAGCAGGGTGTATCCAGGAATATCGTAGGCCTTAATCCCAGAATACAGCAGGCCGTAATCCCAGAATTTGCAAGTCTTAATCCCAAAATATAGCAGGCCTTAATACCAGAATATTGCAGAACGTATACGCAGAATATAGCAGGGCTTAATCCCAGAATGTAGCAGGCTTTAAACCCAGAATATATCAGGTCTTAAACTCAGATTTTCGCAGGGCTTAATCCGTGAATCTGGCTGGGCCTAATCTAAGAATATAGCAGGCCTTAATACAAGACTTTAGCACGGCTTAATGCCAGAATATAGCAGGCTTTAAACCCAGAATATTGCAGTGCTTAATCCCAGAATATAGCAGGCCTTAAACCCAGAATATAGGAGGGCTTAATCCCAGAATATAGCAGGCCTTAAACCCAGAATATAGCAAGGCTTAATCCCAGAATATAGCGTGCCTTAAATCCAGAATATAGCAGGAATTAAACACATAATATAGCAGGGGTTAATCCCAGAATATAGAAGGCCTTAGTCCCAGAATATAAAAGGGCTTAATCCCAGAATATAGCACGCCTTAATCCCAGAATATAGCAGGGATTAAACACATAATATAGCAGGGCTTAATCCCAGAATATAACAGGCCTTAATCCCAGAATATTGCAGGCCTAAAAACCAGAATATAGCAGGCCTTAGTCCCAGAATATAGCAGGGCTTAATCCCAGAATATAACAGGCCTTAATCCCAGAATATAGCAGGTCTTAAGTCCAGAATATAGCAGGCCTTAAACCCAGAATATCGCAGGGCTTATTCCCAGAATCTGGCTGGGCCCAATCCCTGAATATAGCAGGCCTTAAACCCAGAATATAGCAGGGCTTAATACCAGGATATAGCAGGCCTTAAAGCCAGAATATAGCAGGTCTTAATCCCAGAATATAGCAGGACGTAAACCCAGAATATAGCAGGCCTTAAACCCAGAATATAGCAGGGCTTAATCCCAGTATATAGCAGGCCTTATACCCAGAATATAGCAGGCCTTAATCCCAGAATATAGCTGGCCTTAAACCCTGAATATAGCAGGTCTTAATCCCAGAATATAGCAGGCCCTAATCCCAGAATATAGCAGGCCCTAAACCCAGAATATAGCAGGCCTTCATCCCAGAATATAGCAGGCCTTCATCCCAGAATATAGCAGGCCTTAAATCCAGAATATAGCAGGTATTAATCCCAGAATATAGCAGGCCCTAATCCCAGAATATAGCAGGCCTTCATCCCAGAATATAGCAGGCCTTAAATCCAGAATATAGCAGGTTTTAAACCCAGAATATAGCAGGCCTTAATCGCTGAATATAGCAGGCCCTAAACCCAGAATATAGCAGGCCCTAATCCCAGAATATTGCAGGCCTTCATCCCAGAATATAGCAGGCCTTAAATCCAGAATATAGCAGGTTTTAAACCCAGAATATAGCAGGCCTTAATCCCAGAATATAGCAGGTCTTAAACCCAGAATATAGCAGGTCTTAATCCCAGAATATAGCAGGCCTTAATTCCAGAATATAGCAGGCCTTAAACCCAGAATATAGCGTGGCTTTATCCCAGAGTCTAGCAGGCCTTAAATCCAGAATATAACAAGCCTTAAACCCAGAATATAGCAGGGCTTATTCACGGAACATAGCAGGATTTAAAACCAGAATATAGCAGTCCTTAATCCCAGAATATAGCAGGGCTTAAACCCAGAATATAGCAGGCCTTTATCCCAGAATATAGCAGCGCTTAGTCCCAGAATATAGCAGGCCTTAAACCCAGAATATAGCAGTCCTTAATCCCAGAATATAGCAGGGTTTTCAACACAGAATACAGCAGGCCTGAATCCCAGAATATAGCAGGCCTTAAACCCAGAATATAGCAGTCCTTAATCCAAGAATATAGCAGGCCTTAATCCCAGAATATAGCAGGGTTTTCAACACAGAATACAGCGGGCCTGAATCCCAGAATATAGCAGGGTTTAAACCCAGAACATAGCAGGGCTTTATCCCAGAGTCTAGCAGGCCTTAAACCCAGAATATTGCAGGCCGTGATCCCAGAATATAGCAGGCCTTAAACCCAGAGTAAAGCAGGCCTTAGTCCCAGAATACAGCAGTCCTTAAACCCAGAATATAGCCGGGTTTATCCAGGAATATCGCAGGCCTTAATCCCAAGATATAGCAGGTTGTAATCCCAGAATACAGCAGGGCTTAATCTCAGAATATAGCAGGCCTTAAACCCAGAATTTAGCAGCCTTAATCCCAGAATATAGCGGGGCTTAATTCCAGAATATAGCAGGGCTTAATCCCAGAATGTAGCAGGCCTGAAACCCAGAATATAGCAGGCCTTAAACCCAGAATATAGCAGGGCTTAATCCCAGTATATAGCAGGCCTTATACCCAGATTATAGCAGGCCTTAATCCCAGAATATAGCAGGGCCTAATCCCAGAATATATCAGGCCTTAATCCCAAAATAATGCAGGCCTTAATCACAGAATATAGCAGGCCTTAAACCCAGAATATAGCAGGCCTTAGACCCAGAATATAGCAGGTCTTAATCCCAGAATATATCAGACCATCAACCTAGAATATAGCAGGGCGTAATCTGAGTATATATAAGGCCATAATCCCAGAATATAATAGGCCTTAAACCCAGAATATAGCATGCCTTAATCCCAGAATACAGCAGGGATTAAACACATAATGTAACAGGCCTTAATCCCAGAATATAGCAGGCCTTAATCCCAGAATATATCAGACTTTAAACCAAGAATATAGCAGGGCTTAATCCGAGAATATATCAGGCCTTAAACCCAGAATATAAAAGGGCTTAATCCCAGAATATAACATGCCTTAATCCCAGAATATAGCAGGGATTAAACACATAATATAGCAGGGCTTAATCCCAGAATATAACAGGCCTTAATCCCAGAATATTGCAGGCCTAACAACCAGAATATAGCAGGCCTTAGTCCCAGAATATATCAGGGCTTAATCCCAGAATATAACAGGCCTTAATCCCACAATATAGCAGGCCTTAAAGCCAGAATATAGCAGGTTTTAATCCCAGAATATAGCAGGACATAAACCCAGAATATAGCAGGCCTTAAACCCAGAATATAGCAGGTCTTAATCCCAGAATATATCAGACCTTAATCCAAGAATATAGCAGGGCTTAATCCGAGAATATATCAGGCCTTAAACCCAGAATATAACAGGGCTTAATCACAGAATATAGCAGGGATTAAACACATAATATAGCAGGGGTTAATCCCAGAATATAGCAGGCCTTAAACCCGGAATAGAGCAGGGTTTAATCCCAGAATATAGCAGGCCTTAAACCCAGAATTTAACAGGGCTTAATCTCAGAATATAGCAGGCCCTAATCCCAGAATATAGCAGGCCTTCATCCCAGAATATAGCAGGATTTATACCCAGAATATCGCAGGCCTTAGTCCCAGAATATCGCAGGCCTTAATCCCAGAATATAGCAGGTCTTAAACCCAGAATATAGCAGCCCGTAATTCCAGAATATAGCAGGCCTTAAACCCAGAATATAGCAGGGCCTAAACCCAGAATATAGCAGGGCTTAATCCCAGTATATAGCAGGCCTTATACCCAGAATATAGCAGGCCTTAATCCCAGAATATAGCAGGGTCTAATCCCAGAATATATCAGGCCTTAATCCCAGAAAATAGCTGGCTTTAAACCCTGAATATAGCAGGTCTTAATTCCAGAATATTGCAGGCCCTAATCCCAGAATATAGCAGGCCTTAGTCCCAGAATATAGCAGGGCTTAATCCCAGAATATAACAGGCCTTAATCCCAGAATATTGCAGGCCTAAAAACCAGAATATAGCAGGCCTGAATCCCAGAATATAGCAGTCCTTAAACTCAGATTATTGCAGGGCTTAATCCGTGAATATGGCTGGGCCAAATCCCTGAAAATAGCAGGCCTTAATACCAGAATATAGCAGGGCTTAATGCCAGAATATAGCAGGCCTTAAACCCAGA
This sequence comes from Chiloscyllium plagiosum, assembly GCF_037043375.1. Classification (NCBI taxonomy): domain Eukaryota; kingdom Metazoa; phylum Chordata; class Chondrichthyes; order Orectolobiformes; family Hemiscylliidae; genus Chiloscyllium; species Chiloscyllium plagiosum. The sequence goes on along the minus strand of NW_028270147.1, from coordinate 86,420,585 downwards.
ATATCGCAGGGCTTAATCCCAGAATCTGGCTGGGCCTAATCCCTGAATATAGCAGGCCTTAAACCCAGAATATAGCAGGGCTTAATCCCAGAATATAGCAGGACATAAACCCAGAATATCGCATGTCTTAATCCGAGAATATAGCAGGCCTTAAACCCAGAATGTAGCAGGCCTTAAACCCAGAATATCGCAGGGTTTAATCCCAGAATATGGCTGGGCCTAATCCCTGAATATAGCAGGCCTTAATACCAGATTTTAGCAGGGCTTAATCCCAAAATATAGCAGGCCTTAAACCCAGTATATTGCAGGGCATAATCCCCGAATATAGCAGGCCTTAAACCCAGAATATAGGAGGGCGTAATCCCAGAATATAGCATTTCTTTAAATCCAGAATATAGGAGGGCTTAATCGCAGAATATAGCAGGACTTAAACCCAGAATATAGCAAGGCTTAATCCCAGAATATAGCGTGCCTAAATCCCAGAATATAGCAGGGATTAAACACATAATATAGTACGGGTTAATCCCAGAATATAGCAGGGGTTAATCCCAGAATATAGCAGGCCTGAATCCCAGAATATAGCAGGCCATAAACCCAGAGTATAGCAGGCCTTAATTTCAGAATATAGCGATCCTTAAACCCAGAATATAGCAGGGTTTATCCAGGAATATCGTAGGCCTTAATCCCAGAATACAGCAGGCCGTAATCCCAGAATTTGCAAGTCTTAATCCCAAAATATAGCAGGGTTTAATACCAGAATATTGCAGAACGTATACGCAGAATATAGCAGGTCTTAATCCCAGAATATAGCAGGCTTTAAACCCAGAATATAGCAGCCTTAATCCCAGAATATAGCCGGCTTTAAACCCAGAATGTCGAAGCCTTAATCCCAGAATATAGTGGGGCTTAATTCCAGAATATAGCAGGGCTTAATCCCAGAATATAGCAGGCCTTAAACCCAGAATATAGCAAGCCTTAATCCCAGAATATAGCAGGGCTTAATCCCAGAATATAGCAGGTCTTAAACCCAGAATATAGCAGTCCTTAATCCCAGAATATAGCAGGGCTTAATGCCAGAATATAGCAGGCTTTAAACCCAGCATATTGCAGGGCTTAATCCCAGAATATAGCAGGCCTTAAACCCAGAATATAGCAGGCCTTAAACTCAGATTATCGCAGGGCTTAATCCGTGAATCTGGCTGTGCCTAATCTAAGAATATAGCAGGCCTTAATACAAGACTTTAGCACGGCTTAATGCCAGAATATAGCAGCTTTAAACCCAGAATATAGGAGGGCTTAATCCCAGAATATAGCAGGCCTTAAACCCAGAATATAAGAGGGCTTAATCCCAGAATATATCAGGCCTTAATCCCAGAAAATAGCTGGCTTTAAACCCTGAATATAGCAGGTCTTAATTCCAGAATATTGCAGGCCCTAATCCCAGAATATAGCAGGCCTTAGTCCCAGAATATAGCAGGGCTTAATCCCAGAATATAACAGGCCTTAATCCCAGAATATTGCAGGCCTAAAAACCAGAATATAGCAGGCCTGAATCCCAGAATATAGCAGTCCTTAAACTCAGATTATTGCAGGGCTTAATCCGTGAATATGGCTGGGCCAAATCCCTGAAAATAGCAGGCCTTAATACCAGAATATAGCAGGGCTTAATGCCAGAATATAGCAGGCCTTAAACCCAGAATATCGCAGGGCTTAATCCCAGAATCTGGCTGGGCCTAATCCCTGAATATAGCAGGCCTTAAACCCAGAATATAGCAGGGCTTAATCCCAGAATATAGCAGGACATAAACCCAGAATATCGCATGTCTTAATCCGAGAATATAGCAGGCCTTAAACCCAGAATATAGCAGGCCTTAAACCCAGAATATCGCAGGGTTTAATCCCAGAATATGGCTGGGCCTAATCCCTGAATATAGCAGGCCTTAATACCAGATTTTAGCAGGGCTTAATCCCAAAATATAGCAGGCCTTAAACCCAGTATATTGCAGGGCATAATCCCCGAATATAGCAGGCCTTAAACCCAGAATATAGGAGGGCGTAATCCCAGAATATAGCATTTCTTTAAATCCAGAATATAGGAGGGCTTAATCGCAGAATATAGCAGGACTTAAACCCAGAATATAGCAAGGCTTAATCCCAGAATATAGCGTGCCTAAATCCCAGAATATAGCAGGGATTAAACACATAATATAGTACGGGTTAATCCCAGAATATAGCAGGGGTTAATCCCAGAATATAGCAGGCCATAGTCCCAGAATATAGCAGGGCTTAAACCCAGAATATAGCAGGCCTGAATCCCAGAATATAGCAGGCCATAAACCCAGAGTATAGCAGGCCTTAATTTCAGAATATAGCGATCCTTAAACCCAGAATATAGCAGGGTTTATCCAGGAATATCGTAGGCCTTAATCCCAGAATACAGCAGGCCGTAATCCCAGAATTTGCAAGTCTTAATCCCAAAATATAGCAGGGTTTAATACCAGAATATTGCAGAACGTATACGCAGAATATAGCAGGTCTTAATCCCAGAATATAGCAGGCTTTAAACCCAGAATATAGCAGCCTTAATCCCAGAATATAGCCGGCTTTAAACCCAGAATGTCGAAGCCTTAATCCCAGAATATAGTGGGGCTTAATTCCAGAATATAGCAGGGCTTAATCCCAGAATATAGCAGGCCTTAAACCCAGAATATAGCAAGCCTTAATCCCAGAATATAGCAGGGCTTAATCCCAGAATATAGCAGGTCTTAAACCCAGAATATAGCAGTCCTTAATCCCAGAATATAGCAGGGCTTAATGCCAGAATATAGCAGGCTTTAAACCCAGCATATTGCATGGCTTAATCCCAGAATATAGCAGGCCTTAAACCCAGAATATAGCAGGCCTTAAACTCAGATTATCGCAGGGCTTAATCCGTGAATCTGGCTGTGCCTAATCTAAGAATATAGCAGGCCTTAATACAAGACTTTAGCACGGCTTAATGCCAGAATATAGCAGGCTTTAAACCCAGAATATAGGAGGGCTTAATCCCAGAATATAGCAGGCCTTAAACCCAGAATATAGGAGGGCTTAATCCCAGAATATAGCAGGCCTTAAACCCAGAATATAGCAAGGCTTAATCCCAGAATATAGCCTGCCTTAATCCCAGAATATAGCAGGAATTAAACACATAATATAGCAGGGGTTAATCCCAGAATATAGAAGGCCTTAGTCCCAGAATATAAAAGGGCTTAATCCCAGAATATAGCACGCCTTAATCCCAGAATATAGCAGGGATTAAACACATAATATAGCAGGGCTTAATCCCAGAATATAACAGGCCTTAATCCCAGAATATTGCAGGCCTAAAAACCAGAATATAGCAGGCCTTAGTCCCAGAATATAGCAGGGCTTAATCCCAGAATATAACAGGCCTTAATCCCAGAATATAGCAGGTCTTAAGTCCAGAATATAGCAGGCCTTAAACCCAGAATATCGCAGGGCTTATTCCCAGAATCTGGCTGGGCCCAATCCCTGAATATAGCAGGCCTTAAACCCAGAATATAGCAGGGCTTAATACCAGGATATAGCAGGCCTTAAAGCCAGAATATAGCAGGTCTTAATCCCAGAATATAGCAGGACTTAAACCCAGAATATAGCAGGCCTTAAACCCAGAATATAGCAGGGCTTAATCCCAGAATATAGCTGGCCTTAAACCCTGAATATAGCAGGTCTTAATCCCAGAATATAGCAGGCTTTAATCCCAGAATATAGCAGGCCCTAAACCCAGAATATAGCAGGCCTTAAATCCAGCATATAGCAGGTCTTAAGTCCAGAATATAGCAGGCCTTAAACCCAGAATATCGCAGGGCTTAATCCCAGAATCTGGCTGGGCCCAATCCCTGAATATAGCAGGCCTTAAACCCAGAATATAGCAGGGCTTAATACCAGGATATAGCAGGCCTTATACCCAGAATATAGCAGGCCTTATACCCAGAATATAGCTGGCCTTAAACCCTGAATATAGCTGGCCTTAAACCCTGAATATAGCAGGTCTTAATCCCAGAATATAGCAGGCTTTAATCCCAGAATATAGCAGGCCCTAAACCCAGAATATAGCAGGCCCAAATCCCAGAACATAGCAGGCCTTCATCCCAGAATATAGCAGGCCTTAAATCCAGAATATAGCAGGTATTAATCCCAGAATATAGCAGGCCCTAATCCCAGAATATAGCAGGCCTTCATCCCAGAATATAGCAGGCCTTAAATCCAGAATATAGCAGGTTTTAAACCCAGAATATATCAGGCCTTAATCGCTGAATATAGCAGGCCCTAAACCCAGAATATCGCAGGCCCTAATCCCAGAATATAGCAGGCCTTCATCCCAGAATATAGCAGGCCTTAAATCCAGAATATAGCAGGTTTTAAACCCAGAATATAGCAGACCTTAAACCCAGAATATAGCAGGTCTTAATCCCAGAATATAGCAGGCCTTAATCCCAGAATATAGCAGGGCTTAATCCCAGAATATAACAGGCCTTAATCCCAGAATATAGCAGGTCTTAAGTCCAGAATATAGCAGGCCTTATACCCAGAATATCGCAGGGCTTAATCCCAGAATCTGGCTGGGCCCAATCCCTGAATATAGCAGGCCTTAAACCCAGAATATAGCAGGGCTTAATACCAGGATATAGCAGGCCTTAAAGCCAGAATATAGCAGGTCTTAATCCCAGAATATAGCAGGACTTAAACCCAGAATATAGCAGGCCTTAAACCCAGAATATAGCCGGCCTTAATCCCAGAATTTAGCTGGCCTTAAATCCAGAATATAGCAGGTATTAATCCCAGAATATAGCAGGCCCTAATCCCAGAATATAGCAGGCCTTCATCCCAGAATATAGCAGGCCTTAAATCCAGAATATAGCAGGTTTTAAACCCAGAATATAGCAGGCCTTAATCGCTGAATATAGCAGGCCCTAAACCCAGAATATAGCAGGCCCTAATCCCAGAATATAGCAGGCCTTCATCCCAGAATATAGCAGGCCTTAAATCCAGAATATAGCCGGTTTTAAACCCAGAATATAGCAGGCCTTAATCCCAGAATATAGCAGGTCTTAAACCCAGAATATAGCAGGTCTTAATCCCAGAATATAGCAGGCCTTAATTCCAGAATATAGCAGGCCTTAAACCCAGAATATAGCGTGGCTTTATCCCAGAGTCTAGCAGGCCTTAAATCCAGAATATAGCAGGGCTTATTCACGGAATATAGCAGGATTTAAACCCAGAATATAGCAGTCCTTAATCCCAGAATATAGCAGGATTTAAACCCAGAACATAGCTGGGCTTTATCCCAGAGTCTAGCAGGCCTTAAACCCAGAATATTGCAGGCTGTGATCCCAGAATATAGCTGGCCTTAAACCCAGAGTAAAGCAGGCCTTAGTCCCAGAATACAGCAGTCCTTAAACCCAGAATATAGCCGGGCTTATCCAGGAATATCGCAGGCCTTAATCCCAAGATATAGCAGGTGGTAATCCCAGAATACAGCAGGGCTTAATCTCAGAATATAGCAGGCCTTAAACACAGAATATAGCAGCCTTAATCCCAGAATATAGCGGGGCTTAATTCCAGAATATAGCAGGGCTTAATCCCAGAATGTAGCAGGCCTTAAACCCAGAATATAGCAGGGCTCAATCCCAGTATATAGCAGGCCTTAAACCCAGAATATAGCAGGCCTTAAACCCAAAATATCGCAGGGCTTAATCCCAGAATCTGGCTGGGCCTAATTCGTGAATATAGCAGGCATTAAACCCAGAATATCGCAGGGCTTAATCCCAGAATATAGCAGGCCTTAAACCCAGAATATAGCAGGCCTTAAACTCAGATTATCGCAGGGCTTAATCCGTGAATCTGGCTGGGCCTAATCTAAGAATATAGCAGGCCTTAATACAAGACTTTAGCACGGCTTAATGCCAGAATATAGCAGGATTTGAACCCAGAATATTGCAGTGCTTAATCCCAGAATATAGCAGGCCTTAAACCCAGAAGATAGGAGGGCTTAATCCCAGAATATAGCAGGCCTTAAACCCAGAATATAGCAAGGCTTAATCCCAGAATATAGCGTGCCATAATCCCAGAATATAGCAGGAATTAAACATATAATATAGCAGGGGTTAATCCGAGAATATATCAGGCCTTAGTCCCAGAATATAAAAGGGCTTAATCCCAGAATATAGCACGCCTTAATCCCAGAATATAGCAGGTATTAAACACATAATATAGCAGGGCTTAATCCCAGAATATAACAGGCCTTAATCCCAGAATATTGCAGGCCTAAAAACCAGAATATAGCAGGCCTTAGTCCCAGAATATAGCAGGGCTTAATCCCAGAATATAACAGGCCTTAATCCCAGAATATAGCAGGTCTTAAGTCCAGAATATAGCAGGCCTTAAACCCAGAATATCGCAGGGCTTAATCCCAGAATCTGGCTGGGCCCAATCCCTGAATATAGCAGGCCTTAAACCCAGAATATAGCAGGGCTTAATACCAAGATATAGCAGGCCTTAAAGCCAGAATATAGCAGGTCTTAATCCCAGAATATAGCAGGACTTAAACCCAGAATATAGCAGGCCTTAAACCCAGAATATAGCAGGGCTTAATCCCAGTATATAGCAGGCCTTATACCCAGAATATAGCAGGCCTTAATCCCAGAATATAGCAGGGCTTAATCCCAGTATATAGCAGGCCTTATACCCAGAATATAGCAGGTCTTAAGTCCAGAATATAGCAGGCCTTAAACCCAGAATATCGCAGGGCTTAATCCCAGAATCTGGCTGGGCCCAATCCCTGAATATAGCAGGCCTTAAACCCAGAATATAGCAGGGCTTAATACCAGGGTATAGCAGGCCTTAAAGCCAGACTATATCAGGTCTTAATCCCAGAATATAGCAGGACTTAAACCCAGAATATAGCAGGCCTTAAACCCAGAATATAGCAGGGCGTAATCCCAGTATATAGCAGGCCTTATACCCAGAATATAGCAGGCCTTAATCCCAGAATATAGCTGGCCTTAAACCCTGAATATAGCAGATCTTAATCCCAGAATATAGCAGGCTTTAATCCCAGAATATAGCAGGCCCTAAACCCAGAATATAGCAGGCCCACATCCCAGAAAATAGCATGCCTTCATCCCAGAATATAGCAGGCCTTAAATCCAGAATATAGCAGGTATTAATCCCAGAATATAGCAGGCCCTAATCCCAGAATATAGCAGGCCTTCATCCCAGAATATAGCAGGCCTTAAATCCAGAATATAGCAGGTTTTAAACCCAGAATATAGCAGGCCTTAATCCCTGAATATAGCAGGCCCTAAACCCAGAATATAGCAGGCCCTAATCCCAGAATATAGCAGGCCTTCATCCCAGAATATAGCAGGCCTTAAATCCAGAATATAGCAGGTTTTAAACCCAGAATATAGCAGGCCTTAATCCCAGAATATAGCAGGTCTTAAACCCAGAATATAGCAGGTCTTAATCCCAGAATATAGCAGGCCTTAATTCCAGAATATAGCAGGCCTTAAACCCAGAATATAGCGTGGCTTTATCCCAGAGTCTAGCAGGCCTTAAATCCAGAACATAACAAGCCTTAAACCCAGAATATAGCAGTCCTTAATCCCAGAATATAGCAGGATTTAAACCCAGAATATAGCAGTCCTTAATCCCAGAATATAGCAGGCCTTAAACCCAGAATATAGCAGTCCTTAATCCCAGAATATAGCAGGGTTTCCAACACAGTATACAGCAGGGTTTTCAACACAGAATACAGCAGGCCTGAATCCCAGAATATAGCAGGCCTTAAACCCAGAATATAGCAGTCCTTAATCCAAGAATATAGCAGGCCTTAATCCCAGAATATAGCAGGGTTTTCAACACAGAATACAGCGGGCCTGAATCCCAGAATATAGCAGGGTTTAAACCCAGAACATAGCAGGGCTTTATCCCAGAGTCTAGCAGGCCTTAAACCCAGAATATTGCAGGCCGTGATCCCAGAATATAGCAGGCCTTAAACCCAGAGTAAAGCAGGCCTTAGTCCCAGAATACAACAGTCCTTAAACCCAGAATATAGCCGGGCTTATCCAGGAATATCACAGGCCTTAATCCCAAGATATAGCAGGTTGTAATCCCAGAATACAGCAGGGCTTAATCTCAGTATATAGGAGGCCTTAAACCCAGAATTTAGCAGCCTTAATCCCAGAATATAGCGGGGCTTAATTCCAGAAATAGCAGGGCTTAATCCCAGAATGTAGCAGGCCTGAAACCCAGAATATAGCAGGCCTTAAACCCAGAATATAGCAGGGCTTAATCCCAGTATATAGCAGGCCTTATACCCAGAATATAGCAGGCCTTAATCCCAGAATATAGCAGGGCCTAATCCCAGAATATATCAGGCCTTAATCCCAAAATAATGCAGGCCTTAATCACAGAATATAGCAGGCCTTAAACCCAGAATATAGCAGGCCTTAGACCCAGAATATAGCAGGTCTTAATCCCAGAATATATCAGACCTTCAACCAAGAATATAGCAGGGCTTAATCTGAGTATATAAGGCCATAATCCCAGAATATAATAGGCCTTAAACCCAGAATATAGCAAGCCTTAATCCCAGAATACAGCAGGGATTAAACACATAATGTAACAGGCCTTGATCCCAGAATATAACAGGCCTTAATCCCAGAATATATCAGACCTTAAACCAAGAATATAGCAGGGCTTAATCCGAGAATATATCAGGCCTTAAACCCAGAATATAAAAGGGCTTAATCCCAGAATATAGCAAGCCTTAATCCTAGAATATAGCAGGGATTAAACACATAATATAGCAGGGCTTAATCCCAGAATATAACAGGCCTTAATCCCAGAATATTGCAGGCCTAAAAACCAGAATATAGCAGGCCTTAGTCCCAGAATATATCAGGGCTTAATCCCAGAATATAACAGGCCTTAATCCCAGAATATAGCAGGCCTTAAATCCAGAATATAGCAGGCCTTAAACCCAGAATATCGCAGGGCTTAATCCCATAATCTGGCTGGGCCCAATCCCTGAATATAGCAGGCCTTAAACCCAGAATATAGCAGGGCTTAATACCAGGATATAGCAGGCCTTAAAGCCAGAATATAGCAGGTTTTAATCCCAGAATATAGCAGGACTTAAACCCAGAATATAGCAGGCCTTAAACCCAGAATATAGCAGGGCTTAATCCCAGTATATAGCAAGCCTTATACCCAGAATATAGCAGGCCTTAATCCCAGAATATAGCAGGGCCTAATTCCAGAATATATCAGGCCTTAATCCCAGAATATAGCTGGCCTTAAACCCAGAATATAGCAGGGCATAATTCCAGAATATTGCAGGCCCTAATCCCAGAATATAGCAGGCCTTAGTCACAGAATATAGCAGGGCTTAATCCCAGAATATAACAGGCCTTAATCCCAGAATATTGCAGGCCTAAAAACCAGAATATAGCAGGCCCTAGTCCCAGAATATAGCAGGGCTTAATCCCAGAATATAACAGGCCTTAATCCCAGAATATTGCAGGCCTAAAAACCAGAATATAGCAGGCCTGAATCCCAGAATATAGCAGTCCTTAAACTCAGATTATTGCAGGGCTTAATCCGTGAATATGGCTGGGCCTAATCCCTGAAAATAGCAGGCCTTAATACCAGAATATAGCAGGGCTTAATGCCAGAATGTAGCAGGCCTTAAACCCAGAATATCGCAGGGCTTAATCCCAGAATCTGGCTGGGCTTAATCCCTGAATATAGCAGGCCTTAAACCCAGAATATAGCAGGGCTTAATCCCAGAATATAGCAGGACATAAACCCAGAATATTGCATGTCTTAATCCGAGAATATAGCAGGCCTTAAACCCAGAATATAGCAGGCCTTAAACCCAGAATATCGCAGGGCTTAATCCCAGAATATGACTGGGCCTAATCCCTGAATATAGCAGGCCTTAATACCAGATTTTAGCAGGGCTTAATCCCAAAATATAGCAGGCCTTAAACCCAGAATATTGCAGGGCATAATCCCCGAATATAGCAGGCCTTAAACCCAGAATATAGGAAGGCGTAATCCCAGAATATAGCATTTCTTTAAACCCAGAATATAGGAGGGCTTAATCGCAGAATATAGCAGGACTTAAACCCAGAATATAGCAAGGCTTAATCCCAGAATATAGCGTGCCTAAATCCCAGAATATAGCAGGGATTAAACACATAATATAGCACGGGTTAATCCCAGAATATAGCAGGGGTTAATCCCAGAATATAACAGGCCTTAAACCCAGAATATCGCAGGGCTTAATCCCAGAATCTGGCTGGGCTTAATCCCTGAATATAGCAGGCCTTAAACCCAGAATATAGCAGGGCTTAATCCCAGAATATAGCAGGACATAAACCCAGAATATCGCATGTCTTAATCCGAGAATATAGCAGGCCTTAAACCCAGAATATAGCAGACCTTAAACCAGAATATCGCAGGGCTTAATCCCAGAATATGACTGGGCCTAATCCCTGAATATAGCAGGCCTTAATACCAGATTTTAGCAGGGCTTAATCCCAAAATATAGCAGGCCTTAAACCCAGAATATTGCAGGGCATAATCCCCGAATATAGCAGGCCTTAAACCCAGAATATAGGAAGGCGTAATCCCAGAATATAGCATTTCTTTAAACCCAGAATATAGGAGGGCTTAATCCCAGAATATAGCAGGACTTAAACCCAGAATATAGCAAGGCTTAATCCCAGAATATAGCGTGCCTAAATCCCAGAATATAGCAGGGATTAAACACATAATATAGTACGGGTTAATCCCAGAATATAGCAGGGGTTAATCCCAGAATATAACAGGCCTTAAACCCAGAATATCGCAGGGCTTAATCCCAGAATCTGGCTGGGCCTAATCCCTGAATATAGCAGGCCTTAAACCCAGAATATAGCAGGGCTTAATCCCAGAATATAGCAGGACATAAACCCAGAATATCGCATGTCTTAATCCGAGAATATAGCAGGCCTTAAACCCAGAATATAGCAGACCTTAAACCCAGAATATCGCAGGGCTTAATCCCAGAATATGACTGGGCCTAATCCCTGAATATAGCAGGCCTTAATACCAGATTTTAGCAGGGCTTAATCCCAAAATATAGCAGGCCTTAAACCCAGAATATTGCAGGGCATAATCCCCGAATATAGCAGGCCTTAAACCCAGAATATAGGAGGGCGTAATCCCAGAATATAGCATTTCTTTAAACCCAGAATATAGGAGGGCTTAATCCCAGAATATAGCAGGACTTAAACCCAGAATATAGCAAGGCTTAATCCCAGAATATAGCGTGCCTAAATCCCAGAATATAGCAGGGATTAAACACATAATATAGCACGGGTTAATCCCAGAATATAGCAGGGGTTAATCCCAGAATATAGCAGGCCATAGTCCCAGATTATAGCAGGGCTTAATCCCAGAATATAGCAGGCCTGAATCCCAGAATATAGCAGGCCATAAACCCAGAGTATAGCAGGCCTTAATTTCAGAATATAGCGATCCTTAAACCCAGAATATAGCAGGGTTTATCCAGGAATATCGTAGGCCTTAATCCCAGAATACAGCAGGCCGTAATCCCAGAATTTGCAAGTCTTAATCCCAAAATATAGCAGGGCTTAATACCAGAATATTGCAGAACGTATACGCAGAATATAGCAGGTCTTAATCCCAGAATATAGCAGGCTTTAAACCCAGAATGTCGCAGCCTTAATCCCAGAATATAGTGGGGCTTAATTCCAGAATATAGCAGGGCTTAATCCCAGAATATAGCAGGCCTTAAACCCAGAATATAGCAAGCCTTAATCCCAGAATATAGCAGGGCTTAATCCCAGATTATAGCAGGTCTTAAACCCAGAATATAGCAGTCCTTAATCCCAGAATATAGCAGGGCTTAATGCCAGAATATAGCAGGCTTTAAACCCAGCATATTGCAGGGCTTAATCCCAGAATATAGCAGGCCTTAAACCCAGAATATAGCAGGCCTTGAACTCAGATTATCGCAGGGCTTAATCCGTGAATCTGGCTGGGCCTAATCTAAGAATATCGCAGGCCTTAATACAAGACTTTAGCATGGCTTAATGCCAGAATATAGCAGGCTTTAAACCCAGAATATTGCAGTGCTTAATCCCAGAATATAGCAGGCCTTAAACCCAGAATATAGGAGGGCTTAATCCCAGAATATAGCAGGCCTTAAACCCAGAATATAGCAAGGCTTAATCCCAGAATATAGCGTGCCTTAATCCCAGAATATAGCAGGAATTAAACACATAATATAGCAGGGGTTAATCCCAGAATATAGAAGGCCTTAGTCCCAGAATATAGCAGGGCTTAATCCCAGAATATTGCAGGCCTGAAAACCTGAATATAGCAGGCCTTAATCCCAGAATATAGTAGTCCTTAAACCCAGAATATGGCAGGGTTTATCCAGGAATATTGCAGGTCTTAATCCCAAAAGATAGCAGGCCTTAATCCCAGAATATTGCAGAACGTATATGCAGAATATAGCAGGTCTTAATCTCAGAATATAGCAGGCCTTAAACCCAGAATATAGCAACGTTAATCCCAGAATATAGTGGGGCTTAATTCCAGAATATAGCAGGGCTTAATTCCAGAATATAGCAGGACTTAAAGCCAGTATATAGCAGGCCTTAATCCCTGAATATAGCAGGCCTTAAACCCAGAATATAGCAGGGCTTAATCTGAGAATATATCAGGCCTTAAACCCAGAATATAGCAGGCCGTAATCCCAGAATACAGCAGGCCTGAATCCCAAAATATAGCAGGCCTTAATCTCAGAATATTGCAGAACGTATAAGCAGAATATAGCAGGGTTTAATCTCAGAATATTGCAGGCCTTAACCCCAGAATATAGCAGCCTTAATCCCAGAATATAGCGGGGCTGAATTCCAGAATATAGCAGGCCGTAATCCCAGAATACAGCAGGCCTGAATCCCAAAATATAGCAGGCCTTACTCTCAGAATATTGCAGAACGTATACGCAGAATATAGCAGGGTTTAATCTCAGAATATTGCAGGCCTTAAACCCAGAATATAGCAGCCTTAATCCCAGAATATAGCGGGGCTGAATTCCAGAATATAGCAGGGCTTAATCCCAGAATATAGCAGGCCTTAAACCCAGTATATAGCAGGCCTTAATCCCAGATTATATCAGACCTTAAACCCAGAATATAGCAGGCCGCAATCCCAGAATACAGCAGGCCTGAATCCCAAAATATAGCAGGGTTTAATCTCAGAATATTGCAGAATGTATACGTAGAATAGAGCAGGGCTTAATCTCAGCATATAGCAGGCCTTAAACCCAGAATATAGCAGCCTTAATCCCAGAATATAGCGGGGCTTAATTCCAGAATATAGCAGGTCTTAATCCCAGAATATAGCAGGCCTTAAACCCAAAATATAGCAGGGCTTAATCCCAGTATATAGCAGGCCTAAACCCAGTATATAGCAGGCCTTAATCCCAGAATATAGCAGGGCCTATTCCCATATTATATCAGGCCTTAATCCCAAAATAATGCAGGGCTTAATCCCAGAATATAGCAGGCCTTAAACCCAGAATATAGCAGGCCTTAATACAAGACTTTAGCACGGCTTAATGCCAGAATATAGCAGGCTTTAAACCCAGAATATTGCAGTGCTTAATCCCAGAATATAGCAGGCCTTAAACCCAGAATATCGCAGGGCTTAATCCCAGAATCTGGCTGGGCTTAATCCCTGAATATAGCAGGCCTTAAACCCAGAATATAGCAGGGCTTAATCCCAGAATATAGCAGGACATAAACCCAGAATATCGCATGTCTTAATCCGAGAATATAGCAGGCCTTAAACCCAGAATATAGCAGGCCTTAAACCCAGAATATCGCAGGGCTTAATCCCAGAATATGGCTGGGCCTAATCCCTGAATATAGCAGGCCTTAATACCAGATTTTAGCAGGGCTTAATCCCAAAATATAGCAGGCCTTAAACCCAGAATATTGCAGGGCATAATCCCCGAATATAGCAGGCCTTAAACCCAGAATATAGGAGGGCGTAATCCCAGATTAAAGCATTTCTTTAAACCCAGAATATAGGAGGGCTTAATCCCAGAATATAGCAGGACTTAAACCCAGAATATAGCAAGGCTTAATCCCAGAATATAGCGTGCCTAAATCCCAGAATATAGCAGGGATTAAACACATAATATAGCACGGGTTAATCCCAGAATATAGCAGGGGTTAATCCCAGAATATAACAGGCCTTAATCCCAGAATATTGCAGGCCTAAAAACCAGAATATAGCAGGCCTGAAGCCCAGAATATAGCAGGCCTTAAACTCAGATTATTGCAGGGCTTAATCTGTGAATCTGGCTGGGACTAATCCCTGAAAATAGCAGGCCTTAATACCAGATTTTAGCAGGGCTTAATGCCAGAATATAGCAGGCCTTAAACCCAGAATATCGCAGGGCTTAATCCCAGAACCTGGCTGGGCCTAATCCCTGAATATAGCAGGGCTTAATCCCAGAATATAGCAGGGCTTAATCCCACGATATAGCAGGCCTTAAACCCAGAATATAGCAGGGCTTAATACCAGAATATAGCAGGACATAAACCCAGAATATCGCAGGGCTTAATCCCAGAATATAGCAGGCCTTACACCCAGAATATAGCAGGCCTTAAACCCAGAATATCGCATGGCTTAATCCCAGAATCTGGCTGGGCCTAATCCCTGAATATAGCAGGCCTTAATACCAGAGTTTAGCAGGGCTTAATCCCAAAATATAGCAGGCTTTAACCCAGAATATAGCAGGGCTTAATCCCAGAATATAGAAGGCCTTAAACCCAGAATATAACAGAGCTTAATCCCAGAATATAGCATGCCTTAAACGCAGAATATAGGAGGGCTTAATCCCAGAATATAGCAGGACTTAAACCCAGAATATAGCAAGGCTTAATCCCAGAATATAGCGTGGCTAAATCCCAGAATATAGCAGGCCTTAAACCCAGAATATAGCAGGGCTTATTCACGGAATATAGCAGGATTTAAACCCAGAATATAGCAGTCCTTAATCCCAGAATATAGCAGGATTTAAACCCAGAACATAGCTGGGCTTTATCCCAGAGTCTAGCAGGCCTTAAACCCAGAATATTGCAGGCCGTGATCCCAGAATATAGCAGGCCTTAAACCCAGAGTAAAGCAGGCCTTAGTCCCAGAATACAGCAGTCCTTAAACCCAGAATATAGCCGGGCTTATCCAGGAATATCGCAGGCCTTAATCCCAAGATATAGCAGGTGGTAATCCCAGAATACAGCAGGGCTTAATCTCAGAATATAGGAGGCCTTAAACCCAGAATATAGCAGCCTTAATCCCAGAATATAGCGGGGCTTAATTCCAGAATATAGCAGGGCTTAATCCCAGAATGTAGCAGGCCTTAAACCCAGAATATAGCAGGGCTCAATCCCAGTATATAGCAGGCCTTATACCCAGAATATAGCAGGCCTTAATCCCAGAATATAGCAGGCCTTAATCTCAGAATATAGCAGGCATTAAACCCAGAATATAGCAGGCCTTAAATCCAGAATATAGCGGGGCTTAATTCCAGAATATAGCAGGCCTTCATCCCAGAATATAGCAGGCCTTAAATCCAGAATATAGCCGGTTTTAAACCCAGAATATGCAGGCCTTAATCCCAGAATATAGCAGGTCTTAAACCCAGAATATAGCAGGCCTTAATCCCAGAATATAGCAGGCCTTCATCCCAGAATATAGCAGGCCTTAAATCCAGAATATAGCAGGTTTTAAACCCAGAATATAGCAGGCCTTAATCCCAGAATATAGCAGGCCTTAAACCCAGAATATAGCAGGGCTTATTCACGGAATATAGCAGGATTTAAACCCAGAATATAGCAGTCCTTAATCCCAGAATATAGCAGGATTTAAACCCAGAACATAGCTGGGCTTTATCCCAGAGTCTAGCAGGCCTTAACCCAGAATATTGCAGGCCGTGATCCCAGAATATAGCAGGCCTTAAACCCAGAGTAAAGCAGGCCTTAGTCCCAGAATACAGCAGTCCTTAAACCCAGAATATAGCCGGGCTTATCCAGGAATATCGCAGGCCTTAATCCCAAGATATAGCAGGTGGTAATCCCAGAATACAGCAGGGCTTAATCTCAGAATATAGGAGGCCTTAAACCCAGAATATAGCAGCCTTAATCCCAGAATATAGCGGGGCTTAATTCCAGAATATACCAGGGCTTAATCCCAGAATGTAGCAGGCCTTAAACCCAGAATATAGCAGGGCTCAATCCCAGTATATAGCAGGCCTTATACCCAGAATATAGCAGGCCTTAATCCCAGAATATAGCAGGCCTTAATCTCAGAATATAGCAGGCATTAAACCCAGAATATAGAAGCCTTAATCCCAGAATATAGCGGGGCTTAATTCCAGAATATAGCAGGCCTTAAATCCAGAATATAGCAGGCCTTAAACCCAGAATATAGCATGCCTTAAACCCAAAATATCGCAGGGCTTAATTCCAGAATCTGGCTGGGCCTAATTCCTGAATATAGCAGGCCTTAAACCCAGAATATCGCAGGGCTTAATCCCAGAATATAGCAGGCCTTAAACCCAGAATATAGCAGGCCTTAAACTCAGATTATCGCAGGGCTTAATCCGTGAATCTGGCTGGGCCTAATCTAAGAATATAGCAGGCCTTAATACAAGACTTTAGCACGGCTTAATGCCAGAATAGAGCAGGATTTAAACCCAGAATATTGCAGTGCTTAATCCCAGAATATAGCAGGCCTTAAACCCAGAATATAGCAAGGCTTAATCCCAGAATATAGCGTGCCTTAATCCCAGAATATAGCAGGAATTAAACACATAATATAGCAGGGGTTAATACGAGAATATATCAGGCCTTAATCCCAGAATATAAAAGGGCTTAATCCCAGAATATAGCACGCCTTAATCCCAGAATATAGCAGGGATTAAACACATAATATAGCAAGGCTTAATCCCAGAATATAACAGGCCTTAATCCCAGAATATAACAGGGCTTAATCCCAGAATATAGCATGCCTTAAACCCAGAATATAGGAGGGCTTAATCCCAGAATATAGCAGGACTTAAACCCAGAATATAGCAAGGCTTAATCCCAGAATATAGCGTGCCTAAATCCCAGAATATAGCAGGGATTAAACCCAGAATATAGCAGGGCTTAATCCCAGAATATTGCAGGCCTAAAAACCAGAATATAGCAGGCCTGAAACCCAGAATATAGCAGGCCATAACCCCAGAGTATAGCAGGCCTTAATTCCAGAATATAGCAATCCTTAAACCCAGAATATAGCAGGGTTTATCCAGGAATATCGTAGGACTTAATCCCAGAATATAGCAGGCCGTAATCCCAGAATTTGCAAGTCTTAATCCCAAAATATAGCAGACCTTAATCCCAGAATATTGCAGAACGTATACGCAGAATATAGCAGGTCTTAATCTCAGAATATAGCAGGTCTTAAACCCAGAATATAGCAGCCTTAATCCCAGAATATAGTGGGGCTTAATTCCAGAATATATCAGGGCTTAATCCCAGAATATAGCAGGCCTTAAACCCAGAATATAGCAAGCCTTAATCCCAGAATATAGCAGGGCTTAATCCCAGAATATAGCAGGTCTTAAACCCAGTATAAAGCAGTCCTTAATCCTAGAATATAGCAGGTCTTATACCCAGAGCATTGCAGGCCTTAAACCCAGAATATAGCAGGCCTTAAATCCAGAATATAGCAGGCCTTAAATCCAGAATATAGCAGGCCTTAATACCAGATTATCGCAGTGCTTAATTCGTGAATCTGGCTGGGCCTAATCCCTGAATATAGCAGGCCTTAATACCAGATTTTAGCAGGGATTAATGCCAGAATATAGCAGGCTGTAAACCCACAATATTGCAGGGCTTAATCCCTGAATATAGCAGGCCTTAAACCCAGAATATAGCAGGGCTGAATCCCAGAATATAGCAGGACTTAAACCCAGAATATAGCAAGGCTTAATCCCAGAATATAGCGTGTCTTAATCCCAGAATATAGCAGGGATAAAACACATAATATAGCAGGGGTTAATCCCAGAGTATAGCAGGCCTGAATCCCAGAATATAGCAGGGTATTCAACCCAGAATATAGCAGGCCTTTATCCCAGAGTCTAGCAGGCCTTAAACCCAGAGTATAGCAGGCCTTAAACCCAGAATATAGCCGGCCCTAAATCCAAAATATAGCAGGTCTTAAACCCAGAATATAGCAGGTCTTAAATCCAGAATATTGCAGGGCTTAATCCCAGAATCTGGCTGGGCCTAATCCCTGAATATAGCAGTCCTTAATACCAGATTTTAGCAGGGTTTAATCCCAGAATATAGCAGGGCTTAATCCCAGAATATAGCAGGCCTTAAAACCAGAATTTAACAGGGCTTAATCTCAGAATAAAACAGGTCCTAATCCCAGAATATAGCAGGCCTTCATCCCAGAATATAGCAGGATTTATACACAGAATATAGCAAGCCTTAGTCCCAGAATATCGCGTGCCTTAATCCCAGAATATAGCAGGCCTTAAGTACAGAATATAGCAGCCCGTAATTCCAGAATATAGCAGGCCTTAAACCCAGAATATAGCAGGGCCTAAACTCAGAATATAGCAGGGTTTAAACCCAGAATATAGCAGGCCTTCATCCCAGAATATAGCAGGCCTTAAACCCAGAATATAGCAGGCCTTAAATCCAGAATATAGCAGGCCTTAAACCCAGAATATAGCAGGCCTTAAACTCAGATTATCGCAGGGCTTAATCTGTGAATCTGGCTGGACCTAATCCCTGAATATAGCAGGCCTTAATACAAGATTTTAGCAGGGCTTAATGCCAGGATATAGCAGGCTTTAAACCCAGAATATAGCAGGGCTTTATCCCAGAATATAGCAGGCATTAAACCCAGAAAATAGGAGGGCTTAATCCGAGAATATAGCAGGATTTAAACCCAGAATATAGCAGGCCTTAAACTCAGATTATCGCCGGGCTTAATCCGTGAATCTGGCTGGGCCTAATCTAAGAATATAGCAGGCCTTAATACAAGATTTTAGCAGGTCTTAATGCCAGAATATAGCAGGCTTTAAACCCAGAATATTGCAGGGCTTAATCCCAGAATATAGCAGGCCTTAAACCCAGAATATAGGAGGGCTTAATCCGAGAATATAGCAGGCCTTAAACCCAGAATATAGCAGGCCTTAAACTCAGATTATCGCCGGGCTTAATCCGTGAATCTGGCTGGGCCTAATCTAAGAATATAGCAGGCCTTAATACAAGATTTTAGCAGGTCTTAATGCCAGAATATAGCAGGCTTTAAACCCAGAATATTGCAGGCCTTAATCCCAGAATATAGCAGGCCTTAAACCCAGAATATAGGAGGGCTTAATCCCAGAATATAGCAGGCCTTAAACCCAGAATATTGCAGGGCTGAATCCCAGAATATAGCAGGCCTTAAACCCAGAATATAGCACGTCTTAATCCCAGAATATAGCGTGCCTTAATCCAAGAATATAGCAGGCCTTAGTCCCAGAATATAGCAGGGCTTATTCCCAGAACATTGCAGGCCTAAAAACCAGAATATAGAAGACCTTAATCCCAGAATATAGTAGTCCTTAAACCCAGAATATAGCAGGGTTTATCCAGGAATATCGCAGGCCTTAATCCCAGAATTTGCAAGTCTTAATCCCAAAAAATAGCAGGTCTTAATCCCAGAATATTGCAGAACGTATATGCAGAATATAGCAGGTCTTAATCTCAGAATATAGCAGGCCTTAAACCCAGAATATAGCAACCTTTATCCCAGAATATAGTGGGGCTTAATTCCAGAATATAGCAGGGCTTAATCCCAGAATGTAGCAGGCCTTAAACCCAGAATATAGCAGATCTTAATCCCAGAATATAGCAGGCCTTAAACCCAATATATAGCAGGCCTTAATCCCAGAATATAGCAGGCCTTAAACCCAGAACATAGCAGGCCTTAATCCCAAAATAATGCAGGGTTTAATCCCAGAATATAGCAGGCCTTAAACCCAGAATATAGCAGGCCTTAAACGCAGAATATAGCAGGGCTTAATCCCAGATTATATCAGACCTTAAACCCATAATATAGCAGGGCCTAATCTGAGAATATATCAGGCCTTAAACCCAGAATATAGCAGGCCATAATCCCAGAATACAGCAGGCCTGAATCCCAAAATATAGCAGGCCTTAATCCCAGAATATTGCAGAACATATACGCAGAATATAGCAGGGCTTAATCACAGAATATAGCAGGCCTTAAACCCAGAATATAGCAGCCTTAATCCCAGAATATAGCGGGGCTTAATTCCAGAATATAGCAGGGCTTAATCCCAGAATATAGCAGGCCTAAAACCCAGAATATAGCAGGCCTTAAACCCAGTATATATCAGGCCTTAATCCCAGAATATAGCAGGCCTTAAACCCAGAATATAGCAGGTCTTAATCCCAGAATATAGCAGGCCTTAAACCCAGAATATAGCAGGGCTTAATCTGAGAATATAGCAGGGATTAAACACATAATATAGCAGGGGTTAATCCCAGAATATAGCAGGCCTTAGTCCCAGAATATACCAGGGCTTAATCCCAGAATATAACAGGCCTTAATCCCAGAATATTGCTGGCCTAAAAACCAGATTATAGCAGGTCTTAGTCCCAGAATATAGCAGGGCTTAATCCCAGAATATAACAGGCCTTAATCCCAGAATATAGCAGGCTTAAAAACCAGAATATAGCAGGCCTGAATCCCAGAATATATCAGGCCTTAATTCCAGAGTATATCAGAACTTAAACCAAGAATATAGCAGGGTTTAATCCGAGAATATATCAGGCCTTAAATCCAGAATATAGCATGCCTTAATCCCAGAATATAGCAGGCATTAAACACATAATATAGCAGGGGTTAATCCCAGAATATAACAGGTCTTAATCCCAGAATATTGCAGGCCTAAAAACCAGAATATAGCAGGCCTTAGTCCCAGAATGTAGCAGGGCTTAATCCCAGAATATAACAAGCCTTAATCCCAGAATATTGCAGGCCTAAAAACCAGAATATAGCAGGCCTTAGTCCCAGAATGTAGCAGGGCTTAATCCCAGAATATAACAGGCCTTAATCCCAGAATATTGCAGGCCTAAAAACCATAATACAGCAGGCCTGAATCCCAGAATATAGCCGGCCTTAAACTCATTTATTGCAGGGCTTAATCCGTGAATCTGGCTGGGCCTAATCCCTGAATATAGTAGGCCTAAATACCAGATTTTAGCAGGGCTTAATGCCAGAATATAGCAGGCTTTACACCCAGAATATTGCAGGGCTTAATCCCAGAATAGAGCAGGCCTTAAATCCAGAATATAGCAGGCCTTAAAGCCAGAATATAGCAGGCCTTAAACCCAGAATATCGCAGGACTTAATCCCAGAATCTGGCTGGGCCCAATCCCTGAATATAGCAGGCCTTAAAGCCAGAATATAGCAGGGCTTAATACCAGAATATAGCAGGACTTAAACCCAGAATGTAGCAGGGCTTAATCCCAGAATATAGCAGGCCTTAAACCCAGATTATAGCAGGCCTTAAACCCAGAATATCGCAGGGCTTAATCCCAGAATCAGGCTGGGCCTAATCCCTGAATATAGCAGGCCTTAATACCAGATTTTAACAGGGCTTAATCCCAGAAGATAGCAGGCCTTAAATGCAGATTATAGCAGGGCTTAATCCCAGAATATAGCAGGCCTTAAACCCAGAATATAACAGGGCTTAATCCCAGAATATAGCATGCCTTAATCCCAGAATATAGCAGGCATTAAACACATAATATAGCAGGGGTTAATCCCAGAATATAGCAGGCCTTAGTCAAAGAATATAGCACGGCTTAATCCCAGAATATAACAGGCCTTAATCCCAGAATATTGCAGGCCTTAAACCCCGAATATAGCAGGCCTTAATCCCAGAATATAACTGTCCTTAAACCCTGAATAGAGCAGGGCTTAATCCCAGAATATAGCAGGCCTTAAACCCAGAGTTTAACAGGGCTCAATCTCAGAATATAGCAGGCCCTAATCCCAGAATATAGCAGGCCTTCATCCCAGAATATAGCAGGATTTATACCCAGAATATCGCAGGCCTTAGTCCCAGAATATCGCAGGCCTTAATCCCAGAATATAGCAGGTCTTAAACCCAGAATATAGCAGCCCGTAATTCCAGAATATAGCAGGCCTTAAACCCAGAATATAGCAGGGCCTAAACCCAGAATATAGCAGGGTTTAAACCCAGAATATAGCAGGCCTTAAACCCAGAATATAGCACGCCTTAAACCCAGAATATATCAGGCTTTAATCCCAGAATATCGCAGGGCGTAAACTCAAAATATAGCAGGCGTTCATCCCAGAATAAAGCAGGCCTTTATCCCAGAATATAGCAGGCCTTTAACCCAGAATATAGCAGGGCTTAATCTCAGAATAAAGTAGGGCTTAAACCCAGACTATAGCAGGGCTTAATCACAGAATATAGCAGGCCTTAAACCCAGAAAATAGCAGGGCTTAATCCCAGAATATAGCAGAGCTTAATCCCAGAAATTAGCAGGGCTTAATCCCAGAATATAGCAGGCCTTAAACCCAGTATATAGCAGGCCTTAATCCCAGAATATAGCAGGCCTTAAACCGAGAACATAGCAGGCCTTAATCCCAAAATAATGCAGGGCTTAATCCCAGAATACAGCAGGCCTTAAACCCAGAATATAGCAGGCCTTAAGCGCAGAATATAGCAGGTCTTAATCCCAGATTATATCAGACCTTAAACCCAGAATATAGCAGGGCTTAATCTGAGAATATATCAGGTCTTAAACCCAGAACATAGCAGGCCGTAATCCCAGAATACAGCAGGCCTGAATCCCAGAATATTGCAGAACGTATACACAGAATATAGCAGGGCTTAATCTTAGAATATAGCAGGCCTTAAACCCAGAATATAGCAGCCTTAATCCCAGAATATAGCGGGGCTTAAATCCAGAATATAGCAGGGCTTAATCCCAGAATATAGCAGACTTAAAACACAGAATATAGCAGGCCTTAAACCCAGAATATAGCAGGGCTTAATCACAGTATATTGCAGGCCTTAAACCCAGTATATAGCAGGCTTTAATCCCAGAATATAGCAGGGCCTAATCCCATATTATATCAGTTCTTAATCCCAAAATAATGCAGGGTTTAATCCCAGAATATAGCAGGCCTTAAACCCAGAATATAGCAGGCCTTAAACCCAGAATATAGCAGGTCTTAATCCCAGAATATATCAGACCTTAATCCAAGAATATAGCAGGGCTTAATCCGAGAATATATCAGGCCTTAAACCCAGAATATAACAGGGCTTAATCCCAGAATATAGCAGGGATTAAACATATAATATAGCAGGGGTTAATCCCAGAATATAGCAGGCCTTAAACCCGGAATAGAGCAGGGCTTAATCCCAGAATATAGCAGGCCTTAAACCCAGAATTTAACAGGGCTTAATCCCAGAATATAGCAGGCCTTAAACCCGGAATAGAGCAGGGCTTAATCCCAGAATATAGCAGGCCTAAAACCCAGAATTTAACAGGGCTTAATCTCAGAATATAGCAGGCCCTAATCCCAGAATATAGCAGGCCTTCATCCCAGAATATAGCAGGATTTATACCCAGAATATCGCAGGCCTTAGTCCCAGAATATCGCAGGCCTTAATCCCAGAATATAGCAGGTCTTAAACCCAGAATATAGCAGCCCGTAATTCCAGAATATAGCAGGCCTTAAACCCAGAATATAGCAGGGCCTAAACCCAGAATATAGCAGGGTTTAAACCCAGAATATAGCAGGCCTTAAACCCAGAAAATAGCACGCCTTAAACCCAGAATATATCAGGCTTTAATCCCAGAATATCGCAGGGCGTAAACTCAAAATATAGCAGGCATTCATCCCAGAATAAAGCAGGCCTTTATCCCAGAATATAGCAGGCCTTGAACCCAGAATATAGCAGTGCTTAATCACAGAATATAGCAGGGCTTAATCCCAGAATTTAGCAGGGCTTAATCCCAGAATATAGCAGGCCTTAAACCCAGTATATAGCAGGCCTTAATCCCAGAATATAGCAGGCCTTAAACCCAGAAACATAGCAGGCCTTAATCCCAAAATAATGCAGGGCTTAATCCCAGAATATAGCAGGCCTTAAACCCAGAATATAGCAGACCTTAAGCGCAGAATATAGCAGGTCTTAATCCAAGATTATATCAGACCTTAAACCCAGAATATAGCAGGGCTTAATCTGAGAATATATCAGGCCTTAAACCCAGAATATAGCAGGCCGTAATCCCAGAATACAGCAGGCCTGAATCCCAAAATATAGCAGGCCTTAATCCCAGAATATTGCAGAACGTATACACAGAATATAGCAGGGCTTAAAACCAGAATTTAACAGGCCTTAATCTCAGAATATAACAGGTCCTAATCCCAGAATATAGCAGGCCTTCATCCCAGAATATAGCAGGATTTATACACAGAATATAGCAGGGCTTAGTCCCAGAATATCGCGGGCCTTAATCCCAGAATATAGCAGGCCTTACGTACAGAATATAGCAGCCCGTAATTCCAGAATATAGCAGGCCTTAAACCCAGAATATAGCAGGGCCTAAAACCAGAATATAACAGGGTTTAAACCCAGAATATAGCAGGCCTTCATCCCAGAATATAGCAGGCCTTAAATCCAGAATATAGCAGGCCTTAAGTACAGAATATAGCAGCCCGTAATTCCAGAATATAGCAGGCCTTAAACCCAGAATATAGCAGGGCCTAAACTCAGAATATAGCAGGGTTTAAACCCAGAATATAGCAGGCCTTCATCCCAGAATATAGCAGGCCTTAAACCCAGAATATAGCAGGCCTTAAATCCAGAATATAGCAGGCCTTAAACCCAGAATATAGCAGGCCTTAAACTCAGATTATCGCAGGGCTTAATCCGTGAATCTGGCTGGGCCTAATCTAAGAATATAGCAGGCCTTAATACAAGATTTTAGCAGGTCTTAATGCCAGAATATAGCAGGCTTTAAACCCAGAATATAGCAGGGCTTTATCCCAGAATATAGCAGGCATTAAACCCAGAAAATAGGAGGGCTTAATCCGAGAATATAGCAGGATTTAAACCCAGAATATAGCAGGCCTTAAACTCAGATTATCGCCGGGCTTAATCCGTGAATCTGGCTGGGCCTAATCTAAGAATATAGCAGGCCTTAATACAAGATTTTAGCAGGTCTTAATGCCAGAATATAGCAGGCTTTAAACCCAGAATATTGCAGGGCTTAATCCCAGAATATAGCAGGCCTTAAACCCAGAATATAGGAGGGCTTAATCCGAGAATATAGCAGGCCTTAAACCCAGAATATTGCAGGCCTTAAACTCAGATTATCGCCGGGCTTAATCCGTGAATCTGGCTGGGCCTAATCTAAGAATATAGCAGGCCTTAATACAAGATTTTAGCAGGTCTTAATGCCAGAATATAGCAGGCTTTAAACCCAGAATATTGCAGGGCTTAATCCCAGAATATAGCAGGCCTTAAACCCAGAATATAGGAGGGCTTAATCCCAGAATATAGCAGGCCTTAAACCCAGAATATTGCAGGGCTGAATCCCAGAATATAGCAGGCCTTAAACCCAGAATATAGCACGTCTTAATCCCAGAGTATAGCGTGCCTTAATCCCAGAATATAGCAGGGATTAAACACATAATATAGCAGGGGTTAATCCAAGAATATAGCAGGCCTTAGTCCCAGAATATAGCAGGGCTTATTCCCAGAACATTGCAGGCCTAAAAACCAGAATATAGCAGGCCTTAATCCCAGATTTGCAAGTCTTAATCCCAAAAAATAGCAGGTCTTAATCCCAGAATATTGCAGAACGTATATGCAGAATATAGCAGGTCTTAATCTCAGAATATAGCAGGCCTTAAACCCAGAATATAGCAACCTTTATCCCAGAATATAGTGGGGCTTAATTCCAGAATATAGCAGGGCTTAATCCCAGAATGTAGCAGGCCTTAAACCCAGAATATAGCAGATCTTAATCCCAGAATATAGCAGGCCTTAAACCCAGTATATAGCAGGCCTTAATCCCAGAATATAGCAGGCCTTAAACCCAGAACATAGCAGGCGTTAATCCCAAAATAATGCAGGGCTTAATCCCAGAATATAGCAGGCCTTAAACCCAGAATATAGCAGGCCTTAAACGCAGAATATAGCAGGTCTTAATCCCAGATTATATCAGACATAAAACCCATAATATAGCAGGGCTTAATCTGAGAATATATCAGGCCTTAAACCCAGAATATAGCAGGCCATAATCCCAAAATACAGCAGGCCTGAATCCCAAAATATAGCAGGCCTTAATCCCAGAATATTGCAGAACATATACGCAGAATATAGCAGGGCTTAATCACAGAATATAGCAGGCCTTAAACCCAGAATATAGCAGCCTTAATCCCAGAATATAGCGGGGCTTAATTCCAGAATATAGCAGGGCATAATCCCAGAATATAGCAGGCCTAAAACCCAGAATATAGCAGGCCTTAAACCCAGTATATATCAGGCCTTAATCCCAGAATATAGCAGGCCTTAAACTCAGAATATAGCAGGTCTTAATCCCAGAATATAGCAGGCCTTAAACCCAGAATATAGCAGGGCTTAATCTGAGAATATAGCAGGGATTAAACACATAATATAGCAGGGGTTAATCCCAGAATATAGCAGGCCTTAGTCCCAGAATATACCAGGGCTTAATCCCAGAATATAACAGGCCTTAATCCCAGAATATAGCAGGCCTTAAATGCAGAATATAGCAGGGCTTATTCCCAGAATATAGCAGGCCTTAAACCCAGAATCTAACAGGGCTTAATCCCAGAATATAGCAGGCATTAAACACATAATATAGCAGGGGTTAATCCCAAAATATAGCAGGCCTTAGTCAAAGAATATAGCAGGGCTTAATCCCAGAATATAACAGGCCTTAAACCCAGAATATTGCAGGCCTTAAACCCAGAATATAGCAGGCCTTAATCCCAGAATATAACTGTCCTTAAACCCTGAATAGAGCAGGGCTTAATCCCAGAATATAGCAGGCCTTAAACCCAGAGTTTAACAGGGCTTAATCTCAGAATATAGCAGGGCCTAATCCCAGAATATAGCAGGGTTTAAACCCAGAATATAGCAGGCCTTAAACCCAGAATATAGCACGCCTTAAACCCAGAATATATCAGGCTTTAATCCCAGAATATCGCAGGGCGTAAACTCAAAATATAGCAGGCGTTCATCCCAGAATAAAGCAGGCCTTTATCCCAGAATATAGCAGGCCTTTAACCCAGAATATAGCAGGGCTTAATCTCAGAATATAGTAGGGCTTAAACCCAGACTATAGCAGGGCTTAATCACAGAATATAGCAGGCCTTAAACCCAGAAAATAGCAGGCCTTAAACCCAGAATATAGCAGAGCTTAATCCCAGAATATAGCAGAGCTTAATCCCAGAAATTAGCAGGGCTTAATCCCAGAATATAGCAGGCCTTAAACCCAGTATATAGCAGGCCTTAATCCCAGAATATAGCAGGCCTTAAACCGAGAACATAGCAGGCCTTAATCCCAAAATAATGCAGGGCTTAATCCCAGAATATAGCAGGCCTTAAACCCAGAATATAGCAGGGCTTAATCTGAGAATATATCAGGTCTTAAACCCAGAACATAGCAGGCCGTAATCCCAGAATACAGCAGGCCTGAATCCCAGAATATTGCAGAACGTATACACAGAATATAGCAGGTCTTAATCTTAGAATATAGCAGGCCTTAAACCCAGATTATAGCAGCCTTAATCCCAGAATATAGCGGGGCTTAAATCCAGAATATAGCAGGGCTTAATCCCAGAATATAGCAGGCTTAAAACACAGAATATAGCAGGCCTTAAACCCAGAATATAGCAGGGCTTAATCACAGTATATTGCAGGCCTTAAACCCAGTATATAGCAGGCTTTAATCCCAGAATATAGCAGGGCCTAATCCCATATTATATCAGTTCTTAATCCCAAAATAATGCAGGGTTTAATCCCAGAATATAGCAGGCCTTAAACCCAGAATATAGCAGGCCTTAAACCCAGAATATAGCAGGTCTTAATCCCAGAATATATCAGACCTTAATCCAAGAATATAGCAGGGCTTAATCCGAGAATATATCAGGCCTTAAACCCAGAATATAACAGGGCTTAATCCCAGAATATAGCAGGGATTAAACACATAATATAGCAGGGGTTAATCCCAGAATATAGCAGGTCTTAATCCCAGAATATATCAGACCTTAATCCAAGAATATAGCAGGGCTTAATCCGAGAATATATCAGGCCTTAAACCCAGAATATAACAGGGCTTAATCCCAGAATATAGCAGGGATTAAACACATAATATAGCAGGGCTTAATCCCAGAATATAGCAGGCCTTAAACCCAGAATTTAACAGGGCTTAATCTCAGAATATAGCAGGCCCTAATCCCAGAATATAGCAGGCCTTCATCCCAGAATATAGCAGGATTTATACCCTGAATATCGCAGGCCTTAGTCCCAGAATATCGCTGGCCTTAATCCCAGAATATAGCAGGTCTTAAACCCAGAATATAGCAGCCCGTAATTCCAGAATATAGCAGGCCTTAAACCCAGAATATAGCATGGCCTAAACCCAGAATATAGCAGGGTTTAAACCCAGAATATAGCAGGCCTTAAACCCAGAATATAGCACGCCTTAAACCCAGAATATATCAGGCTTTAATCCCAGAATATCGTAGGGCGTAAACTCAAAATATAGCAGGCGTTCATCCCAGAATAAAGCAGGCCTTTATCCCAGAATATAGCAGGCCTTAAACCCAGAATATAGCAGTGCTTAATCACAGAATATAGCAGGGCTTAAACCCAGAAAATAGCAGGCCTTAAGCCCAGAATATAGCAGGGCTTAATCCCAAAATATAGCAGAGCTTAATCCCAGAATTTAGCAGGGCCTAATTCCAGAATATAGCAGGCCTTAAACCCAGTATATAGCAGGCCTTAATCCCAGAATATAGCAGGCCTTAAACCCAGAAACATAGCAGGCCTTAATCCCAAAATAATGCAGGGCTTAATCCCAGAATATAGCAGGCCTTAAACCCAGAATATAGCAGGCCTTAAGCGCAGAATATAGCAGGTCTTAATCCAAGATTATATCAGACCTTAAACCCAGAATATAGCAGGGCTTAATCTGAGAATATATCAGGCCTTAAACCCAGAATATAGCAGGCCGTAATCCCAGAATACAGCAGGCCTGAATCCCAAAATATAGCAGGCCTTAATCCCAGAATATTGCAGAACATATACACAGAATATAGCAGGGCTTAATCTCAGAATATAGCAGGCCTTAAACCCAGAATATAGCAGCCTTAATCCCAGAAAATAGCGGGCTTAATTCCAGAATATAGCAGGGCTTAATCCCAGAATATAGCAGGCCTAAAACCCAGAATATAGCAGGGCTTAATCACAGTATATTGCAGGCCTTAAACCCAGTATATAGTAGGCTTTAATCCCAGAATATAGCAGGGCCTAATCCCATATTATATCAGGCCTTAATCCCAAAATAATGCAGGGTTTAATCCCAGAATATAGCAGGCCTTAAACCCAGAATATAGCAGGCCTTAAACCCAGAATATAGCCGGTCTTAGTCCCAGAATATATCAGACCTTAAACCAAGAATATAGCAGGGCTTAATCCGAGAATATATCAGGCCTTAAACCCAGAATATAACAGGGCTTAATCCCAGAATATAGCAGGGATTAAACACATAATATAGCAGGGGTTAATCCGAGAATATGGCAGGCCTTAGTCCCAGAATATACCAGGGCTTAATCCCAGAATATAACAGGCCTTAATCCCAGAATATTGCAGGCCTAAAAACCAGAATATAGCAGGTCTTAGTCCCAGAATATAGCAGGGCTTAATCCCAGAATATAACAGGCCTTAATCCCAGAATATTGCAGGCCTTCATCCCAGAATATATCAGGCCTTAATCCCAGAATATATCAGACCTTAAACCAAGAATATAGCAGGGCTTAATCCGAGAATATATCAGGCCTTAAACCCAGAATATAATAGGACTTAATCCCAGAATATAGACTGCCTTAATCCCAGAATATAGCAGGCATTAAACACATAATATAGCAGGGGTTAATCCCAGAATATAGCAGGCCTTAATCCCAGAATATTGCAGGTCTAAAAAACAGAATATAGCAGGCCTTAGTCCCAGAATAGAGCATGGCTTAATCCCAGAATATAACAGGCCTTAATCCCAGAATATTGCAGGCCTAAAAACCAGAATATAGCAGGCCTTAGTCCCAGAATATAGCAGGCCTTAAACTCAGATTATTGCAGGGCTTAATCCCAGAATATTGCAGGCCTTAAATTCAGAATATAGCAGGGCTTAATGGCAGAATATAGCAGGCTTTAAACCCAGAATATTGCAGAGCTTAATCCCAGAATATAGCAGGCCTTAAAGCCAGAATATAGCAGGCCTTAAACCCAGAATATCGCAGGGCTTAATCCCAGAATCTGGCTGGGCCCAATCCCTGAATATAGCAGGCCTTAAACCCTGAATATAGCAGGGCTTAATACCAGGATATAGCAGGCCTTAAACCCAGTATATAGCAGGGCTCTATCCCAGAATATAGCAGGATTTAAACCCAGAATATAGTAGGACTTAATCCCAGAGTATAGCAGGCCTTAAACCCAGAATATAGCAGGCCTTAAATCCAGAATATAGCAGGACTTAATCCCAGAGTATAGCAGGCCTTAAACCCAGAATATAGCAGGCCTTAAATCCAGAATATAGCAGGCCTTAAATCCAGAGTATAGCAGGCCTTAAACCCAGAATATAGCAGGCCTGAAATCCAGAATATAGCAGGCCTTAAACCCAGAGTATAGCAGGCCTTAAACCCAGAATATAGCAGGCCTTAAATCCAGAATATAGCAGGACTTAAACCCAGAATATAGCAGGGCTTAATGCCAGAATATAGCAGGCTTTAAACCCAGAATATAGCAGGACTTAAACCCAGAATATAGCAGGGCTGAATCCCAGAATATAGCAGGACTTAAACCCAGAATATAGCAGGGATTAAACACATAATATAGCAGGCCTGAATCCCAGAATATAGCAGGGTTTTCAACCCAGAATATAGCAGGGCTTTATCCCAGAGTCTAGCAGGCCTTAAATCCAGAGTATAGCAGGCCTTAAATCCAGCATATAGCAGGTCTTAAACCCAGAATATAGCAGGCCTTAAACCCAGAATATCGCAGGGCTTAATCCCAGAATCTGGCTGGGCCTAATCCCTGAATATAGAAGGCCTTAATACCAGATTTTAGCAGGGCTTAATCCCAGAATATAGCAGGCCTTAAACCCAGAATATAGCAGGGCTTAAATCTCAGAATATAGCAGTCCTTAATCCCAGAATATAGCAGGCCTTCATCCCAGAATATAGCAGGATTTATACCCAGAATATAGCAGGCCTTAAACCCAGAATATATCAGGCCTTAATCCCAGAATATATCAGACCTTAAACCAAGAATATAGCAGGGCTTAATCCGAGAATATATCAGGCCTTAAACCCAGAATATAATAGGGCTTAATCCCAGAATATAGACTGCCTTAATCCCAGAATATAGCAGGCATTAAACACATAATATAGCAGGGGTTAATCCCAGAATATAGCAGGCCTTAGTCACAGAATATAGCAGGGCTTAATACCAGAATATAACAAGCCTTAATCCCAGAATATTGCAGGCCTAAAAAACAGAATATAGCAGGCCTTAGTCCCAGAATAGAGCAGGGCTTAATCCCAGAATATAACAGGCCTTAATCCCAGAATATTGCAGGCCTAAAAACCAGAATATAGCAGGCCTGAATCCCAGAATAGAGCAGGCCTTAAATTCAGATTATTGCAGGGCTTAATCCCAGAATATTGCAGGCCTTAAATTCAGAATATAGCAGGGCTTAATGGCAGAATATAGCAGGCTTTAAACCCAGAATATTGCAGGGCTTAATCCCAGAATATAGCAGGCCTTAAATCCAGAATATAGCAGGCCTTAAACCCAGAGTATAGCAGGCCTTAAACTCAGATTATCGCAGTGCTTAATCCGTGAATCTGGCTGGGCCTAATCCCTGAATATAGCAGGCCTTAATACCAGATTTTAGCAGGGCTTAATGCCAGAATATAGCAGGCTTTAAACCCAG
The DNA here is from genome assembly GCF_037043375.1 of Chiloscyllium plagiosum. NCBI lineage: Eukaryota > Metazoa > Chordata > Chondrichthyes > Orectolobiformes > Hemiscylliidae > Chiloscyllium > Chiloscyllium plagiosum. Next base: position 86,388,123 of record NW_028270147.1, on the reverse strand, counting down.
AATATAGCAGGCCTTAAACCCAGAATATAGCAGGCCTTAAATCCAGAATATAGCAGGCCTTAAACTCAGATTATTGCAGTGCTTAATCCGTGAATCTGGCTGGACCTAATCCCTGAATATAGCAGGCCTTAATACCAGATTTTAGCAGGGATTAATGCCAGAATATAGCAGGCTTTAAACCCAGAATATAGCAGGACTTAAACCCAGAATATAGCAAGGCTTAATCCCAGAATATAGCGTGTCTTAATCCCAGAATATAGCAGGGATTAAACACATAATATAGCAGGCGTGAATCCCAGAATATAGCAGGGCTCTATCCCAGAATATAGCAGGATTTAAACCCAGAATATAGTAGGATTTAATCCCAGAATATAGCAGGACTTAAACCCAGAGTATAGCAGGCCTTAAACCCAGAATATAGCAGGCCTTAAATCCAGAATATAGCAGGCCTTAAATCCAGAGTATAGCAGGCCTTAAACCCAGAATATAGCAGGCCTTAAACTCAGATTATCGCAGGGATTAATGCCAGAATATAGCAGGCTTTAAACCCAGAATATAGCAGGCCTTAAACTCAGATTATCGCAGTGCTTAATCCGTGAATCTGGCTGGGCCTAATCCCTGAATATAGCAGGCCTTAATACCAGATTTTAGCAGGGATTAATGCCAGAATATAGCAGGCTTTAAACCCAGAATATAGCAGGACTTAAACCCAGAATATAGCAAGGCTTAATCCCAGAATATAGCGTGTCTTAATCCCAGAATATAGCAGGGATTAAACACATAATATAGCAGGGGTTAATCCCAGAATATAGCAGGCCTGAATCCCAGAATATAGCAGGGTTTTCAACCCAGAATATAGCAGGGCTTTATCCCAGAGTCTAGCAGGCCTTAAACCCAGAGTATAGCAGGCCTTAAACCCAGAATATAGCAGGCCTTAAATCCAGCATATAGCAGGTCTTAAACCCAGAATATAGCAGGCCTTAAACCCAGAATATCGCAGGGCTTAATCCCAGAATCTGGCTGGGCCTAATCCCTGAATATAGCAGGCCTTAATACCAGATTTTAGCAGGGCTTAATCCCAGAATATAGCAGGCCTTAAACCCAGAATATTGCAGGGCTTAATCTCAGAATATAGCAGGCCTTAAACCCAGAATTTAACAGGGCTTAAATCTCAGAATATAGCAGGCCCTAATCCCAGAATATAACAGGTCTTTGTCCCAGAATATAGCAGGATTTATACCCAGAATATAGCAGGTCTTAAACCCAGAATATAGCAGCCCGTAATTCCAGAATATAGCAGGCCTTAAACCCAGAATATAGCAGGGCCTAAACCCAGAATATAGCAGGGCCTAAACCCAGAATATAGCAGGCCTTAAACCCAGAATATAGCAGGCCTTTAACCCAGAATTTAGCAGGCCTTAAACCCAGAATATCGCAGGGCGTAAACTCAAAATATAGCAGGCGTTCATCCCAGAATATAGCAGGCCTTTATCCCAGAATATAGCAGGCCTTTATCCCAGAATATAGCAGGCCTTTAACCCAGAATATAGCAGGGCTTAATCCCAGAATATAGTAGGGCTTAAACCCAGAATATAGCAGGGCTTAACCCCAGAAAATAGCAGAGCTTAATCCCAGAATTTAGCAGGGCTTAATCCCAGAATATAGCAGACCTTAATCCCAGAATTTAGCAGGGCTTAATCCCAGAATATTGCAGGTCTTAATGCCAGAATATAGCAGGGCTTAATCCCAGAATATAGCAGCCCTTAAACCCATAATATATCAGGGCTTCATCCCAGAATACAGCAGTCCTTAAACCCAGAATATAGCAGGGATTAATCCCAGAATATAGCCAGCAATCAAGCAAAGCTTATGATATATGAACAGAAATGGGAAAAAGCAGCTGCTGAATAGTCTGTATGACCTTGGTGAGAATTACACACTGCTCAATAATTACAGCAAAATTCCGGAGTTGAAAGTAACTCTCCAAAGATTAAATGAATAAGTATTATTTATTATGTGAAGAGAGTTAGGGGCAGGCACTTCACTCTTTGGGAATCCAAGAATGAAATCTGTGTAAGTGACTTGTTAAAGTGAAGGCAGGTACAATATGCAGATCCACAGTTAATGGGACCACGGGGCTTTCTATTCCCAGAACTCTCCAACTAGGAAGAAAGCAGCATTCCTTACTTAGGCTATCAGTAAGAAACAGTTGGGAGGAATTGTCAGATCTCTTACATTAAATGCACCAGTGAGAAGGGATGCTCAAAACATCAGCCAGTCTTTTTAATCTATGAAACACATTGTATGCATTTAAACTAAAAGATAGAGCAAAACAGCACGAGGGATTAGATTCCCTGCTGTTTTCTAACCAGGAGAAGGTAAGCTGGCGAGGGAGATAGAGAGTGTCCTGTGAATGAGCATCTCCAGCAATTTAATTTAAACAGGATAAGATTTCTAGAACTTAAAATGACAAGAATTTAATGATATGCATAAATAGGAGCTTTAAACAGGGCTAACATTTCAGCTCCGCGCTCACTTTTCACCACCTATGTCCTATGCACGATGACAAATACGTCAGGGATTTCATGAGGTTGAGAGATGCAAAGTCATTGAGTCATGGAGATGTACAGCACAGAAACAGACACGTTAGCCCAACTCATTTATGTCGACCAGGTATTCTAAGTTAATCAAGTCCCATTTGCCAGTGTTTGGCCAATATCCCTTTGAACCCTCCCTATTCATATACCCATCCAGACGCCTTTTAAATGTTACAATTGTACCAACCTTCACCACTTCCTCTCACAGTTCATTCCATACATGCACCACCCTCTGCGTGAAAAGTTGCCCCTTAGGTCCCTTTTAAATCTTTCCACTCTCACCTTAAACCTATGTCATGTAGTTTTGAACTCCCCCACCCCTGGGGAAAAGAGTTTGACTATTCACCCTGTCCTTGCCTTTCATGATATTATAAACCTCTATAAATGCGAGGTGCTGCATTTTGGGAAAGCAAATCTTAACAGGAATTAAACACTTCATGGTAAGGTCCTAGGGGGTGTTGCTGAACAAAGAGACCTTGGCGTGCAGGTTCATAGCTCCTTGAAAGTGGAGTCGCAGGTAGATAGGATAGTGAAGAAGGCGTTTGGTATGCTTTCCTTTATTGGTCAGAGTATTGAGTACAGGAGTTGGGAGGTCATGTTGCAGCTGTACAGGACATTGGTTAGGCCACTGTTGGAATATTGCGTGAAATTCTGGTCTCCTTCCTATCGGAAAGATGTTTTGAAACTTGAAAGGGTTCAGAAAAGATTTACAAGGATGTTGCCAGGGTTGGAGGATCTGAGCTATAGGGAGAGGCTGAACAGGCTGGGGCTGTTTTCCTTGAAGCGTCAGAGGCTAAGGGGTGACCTTATAGAGGTTTACAAAATTATGAGGGGCATGGATAGGATAAATAGACAAAGTCTTTTCCCTGGGATCAGGGAGTCCAAAACTAGAGGGCATAGATTTAGGGTGAGAAGGGAAAGATATAAAAGGGACCTAAGGGGCAACTTTTTCACGCAGAGAGTGGTACATGTATGGAATGAGCTGCCAGAGGAAGTGGTGGAGGCTGGTACAATTGCAATATTTAAGAGGCATTTGGATGAGTATATGAATAGGAAGTGTTTGGAGGGATATGGGCCGGGTGCTGGCAGGTGGGACTAGATTGGGTTGGGATATCTGGTCGGCATGGACGGGTTGGACCGAAGGGTCTGTTTCCATGCTGTACATCTCTATGACTCAATAAGGTCACCCCTCAGCCCCCGATGCTCCAGGGAAAACAATCCCAGCCTGTTCAGCCTCATTCTATAGAGTTTCAAGACATCCAGTACTTCCTCCTCTGTAATCTGGACATTTTGCAAGATGTCACCATTTATTTCCTGACATTCTATATCTTCCATATCCTTTTCCACAGTAAATACTGATCTTTGAGGGACCCTAGTATCCTAACGCTAAAGGGCAGCTTTAAGTGTGCATCCAACAAGCTCTTCAGACTTGAGTTGTCCCAAGCTGCACTTCTAGTGGGGCAGGAGGCCTTTGGAGGAATAAAAACTGAAAGTGCTGGAGAAGCATAGAAGGTCTGGTGGAATTGGAGCAGCTTACACAGTTAATTTGCAGTCCGCAGTAGACAGCAATATGGCATTGCCTTGTATGCCAGCAATTACAATGGTAATCATGAGAGAAACAGACCACTTGGCTGCACAGAACAAGTTCCTCCCAAACAGATTCTTTCCCCTTCTGTCTTCTGCCTTTTCTTTCTGATTAGTTCTTGTTTGGCAGTGAAAATGGCTGGTGATTACTGTACACTGACAGCATTTCAGTCAGATAGACCTGTTCATACTTCCTGACACGCAGATCACTCCCCCCTACAAAGGTTCCATGAAACCTCGTAATAATTCCCACAGCTCTCCCTCTCTCTGCTATCCACGAGGCAGGCATCACCACGCTCTAATTGCTGTCTCCTCGTTATTCTGTATTCCCAGCAAGATTCTTGTTTCACTGCACTGCGCTCTCTCCACAACATTGCCAATGCACGAAGCTGGTCACAACTGATAATAAACAGTTGAGCTGGTTCTAATGATTCCCCATGGCCCACTTACCTCTCCTTACTCCAGTCTTAATTTGTAAGGGCAAAGCCACAGCAGACATTTCCTGTGGCCCTGTTGTACACAGAACATCTTCTGTTCATCAAGCTTGATCTGTAACCCAGATAATGCTAGATCTATGTATACCACTGACCTGATCAGTGCCTTGTTATTGTAAACCAGAAAGGTAGTTGACTGCAGGTTTCGAGTGCAGAAACGCATTCAGAATTAGAACTGGTTCCAAGACAATATTCACTCATAACTGGCAATGTTTGTAGGTCAATAATGGAGTTGGCACAATGTCCTTCTCAGTACAACATGAGAGTGTGAGGAGGTGGGACTGGAACTGCTACGAGTGTGAGGGAGAGTACAAGGGATGGGACTAGTCTACTGAGTACTGCTGTTTTATTGATAATATTTGAATCTGGCATGATTAAAGTTTACGCTGATATTCTATCTGTACATCCAAGTAATTTTTCGGTTTTTGCAGGTCTGATGGACTGTATTATATCAAGTGTAATTTATGTGGAATTGATTTATTGATCAAACTAGGATTACAGCCAACAATAAAAATTTGATAATCTCTTGATCCAGGCACGCAGCTGGTAAATTACTAGTGCAGATGAGAGCAGCATTTGTTCAACACAAGTGTCACAATATGTGGTCTCCAACAAGAGAGAATCTAATTATTTCCACTTGATATCAGTGGCACTATCATCTCTAAATCCCCTCCTTATCAATGTCTTGGGGATTCCCATTGACCAGAAATCAAACTTTGTCTAGTTAAATAAGTACCTATGGCTAAGGCAGCACGGTGGCTCAGAGGGCAGCATTGTGGCTCAGTGGTTAGCACTGCTGCCTCACAGCACCAGAGTCCCGGGTTCGATCACAGCCTCAGGTGACCGTCTGTGTGGAGTTCGCACATTCTCCCCATGTCTGTATGGGTTTCCTCCGGGTGCTCCGGTTTCCTCCCACAGTCCAAAGATGTGCAGGTCAGGTGACTTGGCCACGCTACATTGCCCATAGTGTCAGGTGCATTAGTCGAGGGGAAATGGGTCTGAGTGGGTTGCTCTTCGGAGGGTTGGTGTGGACTGGTTGGGCCGAAGGGCATGTTTCCTCATTGTAGGGAATCTAATCTACACAGGTCAGGGGCCAAACATTCTGAAGCTAGCTACACCCCTTGTCTCCCTAGGTCCTGTCCGCCATTCGCAAGGCACAAGTCCTAGGAATGTCTCTCCATTTGCCTGGACGAGTGTAGCTGCAACAATACTCAAGAGGTTTGACATCACCCAGGTCAAAACAGCCTTGCATGACACCCCATCCACCTTCAGCCTTCACCCCCTTTCATCGCTGACACTCAGTTGCAGCAGTGTATACCAGCTCCAAGATGCACTGCAGTATCTCATCGATAGTTTTTCAAAATTCACAATGACTACCATCTCGAAGCAGCAGATGGATGGGAGCAGTAGCAAATGCAGTAAAATAGACCATTTGCTGTTCAGCAAGATTCCCCTCTCACTGTTCGAACCTTGCTTGTTGAATCTGACTTTTCTTCTTTGAATTTCATTTCTCCGATTGTCTAATATTTTCCCAACTGACTCAACATTGCCCATGTCGCTTGGGTGCTGGGAAGATTCCACCCTAAGTGTTGGAAGTGAAAATGATAATCGCACATGTGGCTGGAATTTTCCATGGAATCTCAGTGCGATGATGACACTGTCTTTGGCATTACTGTAACCCAGTGATCTCCTTAGTGTCAGAATGTTGCAGCACAGAAAATGACCTTTTTTCCCATTGAGTCCCTACTGTTGGGCAATCTTCTATATACTTTTATCCCATTCCTGAGCACTTGGTCAATAGTCTTGCATGCTATGGCATTTCAAGTGTTCATCTAAATACCTTTTAAATGTCATAATGGTTTCTGCCTGTCGGAGAAATTGAGCCCAATGAATCAGAGACCACAGACAAGGATCGTGGTGAAATTGACAAGCGGTTTATTAAACAAAGTGATATCGCGGAAGAGAAATTGACCAAGCTGACACAGAACTGATTCTCTGCACAGATGGCCAGGATGCTCTTCCCAGAACAGAAAGTGCAGGCAGGCTTTATACGGGTACAACACAAAGATGATAATTGTAAAGCAGTTGCAGTACAATGTGAAAATTGTAAAGCGATTAAAACAGGAGTAAACTGACTGGAAGTTAATCAAGCATCGGGCAGTAGCAATTCTTTGTAATTGATGCAAGAGATCCAGCCATCTCCGTGAGTGGGGGGGAAAAGTCTTCTAGAGGATTCTTCATTGTATTTCTCATCTGTACGAATATGTGTAAATGTCCCTTCTCCTGCCATTCAGGTGTGTCCATTGTGTTCCTCCTGCGAGCGTGGTCTGCCTCTTTGTTTATGCGGTATTGGTTTCAATGGGAGATGAGCTTGCCCTTAGCGTATTAGAACTGCGGTGCTAATAGGGGCTGGGAACTTTACTGTGAAGGTTGTTTGGGAAGTGTATTCTCTGGTCTGGGAATAGCTTGGCCCATGTCTGGTTTCTTTGTTAACCTGTTTGGCCAAGACTGGGGCATTGTAGGTATGTTCTGTACGTACTGGCAGGCTTGATTTCTGTGCTTCGCAGGCCAGCTTCTGTGTTTTTTAATGTGGCCATGCTGTGGGTGGGCAGGTTGGCAGATCTTTTTCCCACACTGGCTCCACCACCTTCTCCTTCAATCCCTTCTAAATGTCCTGTTCCTTATCTTAAATCCATGTCTCCTGGTAATTGACTCCTCTAAGAAGGGGGAGATTTATTCTCAATGATTCTGTTGATGCCCATCATAATTTTACACACCTCCATTTGGTCCCATCTCAATATGTTCTGCTCTAATGAAAGCAACCCCAGCCTATAACAAATTGCCATGGGAAGTGGTAGAGGCAGGTACAGTTACACCATTTAAAAGACATTTGGACAGGTTCACGAATAGGAAAGATTTAGAGGGATCTGGGAGGCAATAAAATGGGACCAGTTCGGTTTAGGAAACATGGTCAACATGAATGTGTTGGACCGAAGGTCTGTTTCCAATCTGTATAACTCTATGACTCTATCTGGTCTCCCTTCATATCTGCATTGTTCCAGCCCATCCTGATGACCATCTCTAAGCCATCTCCAGTGCAATCACATCCTTCCTGTAATGTGGGATTAGATTACATTACATTACATTACCTACAGTGTAGAAACAGGCCCTTCGGCCCAACAAGTCCACACCGACCCACCGAAGTGCAACCCACCCATACCCTTACATTTACCCTTTACCTAACACTACGGGCAATTTAACATGGCCAATTCACCTGACCCTGCACATCTTTGTGACTGTGGGAGGAAACCGGAGCACCCGGAGCAAACCCACGCAGACACGGGGAGAATGTGCAAACTCCACACAGTCAGTCGCCTGAGGCGGGTATTGAACCCGGGTCTCTGGCGCTGTGAGGCAGCAGTGATAACCACTGTGCCACCGTGCCGACCACGGTACTCCAGCTGCAGCCTAAAAAATGTCCTGCACAGCTCCATCGCAGCCTCCAAACTCTTGTATTCAATTCCTCAACTAATAGAGGCATGATTGGCTTATTAAATTTCCTATCCAACTGTCCTTCAAGAACCTATGTACATCACACCCAGCTCCCTCTGATCCTAAGTACTACCTTGCTGTCCATCCACTTATCATGTATTTTCATCTGACACTGTCCTAATCTATGAAATTCTGCCTCTCCACCTCACACTCTTCTGTTATGATGGTCTTCAAAATCAAGCTGTTTACTCCAGCCTTTGGTCATCTGCTAATATATCTCATGTAATATCTGCTTTGATGTCAACATTTTTTGATAAAACTTTCTTGAACCATCAAAGGACACGTTATTACTTTAAAGGACCTTCATGACTGAAAGTTCTTTACTGTATTACTGTTGTCGACAGTATTGCCCTGTGTTGATATAGCTACCTGTGGTATCTAAGACTGTTACTGGAGTTCTGATTTGAGTGGTGCTGGAAAAGCACAGCAGGACGAGCAGCATTTTCCTGCTCCTCGGATACAGCCTGACCTTTTCCAGCACCACTCTAATCTTGACTCCAGCATCTGCAGTCCTCACTTTCGCCTGTTACTGGAGTTCTGTATGCTATGACAACGTGCTGTTGTAGGAACACTCGATATTAATATTGCCTTCATTAGGGCCATCCCATTTGGATACTGGATTCACCTAGCAAGCTTTTACTGACAGAAAGATAACTCCATTGAATAATTTTTAAAAAGCAGAACATCTTTATTAATGAGTTTACTATAGAGAATCTGGGTCTGAAGAATGGATGAGGTCACCTTGTGTCTTACTGGCAACTTCCTGCAGATTGAAAAGAAAATACCCCAACTCTGTGAAGGAAAGTGGACTTTGAATAACTATTGTTCCTTATCTCATATCCCAGCAAAAAATTCAGAACCTTCAGATGTTGCAATCCCACGGAAAAAATAGTTTGAAATAACAGGACTTATGAAAAACTCCTTAAGACCATAAGACCATAAGACATAGGAGTGGAAGTAAGGCCATTCGGCCCATCGAGTCCACTCCGCCATTCAATCATGGCTGATGCGCATTTCAGCTCCACTTACCAGCATTCTCCCCGTAGCCCTTAATTCCTCTAGACAACAAGAATCTATCAATCTCGGCCTTGAAGACATTTAGCGTCCCGGCTTCCACTGCACTCCGTGGCAATGAATTCCATAGGCCCACCACTCTCTGGCTGAAGAAATATCTCCGCATTTCTGTTCTGAAATGACCCCCTCTCATTCTAAGGCTGTGTCCATGGGTCCTAGTCTCCTCGTCTAACGGAAACAATTTCCTAGCATCCACCTTTTCCAAGCCATGTGTTATTTTGTACGTCTCTATTAAGTCTCCCCTTAATCTTCTAAACTCCAACGAATACAATCCCAGTATCCTCAGCCGTTCCTCATATGTTAGACCTGTCATTCCAGGGATCATCCGTGTGAATCTCCGCTGGACACGTTCCAGTGCCAGTATGTCCTTCCTGAGGTGTGGGGACCAAAACTGGACACAGTACTCCAAATGGGGCCTAACCAGAGCTTTATAAAGTCTTAGTAGTACATCTCTGCTTTTATATTCCAACCGTCTTGAGATAAGAGACAACATTGCATTCGCTTTCTTAATCACGGACTCAACCTGCATGTTTACCTTTAGAGAATCCTCGACTAGCACTCCCAGATCCCTTTGTGCTTTGGCTTTATTAATTTTCTCACCATTTAGAAAGTAGTCTATGCTTTTATTCTTTTTGCCAAAGTGCAAGACTTTGTTCACGTTAAATTCCATCAGCCATTTCCTGGACCACTCTCCCAACCTGTCTAGATCCTTCTGTAGCCTCCCCACTTCCTCAGTACTACCTGCCTGTCCACCTAACTTCGTATCATCGGCAAACTTCGCTAGAATGCCCCCGGTTCCCTCATCCAAATCATTAATATATAATGCAGACAGCTGTGGCCCCAGCACCGAACCCTGCGGGACACCGCTCGTCACCGGCTGCCATTCTGAAAAAGAACCTTTTATCCCAACTCTCTGCCTTCTGTTAGACAGCCAATCCTCAATCCATCCCAGCAGCTCACCTCGAACACCATGGGCCCTCACCTTGCTCAGCAGTCTCCCGTGTGGCACCTTATCAAAGGCCTTTTGAAAGTCTAGATAGACCACATCCACTGGGTTTCCCTGGTCTAACCTACTTGTTACCTCTTCAAAAAATTCCAACAGGTTTGTCAGGCATGACCTCCCTTTACTAAATCCATGTTGACTTGTTCTACTCAGACTCTGCTCTTCCAAGAATTTAGAAACCTCATCCTTAATGATGGATTCTAGAATTTTACCAACAACCGAGGTTAAGCTGATTGGCCTATAATTTTCCATCTTTTGCCTTGATCCTTTCTTGAACAAGGGGGTTACAACAGCCATCTTCCAATCATCCGGGACCTTTCCTGACTCCAGTGACTCTTGAAAGATCTCAACCAATGCCTCTGCTATTTCCTCAGCCACCTCTCTCAGAACTCTAGGGTGTATCCATCGGGGCCAGGAGATTTATCAATTTTAAGACTTTTTAACTTTTCTAGCACTATCTCTTTCGTAATGGCAACCATACTCAACTCAGCCCCATGACACCCTTTAATTTTTGGGATATTACTCATGTCTTCCACTGTGAAAACTGACGCAAAGTACTTGTTAAGTTCTCCTGCTATTTCCTTATCTCCCACCACTAGGCTTCCTGCATCAGTTTGAAGTGGCCCAATGTCTACTTTTGCCTGTCGTTTGTTTCTTATGTACTGAAAGAAACTTTTACTATTATTTCTAATATTACTGGCTAGCCTACCTTCATATTTGATCCTCTCATTTCTTATTACACTCTTTGTTATCCTCTGTTTGCTTTTGTATCCTTCCCAATCTTCTGATTTCCCACTGTTCTTAGCCACTTTATAGGATCTCTCTTTTTCTTTAATACATTTCCTGACTTCCTTTGTCAGCCAAGGTTGTCTAATCCCTCCCCGGTTAATCTTTCTTTTCTTGGGAATGAACCTCTGTACAGTGTCCTCAATTATACCTACAAACTCCTGCCATTTTTGCTCTACTGTCTTCCCGGTTAGCCTCTGCTTCCAGTCTATTTTAGTCAGTTCCTCTCTCATGCCCTCATAATTACCTTTATTCAACTGTAATACCATTACATCCGATTTTGCCTTCTCCCTTTCAAACTCCAGACTGAACTCTACCATATTATGGTCGCTACTTCCTAAGGGTTCCCTTACTTTAAGATCTTTTATAGAATCTGGTTCATTGCAAAGCACTAGGTCCAGAATAGCCTGCTCTCTTGTGGGCTCCATGACAAGCTGTTCCAAAAAGCCATCCTGTAAGCATTCCATGAATTCCCTTTCTTTAGATCCACTAGCAACATTATTTACCCAGTCCACCTGCATATTGAAGTCTCCCAGGATCAATGTAACCTTGCCTTTTTGACATGCCTTCTCTATTTCCCGGTACATGTTGCGTCCCTGGTCCTGACCACTGTTAGGAGGTCTATACACAACTCCAATTATGTTTTTTTTGCCTTTGTGGTTCCTCAATTCCACCCACACAGACTCCACATCATCCGATGCTATGTCATTCAATACCATAGATTTAATTTTGTTCTTAACTAACAAGGCATCCCCACCCCCTCTGCCCACCTCTCTGTCTTTTTGATAAGTTGAAAAACCATGGAGGTTTAACTGCCAGACCTGACCCCCCTGTAACCAAGTCTCTGTGATGCCTACTACATCATAATCATTCACTATTATCTGTGCCATTAGTTCATCAGCTTTGTTATGAATGCTACGACATTCAGGTAAAGTGCCTTAATGCTAACTTCCTTATCATTAGAGATGTTGGAAGTCATATGTCCTAAGTTATCCTTGCTTTTTACTGCATTCTCAGTCTGCCTCAATTTTAAATCCGCCTGGAAACATGCTATCCTGCTGCTTATCTTGCCATTTACCTCCATACTCCCTGTCGCTTTCACTTTCCCTTCCCCCCAACTCAGAAGTTTAAAGTCCTACTGACCACCCTATTTATCCTCTTCGCTAGAACATTGGTACCTGATCGGTTCAGGTGGAGACCGTCCCAACGGTACAGATCCCCCCTGTTCCAAAACTGATGCCAATGCCCCATGAAGTGGAATCCCTCTTTCCCACACCAATCCCTTAGCCACGTATTTACTTGCCTAATTTTCTTGTCCCTATGCCAATTGGCACGTGGCTCGGGCAGTAATCCGGAGATTATGACCCTTGAGGACCTGTGCTTCAATTTCCTGCCTAGTGAATCGTTATGCCCAAACAGGTCCTCCACCCTAGTCTTGCCTATGTTATTGGTACCAACGTGGACCACAACAACTGGATCCTCCCCCTCCCGCTCCAATATCCTTTCAAGCCGGTCGGAGATGTCTCGCACCCTGGCACCGGGCAGGCAACACACCATGCGAGACTCCTGATCCGGCTTGCAAAGGATACTATCTGTCCCCCTAATTATAGAATCCCCTATAACCACTACTTGTCTATTAGCTCCCCCCTCTTGAATGGCCTTCTGCACCATGGTGCCTTGGTCAGTTGCCTCATCCTGTCCAGAGCCCTTTTCCTCATTTGTACAGGGAGCAAGAATCTCGTACCTGTTGGACAAGGTCAAGGGCTGAGGCTCCTCCACTCCTGAACTCCGGTTCCCCCTACCTGCCTCACTTACAGTCACACTCTTTTGTGCCTGATCACTAGCTGAATGTGAATTACTTAATCTCCCAGGTGTGACTGCCTCCTGAAACAAAGCATCCAGGTAACTCTCCCCCTCCCGGATGTGCCGCAGTGTTTGAAGCTCAGATTCCAGATCATCAACTCTGATCCGGAGTTCTTCCAGCAACCAACACTTGCTGCAGATGTGGTCACTGCCGTTCACAATGGGATCAGCCAGCTCCCACATCATACAGCAACAGCACATCACCTGACCAGCCATCTCTGCTTAGTTAGTTAATTACTTACTTTGTACAAGTATGAGTTAGAATACCTTCTGATACCTCTCTGCTATAGTTTTTTTTTAACCCTAAATAAGGACTTATATACTCACTTTTCCTTCCCGGCTGCCCCTCTGCTTGCCGTCACTTCCTCTGCTGCTCCCGCTCTTTCTGTGGAGAGAGAGTAAAAAAAACACACCGCTGCCCGCTACAGGTAAGCAATTTTAAAACAAACTGTCTTACCTTTGCTGTAGTCTCCCGGGTTCGCTTTTACTTCGACGCTGCTCCCACTCAAAAGTAAAGTCCAATCATTGAATTGTTCATACGTACTACATCAGAAGCGCCCATAGTTTAATTTTTCTACTGGATAACATTCTGATGCTGCAGTAGTGGTGGACATCTCTGATGTTCTGTCTTCCAGAGTAAACATTAAACTTAGTCTGTATTTGCCTTCAACTGGTATTTTGCCTGATGTGGCAAAATTTATGGTATCCCCCATAATATAAGAAACTGTGAAAGGATATCATGTGTACATGTCTGTACAAACATTACTCTCCTCATGAAAGTTTACAACAATAATCATGGGGACAAAGGGCTTGTTATATGGATAGTGGTTAAGAACTCTGGTTCTGTACTTGATAAAGTTTGGAAGGATGGGGATAGGGGGATCTGATTGAAACTTACGAAATACTGAGAGTCCTGGATAGAGGGGTGTCGAGAAGATGTTTCCACTGGTAAGAGAGACTAGGTCCGAAGGGCACAGCCACAGAGGGAAGGGATGACTCTTTGGAGCTTAGATGAGCAGGAATTCCTTCACCCAGAAGGTGGTGAATCTCTGGAACTCATTGAGACGATAGGACCATAAGCAATGTGGACAGGATTAGGCCATTCAGCCCCTTGAGCCTGCTCTGCCATTCAGTAAGATCATAGCAAATCTAACATTCCTCATGTCCACTTTTCTGCCCTTTCCCTGTAACCTGTAAATATGCATGAGATCTCTGTCCCCACAGCTCTCTGTGGCAAGGAGTTCCAAAGACTCTCAACCCTCTGAGAGAAAAATTATTTCTTCTCATCTCAGTCTTGGTGTGGAAAGCTGTGGAGGTCGAATCATTGCGTGAATTGGGGACAGAGTTACATTGTTTCTTGATGAATAAGGAGTTCAAGGGTAACAGGGAGAAGGCAGGAGAATGATTTAAGAAACATATCTGCCGTGATTCAATGGGCAAGCAGACTCAATGGGCCAAATAGCCTAATTCTTCTTATATATCTATGGCCTACATATGTGTCTGGCTAATATTACGCTGTTACATTAACTCCGAGCAGTATACTTCTAAAGGAGTGTCAGGTTTCCGATGATCCTACACAAGATGGACTATGAGGTCTTTATACCTTTAGGTCACATGTATGATACAATGATGATATCATGTGAAAGCTATTAAAGCATTATTGGCATACTCACCATGGGTCAACACAGAACATTCCTCTTTTCCAGTGATGAACACTTAATACAAAAAACAGAAAGTATAAAGAATAAACTTGAGAACATCTTCAATTTTGTAAACAAGAGCAGCAGTGTGTAGACCAAGAGAAGCAGCTTGGTCTTTGTGGGGATTAGGTAATCTGATCAGGATGTCAGATGTAATCACCCTGGCACCTGCCTTTTTTCTCATTTCAATGTCATGTACTTAGAGATTGTGACCTGATTTGGTTGTGCTACGTGCAGTCTATTTTATCATAAGTGTGTGTGGCTTAAATGTTATGAATGATGACTATACTAAGATCTGCACATTTTGCATTTTTGGACCATTGATACCTACCACTTCAAAAATTTCGGCAAGCCAAGGTGCATCTGCATATCACCACACAGTGTGATTCTACCATAGCATGGAATTGGTCGTCTGCTACAAATCCTCTTTAACAGTCTCTCTTAGGCTGTACTTTGGAGTGCCACTTGCTGAAGTACATGCATTTCAGGATGTATAGTGGTGATATCAGGGAAAGTGATGTTATTCCTCGGCTGTTAATCCAGAGACCCAGAAAATACTCTGGGGACCTGAGTTCAAGTCCTGCAATGACAGATTGTCAACTTTGTGTTCAATTTTAAAAAATAAATCTGGAAATAAAAGTCTAATGATGCCCATGAAATCATTGTTGATTGTCAGACAAACCCATTTAGTTCACTCATGTCTTTTATGAAGGACACTGCCATCCTTAACCTGGTCTGGACTACATGTGACTCCAGAGCCATAGCATTACTGTTAACTCTTAACTGCTGTCTGGCAATTAGGAATGGGTAATAAATGTTGGCTAAGCCAGCGACATCCTCCTCCTGTGAATGAATTTGAAAAATCTCATGCTAGCTCCTGTGTTGACTTTACCTTTTACTTTATGGTGTGCTGCTTTTTCAGGATGTATGATATCAGTGGTTGTAAATGCTCCTGATCACCTTTATGTATTGACATGATGTGTCGGGTTAGAAATATGGAAGGCTTGATCATCATCCAAAGTTTGCTTTTCACTTGGTTTCCATTGGACTTCATTGAAATGTTTGCAAGTGTGCACCTTTGTCAAACTTTGCTTGCTGCCAGTGTTGTGGTGTTGTACCATCTTGATGGTTTCTTGTGCTTTGTCCTGGGATCTAGTTTTGCCTTTCGAACCAGATTTCCTGCACCTTCATGCTCAATGTCCACTTATGTTGCACGTTTAATGGATGTCAACAAAAACTGGGTCATGTCAAGTTTGAGGGTTGATGAAGCTGCACTTATGCAGACAAGTGGGGAGCATTCCAATGTACTCCTGACTTGCGCTATCTTGATGATGGACAAACATCTGGGTTTTGTGCTGTCTTGATGGACAAGGGTGCTGCAGGATTCTCAGCCTCTTATCTGCTGTTGTAGCCATTGTATTAATATGGTTAGTCCAGTTCAGTCTCTGTTCAATGGTAATTCCCAGAAATTTGATAGTGGGGAATTCAGTGATGGCAATACCATTGAATGTCAAGGGCAATTTGTAGATTCGTTTCTCTCAGAACATAAGGAACTGACCATGGACATCATGGTATTGAAGATTTCCACAACTACCTGTCACAACTCTGGCAGGGATGTGTCTAGGCTTACATTAGGCTCTATGTTACAACTGAGGAGTATGCTTCCAGTAATTTATCAAGCTTCAAATTATCCAAGGAAGGTGACGCATAAGATCCTTATATCTTCAGGTCATTTTTGGATTGTGGACTGAATTGGGAAAAGAATATTGCTTTAAACCAAGGAAACTTTGGAAAGCAATTCTGCAGGTTTAAAACAAGTTGCTGAAACATGCGGATTATATTTACACAGTTGGATTGTTCAAGCATTGGGAAGGTTGGTTAGCCTCATCGGCATCATGCCTGTATGAGACTTTAGGATATTTTGCCCAGAATCAGTCTGTTGATTAGTTTTTTTCTAGCAGGACTGATTGTGTGGTTTTGGAGTGCTTAGCATAACACCAGCATTCTGATTCACTCCTGGCAGGTGGACAGCCTGTGTGTGAAAAATACAGTGGCAGACAACCTCTAGTCTCTAAAAATGAAACGTCCTCTCTCTTCTTGCAAAAAAGGTTGCAAGGAATTGGAAAGAAGTTTGCTGTTCCCACTCGCCATTTGCTTATACACTGCTGCTAATAACCAATGGCTGAGAGACTGAACAATTAACCAATCTGTTTCTTCAGTAAAGAACTGAGGGGACTTAGGATGAAAATCAAATATCAGAAGACCTCGGAGCAGCAAAAGGTCAGCTCATTGAATCTCGTGGAGTAGTGATATGAAACTGTATTCCTCTTACACTTCACAAACTTGATTGAGTTTTTTGAAGAAGTAACAAAGCAATGGGAGACTGATTAGCAAGGTTAGATCTCATGGAATAAAGGGAGAGCTAGTCACTTGGAAACAGAACTGGCTCAAAGGTTGTAGACAGAGGGTGGTGGTGGAGGGTTGTTTTTCAGACTGGAGGTCTGTGACCAGTGGAGTGCCACAAGGATCGGTGCTGGGTCCGCTACATTTTGTCATTTACATAAATGATTTGGATGCGACATAAGAGGTACAGTTAGTAAGTTTGCAGGTGACACCAAAATTGGAGGTGTAGTGGACAGCGAAGAAGGTTACCTCAGATTACAACAGGATCTTGACCAGATGGGCCAATGGGTCAAGATGTGGCAGATGGAGTTTAATACAGACAAATGCGAAGTGCTGCATTTTGGGAAAGCAAATCTTAGCAGGACTTATACACTTAAAATGGATGGGTACATGAATAGGAAGGGTTTGGAGGGATATGGGCTAGGTGCTGGCAAGTGGGACTAGATCGGGTTGGGATATCTGGTCGGCATGGACGGGTTGGACCGAAGGGTCTGTTTCCCTGCTGTAAATCTCTATAACTCTATTATATTCTCTACCTATAATGTCCATGTTGTTTTGATGTCTTTGACTATCTACATGTGTATGTAGGGTTTTAAGAAGGGGTAGTGTTTATGTGAGACATTTATAAATTGGTAATTCATGCTTTGTATTTCTGAGGATAAAACTGATTTATTTGTAATCAGTAGTAGTTTCTTGTTAAATGCAAAAACATGATCAGTGTTTTACGTTAACCCAAATTCATCTGAAAGGAAATTTGGGAACTTTGAGTAATTTGGTAATTTTTAAAGATCTCATGTCGTCTTCAAAGAGCGAGGAAATTCTCTGCATTGTACTGGCTTATCTTTAACCCTGATCAACATCACTAAAACAGATAATCTAATGATTATCACATTCCTCTCTGGGAATCTTTTCTGCGTGTAAATTGTCGAGTATATTTCCAATGTTAGATCAGTGGCTACATTTCAGAAGCTATAACGCAGTTTGATAATGTGCTGTGGTCACAAAACGTGCAATATAAATGACAAACCTTTCTTTCCTGTTTACACAGGCAGCACAATGTCCCAGACGGGCTGGATCATAGCAGAGACCAGTGATGTGTTAATTTTCCAGTGTGCGATCCAATCTGAAATAAATGTTATCTTTACTGATTTGAAAAAAAAATGAAGACTGGAAGCAATTGCCTGGAAATTAGTACAGCCAAAGAAGACATATGAGCTGGAGAAAGAAAGCATTTGTTCTGTGACAATAGCCAGCATCAATGGTAATTGGAGCATCTCACTTCCCTAACAGTGTTGATACTTTCACTGCTTCAGAAATACAAGACCTAACTGCAATGACATTTAACAATTATTCCTACCTGCTGATAAATGTTCTTTATGGTGGGATTCAACAATGGGGTGGGGGAATATGGAAAGCAGGGAGGTGGGCATTCTTGTAATGAAAGACAGCAATTTATTCCAATTGGTTGAATTGCAACAATTAAGATTGAATATTAAATGTAGCTGCATGAGAACTCAATCACTGTCATATATTTGGCAGCAACAACTTAAAAAAAAAGCTTTTCTTTCAAGGATGTCTGTTGTATTAGCTCTATCATTGGCCCATTACATTTAGCCATGTGATTAGAATGCAAAATTCCTATTGGTTGTGTAGCATATCACTATCAAGAGATTTCCAGGGGATGATCGGTCTGTTCCCTTGCCTGTCCTGTGTCAGCTATTTAGAGAAATCTCACAGTTTCTGCATTTGTTCAGTTGTATTTATTTTGTTATCTATTATCTTTCTGACCAACCTTTTATCAGGTCTCTGGACATTTCCATTGGCACTGTCCAACGTTCAGCCCTGGATGTGAAGCAATTAGCCATAAATGTGCAAATGCAGCAAAGAGAAACCTATAGGAGCAGGAGTAGACTGTTCCCACTGTTGAGGCAGGGGTGTGGTGCTGGAAAAGCACAGCAGGTCAGGCAGTATCCGAAGAGCAGGAGAATCGATGAAGGGCATATGCCCGAAACGTCGATTCTCCTGCTCCTTGGATGCTGCCTGTTAACTTTTCCAGCACCACATTCTCGGCTCTGATCTCCAGCAGGAGACAGTGAGGTCTGCAGATGCTGGAGATGAGAGTTGAGAGTGTGTTGCTGGAAAAGCACAGCAGATCAGGCAGCAGGAATCATTCCTGATGAAGGGGTCCAGTCTGAAACATCGATTTTCCCGCTCCTCTGACCTGCTTTGCTTTTCCAGCAACACACTCTCAACTCTCATCTCCAGCACCTGCAGTCCTCACTTTCTCCCTGTTCACCCTGTCTAGCCTGCTTTACATTCGATATGATCATGGGCTGATCATCCACTTCATTGCCTTTCCCCACATTATCCCCATATTAGTTTGGCAAGAAAGCTTTTCAAAGTGAGGGGACAGTTGAGGAGTCAAGGGTAGTACAGTGGCTCAGTAGTTAGCACTGCTGCCTCACAGAGCGGGGAAGCAGAGAGGTGGGCATTCTTGTCATAGAGTCATAGAGATGTACAGCATGGACAAGACCCTTCAGTCCAACCCGCCCATGCCGACCAGACATCCCAACCCAATCTAGTTCCACCTGCCAGCGCTTGGCCCATATCCTTCCAAACCTGTCCTATTCATATACCCATCCAAATGCCTTTTAAATGTTGCAATTGTACCAGCCTCTACCACTTCCTCTGGCAGCTCATTCCATACACGTACCACCCTCTGTGTGAAAAAGTTGCCCCGTATGTCTCTTTTATATCTTTCCCTTCTCACGCTAAACCTATGCCCTCTAGTTCTGGACTCCCTGACCCCAGGGAAAAGACTTTGTCCATTTATCCTATCCATGCCCCTCATAATTTTGTAAACCTCTATAAGGTCACCCTTTAGCCTCTGACGCTCCAAGGAAAACAGCCTCAGCCGGTTCAGCCTCTCCCTATAGCTCAAATCCTCCAACTCTGGCAACAAACCTTTTCTGAAACTTTGAAATGAAATACAGCAATTTCTTCCAATTAGTTGAATTGCAGCAACGAAGAATGAATGTTAAAACGTAGCTGCATGAGAACTCAATTGAGAGCAGGGACCCGGCTTTGATTCCAGCCTCAGGTGACTGTCTGTGTGGAGTTTGCACATTTTCCCCGGGTCTGTGTGGCTTTCTTCTGGCTGCTTTGGTTACCTCCCACTGTCCAAAGATGGGCAGGTTAGGTGGATTGATTATGGTAAGTTGCCCATAGTGTCCAGGCTCGGTGGATTAGACATGGTAAATGCAGGGATAATGTGTGGGGGTTGGGGGGTATGAGTCTGGTGGAAGACTCTCCGGAAGGTTAGTGTTGAATTGATGGGCCACATGGCCTGCTTCCACACAGTAGCCTTCTGTGATTCATTGGTCTGAGAAAAATAGCAGGGTGCCATTAATCAACTGTTGGGTTCTGATAGCTCACCACACTTGACATCTCTCTTCGTTGTCAGTGGTTGGTCAGTTTGTACATTATAAGCCCATTGTTACAATTCCAACAATATTTGGGTCAATACATTTTATCTCCAAGCCCCGTTGGATACAGCACAGCGTGGTAATGAATGTTATTATTTGAGTAATAATTTATTGTAAGCCACAAGGCAGAATTAATTACATTATTTTCTTTTTTATCATTTCTGTGTTTGTTACATGGCTTTCCATATCCTGGACTGATTCTAAGCATTTGCTGCCAGGCGATATACCTGCTGATTTATTTTTAACTGGATTTCAGTCTGTACTCTATATCTCAGTTGCAGTTTTATTTCAGACTGTGTGATCCAAGTCAAGTACTCAAAGACAATGCTACCAATGTAGCTTATGTTGAAAAGTGTGAAATAGAAGCTGAAGCAGATGAAAAATAGTGTGACATCAAATACTTGGTGTTCAAAATATCGAAACAGGATAGGGGAAAAACAAAAGGTCAAGGGAAACAGGGTTTTCCACAGTTTCCAGTCTCCATGAAGAAATGAGTTGGAAGAGAAGCCAATGGGATAATTTCAGAGAATGAGAATGCCAAGGAGGAGAAGGTGAATGGAGGAAAGTTTTACTTGGATCTGAGAATGATTGAGAGGAAATTTCAGGCAGCATTGGCCATAAGGTCAATAAAACAAAGATGGAGCAAACCATTATATTGTGTTGTTTAACATGGACAGAGGCGGAGAAAGCGGGAACAGAAGCAAATGAGAGTGAGAAACCATCCAGGGTTCCAAAATTAATTGGGTTTCCATTTGAAGAAAGAACCACACCTACAACATTTCAGAACGCAATGTTATGTGATAGTGAGATTTGAATCACAGCATTATTAATTGTTCATTTGATTGTAGATCAGTTGGTAAGGCATGAATGTAATCTAAACATTTTTGTTTATTCAAAAATATACTTTAGCAATAAAATATGTTTATATACATACTCACAAAAGGAGTTTGGTTCTGCACAGAAATGTATGGAGAAACAAACAAACCCAAAGCATTTCTTACTTACAGTAGATTTTATTTGCATATATTTGAGGTGCCAGAAGGGTCCAGTAACCGAATAGAACCCCGTAATACTTTGTTAGGAAGCCTTAGACAGTGTCTTTCCTCACTGAGCCTTGGCAGCAGCTGCTCTGAACTTTAGTGCGTCCCTCAGTACATAGTCCTAGACTTTGAACGTGCCAGTCTGTAACACTCGATCAAGGTCAACTTTTTGCACCAGAAGGTCAACAAATTCAGGCAGACCAATGAGCATCTTTCCCCGAGTTGATGGTCCTCCAGGCGCAGTTGATGTTTGTCTCGGTGTGCAACCAGAGAACAGCCCGTGGAGCACAGAGTCCCGCATCACGGAGCTATTCGAGACAAACCTCGACAAACACCACTGCATCTCTCTCCAGACTTCCTTTGCAATCTGAGCATTAATATTTCTCTTGATAATGGATTCATTTACAGAATACAAAATTACATGCATCTGCTTCTTGTATTCTGTCTCAGCAGTTGCATTAGCTACAGTTTGACTAACACAACAGGAGGCAAAATATTTGTAAAGGTCAAATAACTTTGAAGATATGGAAATCCTTAAAAAGGTCAGAAATCAGATTGATCACAAAATACAAATGTGAAGGTTTATTTAAAAACAAACAAGGTGAATGATACCTATGGTGAATTATACTCTTTTTCTTGGGCTTGGAGAAAGGATATCAAGACAAAAAATTGGATTTTCAGCCTTCAACTCTGGCATAAGGTTAGACAGTTTATAACAATTAACTAATTGGAAAAGGATAATCCTCAGGCATGCACACAAGATGTTGTTAATCTTGAAAGGCTTCAGAAAAGATTTACAAGGATGTTGCCAGGGTTGGAGGGTTTGAGCTATTGAGAGAGGCTGACTGGTCTGGGGCTGTTTTCTCTGGTGCGTCGGAGGCTAAAGGGTTCCCTTATAGAGGTTCATAAAATCGTGAGGGGCATGGATTGGATAAATAGACAAAGTCTTTTTGCCAGGGTAGGGGACTCCAAAACCTGAAGGCATAGGTTTAAGGTGAGAGGGGAAAGATTTAAAAGGAACCTAAGAGGTAACTTTTACACACAGAGGATGGTGCATGTATGGAATGAGCTGCCTGGGGAGGTGGTGGAGGCTGGCACAATTACAACATTGAAAAAGCATCTGGACGGGTATATGAATAGGCAAATGAGACTAGATTGCTTTCGGATATCTGGTACGCATGGACGAGTTGGACCGAAGGGTCTGTTTCCGTGTCTAATTACCATCCTAATGAATCTTAAAATAAGGAAATGGTCACTGTAAAGGAAGTCACTGGCCCATCTTGTCAACACGTATTCTCTGTGAAAGCAGCTCAGTCGTTCCCATTCCACTTCCATTTCTATATAGCACTCCAAAAGCTTTGCCTTCTTCTGTATTGAAAGCCAGCATTGATTCTCTCTCCAGCACACTCTCAACTAGTGCATTCAGACTCTGATCATTACTGCATGAGAAAGCCCTTTCCCCATGTCACCATTATTGTTTTTGTCGATATCTTAAATTGTTGTCTGCGTGTTCTCAACCCTTTCACCAATGGGAACAATTGCTCTTTATCTTCTTCAGACCACCTATTGATTTTGAGTAGTTCTATCAAATCTCCTCTCTTCTAAACGTTTCTTCCAGGGCTGCAAGTCCAATCAATCCAATATCGTTAAGGTGGCTGAAATCTCTCATGCTTGTAACTGTTTGTAATCTTTTTCTGCAATGTTTCTGACGTTTCCATATCTTTCCTAAAGTGGGTGGCCAGAAGTGGACTCATTGCTCTAATTAAGGCTGAGCCTGAATGTTTTTATTAATAGTTCATCATATCCTCCTTACGTTTGTATTCTATACCTCTATCCATAAAGGCCACAGTCCTGTATCCTCTTTGATTTACTTTCTCCAACTGTCTTCCTGTAATCAACTATTTGTTCACATATAAATCCTGTCCTCTATGATTTTGCAGACCTTTTGGATATGCACTTTTTAAAATACATTGGCTGTCACCTATTCTACCAAAATTTATCAATGATGTGTTTCTTCATTAAATTAAATCTGCCACATATCTGCTCATTCCACCAGCCTGTCTACGTTCACTTGAGGTCCAGCATTTTCATCCTCACCATATACAATATTTCTAGTCTTCTCTACCTTTCCTGTGCTGTTATAATTTCACATTTTGCCACCTCCCCTTCACTTTTAGATTAGAGTCCCTACAGTGTGGAAACAGGCCCTTCAGCCCAACCAGTCCACACCAACCCTCCGAACAGTAACCCATTCAGACCCATCTCCTTCTGACGAATGCACCTAACACTATGGACAATTTAGCATGGCCAATTCACCTGATCTGCACATCTTTGGATTGTGGGAGAAAGCCAGAGCACCTGGAGGGAATCCACGCAGACACGGGGAGAACATGCAAACTCCACACAGACAGGTGCCCAAGGCTAGAATCAAACCTGGATCCCTGACACTGTGAGGCTTCAGTGCTAACCACTGAGCCACCAATCCACCTTAAACATTGTCCCTCTGTCTTATCTTCCCCTGTCCTTTCT